>NC_136792.1:21766083-21801083 GCF_951216825.1 Electrona antarctica | reverse complement strand
AGGCCTTTTAGTTAGTGTGCTTGTGTCTTCTACCTCTGTTTGATATGGTCAGCCTTGTTTCTGTCTGCAGGGAATCAGCAGCAGAACGTAATCAGTAATCACTGGTATAAAACACACTACTCAGGCCTTGAAACAGCATTGACTCAGCTACAGTAAATGTATCCCCAGTTTACAACAGCACAGCATTTCTTCATGCCCTTTCTCCACGCGTGCACACAAACACACACGCACACACACACACACACACACACACACACACACACACACACACACACACACACACACACACACACACCAAGTATTTGGCCAGTGGGAGCAATAGCAACCCATTTCATGTCGCAGCGCAGGACCCCCCCCCCCCCCCACACACACACACACACACACACACACACACGCACACACACACACACACACACACACACACACACATGTGCGTGTGTGCGTGCTCGCATGCGCGCGTGTGTGTGTGTGTGTGTGTGTGTGTGTGTGTGTGTGTGACTGTGTGTGTGTGTGTGTGTGTGTGTGTGTGTGTGTGTATTCATACAGGAGGGAACATACATTAAAGCACCCCCGAGTGTCCATGCTGATTGTACAGTACATTCCCATGCAATGTCACCCCTGGGTATGTCAGTGTGGGAGGCTGCGTCATCACTCACTCACACACACACACTCACACTCCTAACCCCGGTTTGATCCGTAGGACTGTAGCACACACTTGAGATTGTCTGTTTTCGCTAATGGGAGATGAGTAAATGAGTGCACAATCTGTTCTGTAATAAATCCGATACAAAGTCCGATACACACATTAACTACGGTATGTTAAATGTAGTGGACTCAAAGTCAAACTTTAGTGCTGCACTAAAACATTCTAAATAGGACTACAACCATCAATTAACTGCTTAGAGTTTATTCTATCGATTACTGATTCGATCAATAGAATCGAAGAAGAACTTTTATTTGGATAATGAAAACAAATTATATGTCAACATATCAACGCGGAAATATTCGAATTATTTATTTAATCAACTAGGCTGCATAGCAAAAAGTTACATTTGAGATATAATTATTCTAGTTATATAAGGAGGTAGACATCAGGCTACAGCCCTGACAGCAGTACACAGGGCTAAGCTGTGGTGGAATACACTACTATTAAGGCCTTTTTTGCATTGGTAGTGGGCAAACAAATGCTGTTTGTTGCCATGGTAGCTATGGTAACTACCGTTGGTATTACCTCAAGGGACGCTGAAAATGCAGGGTAGTCAAGAGTGTGTGTGTGTGTGTGTGTGTGTGTGTGTGTGTGTGTGTGTGTGTGTGTGTGCGCGTGCATGCAAGGCATGGTAGGTTTGTACTCCCACATTTCAACAAGGCAATATATCCGCTATACACAAAACATATTAAGAAAGTATTAAGACTATAAGTGCAAAAGTAATACACATAAAAGGACATTTAAATACAATTAAAATAGTTTTCAGTGAGTTAAGAGAATAGAAAATAAGAATACAATGAAATCCTCTTTAAAAGGCAACGGAAAACAGAAAGATTGTCAGCATTGCTTTAAAAGAACTGAAATATGTAACAGAATGGCAGTTTTCTGGGAGTTTGTTCCAGACATGTAGAGCATAAAAACTGAATGCTGCTTCTCCACATTTAGTTGTGACTCTGGAGACAGAAAAAGACCTGTCCCAGATTACCTAAGAGGTCTGGATGGTTCATAACATAGCAATAGATCTGAATTGTTTTTTGGCCCTTAACTATTCAATGTTAATAAACCTACAGTTGTCATTCTAAATATGTTTTTGAAACTGAAATATCCCTTTAAATAATAGGATGTAATTGCCTTAATGTGGCTTTTGCAATTCAGGTCTGAATCCATGACAACACCAAGCCTTGGTATTGTGTTTCCATGGATACATAACTGTATTAGAAGTTATATAGTAAATCTCATCTCTTATCCATCTCTCATGTCCATATTGTTAGGCTACTCCAACAGGTATGCGTTCTTGTTTGCATATCCTTTTTAATAGTTTGCCCACTAGGCTAGCCCAAGCTTGTTTCACTAAGCTGTACACTGGGCCTCTGACAAGAAGACAGATGTGAAGATAAAGTCTACGGATGTCTATGTCTACTCCTATTTTACCGCTGTTTCGGCGCTGTAGTGCCGAAATGATTTCGGCTCGTCAGAAATTTTCAGTAGCACCGAAGAGCCGACTTTAGGACGGTACCCGCCCCCCCCCCGAACCTCAAATGACGTCACATTGTAGGCTCTACAGAGCCGAACCGACTTTTATTCGACTCTAAAATAGGAGTATGAATCGGCCCTTAGGCATAGCCAGAGGTGTTGAACAGTAGTCCAGGATTCAGGGCACTCTGAAAGTCTGACTGATGTACAAGCATACACCCTTCTGGGAAAGACGTTTAGCTAGTATTCAGTGAATCAGTGTTGCAGAAATTAAATAGCCTGTGTTTCTTTCATTTCAAATTAATAGATTTGAGGAAGTAAGCAAGAAAAGGACATCTTTTCTTGGCACATTGTACCTGTTAACCACTTTCAACAGGGTGTCCCTATTTTGTCATTCGAGGCAAAATAAATCACCATTTCTTTCCAATACATTTCAAAAACTGTGAAAATAGCTGATCTACAAGCTCACAACGTGTCACTGCGATGCGTTGTGACCTAATAGATTGGCCTTTTTAACTGCGTACTACCATCGTATGAAATAGGTTTTGTGTAAAACATAACAATTCACTCACTTCAGTGCCTCCCTTCAGCATTAGTAAAATTAATATTTTATGTCTCCAAAGGCATTACTGTATGTTGTCTGTCCGACATCCGTCTGTCCGACATCCGTCTGTCTGTCTGTCCGTCCGTCCGTCCGTCCGTCCCAGTCTTGTGAACGAGATTTTGAAAAACAATGTCCACTTTGGCTCAAGAACTAATTAGAATTTGGTGACTTAATAACTTAATCATTCATATGCTAATTATAACAACATTTCACACTAATACCAAATATGATCAAATGTAGACGTTTTGTGCCCATAATGTCACAGGTCAACTTGTGACATCTTAATGGTCTGCTTTTCTCTCAAGAACAACAAAGCTAAACTAAATCAAGTCAAATCAGTTTTGTTTATATCCGTATATCATCAATCAAAAAAGGCAGTAAAAAAGAACAAACACTCTGAGACAAAGACAAGAACAACATGGACAAAAGGAGAGAGGGTGAGACTTCAGTATATATTATATTATATTATATGACAGGCATGTTTGGTGGAGGCATACAACTGGGACGGCAGTAGTTCTAGTCGTTTTGCTGCACTATCAAATAATGGGAAAGCAGATTAGACAAACAAGATCTGTTCTTATTGTTCATCTGAAAACTGCTGTTTTTAAAATAAATCTTGTGTGAGAAATATCACCACAATAACAAAAAAAGGTGCAATTCTGAGAAATGACTGGTGTGGTTGCAATTTCTCTCGAGTACAGCATGATGATGATGTATTGACCCATAACATAAATGTTAGCACACGGGTGTGTGCGAGTGTGATGGAGAACGTCTGACGAACAGTCTGAAAGATACTTCTAATACACCTTCTGTATAATTCCATAATAAATAAATATAAGCTACACATGACCTACAACTTCCATTGACTGGACATGAACAATGTCTTCAATTTGTAAGGATATAAGAGCTGATTCTGGTGATGGCTTACTGTACATATTGCACTGTCCACTCCAGCTTATCTCCCATTATGTTTGGTTTCCCCGGCTAGGTTTCCCGCAATCTGAGAACCCATCGTCAAAGAGAGACTAGGTTTAGGTCTAGCTATCTATATCTTGGATTATGAATACCATAACTTTCCAAGACATTCATTCTGGTTCATTGTCTTGGGCATTGCTAGTTTCAAGAGCTTCTGAAAACACTGCATGAATGAGACCCTCATTTACTGCTTTCCAGTTGAAAGGGCATGTCCATTTTTCATAATAGTTTCTTCCTTGATTGTACTGACAGGATGCTATCCAGTACTGTAGGGAATTCAATTCAAGATTCAAGGCAGTAGCAGGTTTGTTGATATTGTTAGCCTAGCTCAGCATTAGACCCTGCTGCGGTGCTTCACAGCCTGTACAGAGCAGTGTGTTTTGGTCAGCCTCCTGCCTGTCTGCCGACTCCACATCCATATTTGAATTATTGATAAACCTATGCTAAGAGAGGGAGGAAGCAGTGAACAGAGGTACTTTAAGAAGTAGAGATACTGGGAGAGAGGGAACATATAGGAAGGGAAGGCACACTGAGAGAGGATAAGGAACTGAGAGAGCGAGAGGATGGGGGAGAGAAAGATTAAAGAAATAGGAGCCTCCCCCACTGAACCTAACACGCATAAACAACACCAGATACTTTTATTTATTCAGACTCTGCACTGCGTTGTGAACAAGAGCCTGTCTCTGCCTATAAGTCGACACAGGAATAGACTGTGCTGCCTGCCTGCGTGCCTCACTACCCAGCAGCCTAACCTCTAACATTCAACTCTCCCATTACAGCCATGGGAGTCTGGGACACACATCACATGTATGTCATTGTACACAGAGAGACAGAAATAATAGGTGTTGGGCACTAGACAGAAAGTTCTTCAGTATAAGATGTCATGTAGGAAACTCAGGTTTTACTCTCCCTGCCACACTTGCTGCAAAAAAAGGGGGGGAAAAAAGAAATGATAGCGAATGGCTTTTTTTGAACCACTTCCATAACTGCAATGCCATCTGCCAAAACCTGCCAGCATGTGGCTTTGTAGCTGGTGTTGATTTCCCACACTGCCACAAATATACCGGTAGGCTTTGTCCACTTTTTGAAAGAGACAGAATAATGTGTACAATTGTTTCAAATGTATTTAACTTTAAGTCTACTTAAAACTCATTTTGGGCGGCAACCCCTTTTGGTGTTAGCATTATGTTATGCTTTAGCTATTGAAAAATAGCAGATCTACAAGCTCATAGCGTGCCACCGAGTGGCGCGCTACGAGCTTGTAGGTCTACTATTTTTGAAAAATCGAAGAACGACTGACATAGAAACATAGCTTTTTCAGAAAACTGTCAGGATGTAGAAGACATTTTTAGAATCTGATCTCAGGTCAAAATGGGTTAAAGTTAATTTAACAAGCCATAAGAGAGCCGATAGAGAATCAGTGGGAAGAGGGAAATAGCACCCACAGGACTCACATGGGATTATTTTAAACTGTAGGCTGGCAGAGGATCTTAACCACTACACATTTCCTCTGCATATTGTCCTACAGTTCAGTGAATATGAAAGTAACTTGTCCCACACACAATATTATTCCATTACTGCTACAGCTGTAGGTTTGGCCTCCATGCGCCAATTCCCAGTAGGGATGTAAAGGATTGGTATTTAGATGATGCGCTGTGCATCAGCAAGCCATGCATGCTTTGTGTGTGCGTCAGACTAGGAATGCGAGCTAGTGTTAGAGATGCTGTGTGGGCACAGATCCAATGCTCTCTCCTCCGGACAGAATACTGATGACATGGCTGGTGTAATTTCTCATGTGTCATGTTATAGCCTATGGCTGCATTGAGTTTATGCTGCTCCTAACATCCCAGGTAGACATTTTCAAGACATTTCCTTTGGGTGTGTTGGATGCCTGGATGTACAACACTGTATCTGAATCAGCCCACCTCGATTTTGAGATATCTTGTGTGAAAACATTTTGGCCTAAGGGTGGTGCTAGAAGAAAGACCATGGGATCACCAAGGGTTCATTCTCTGGGGCAACTTGACACTTGGTCAGGACCCCCTTGGTCACAGGAAGCCACAAGTAATGTTTAACCCGCATCACAGATTAGTTTTAAACCACCACGCACGTCGGGAGCCACAGGTAATTTTTAACCCACAGCACGGGTGAGTCTTAACCGGCCACACAGGTCTGACTAACAGGATGTCTGACTTGTGACTTATGGGCAGTCCTTTCTGTCCATATGTAGTCAGAGACTACAATGGAATGAGGATGTGAAAAAGAAGTAGCGTGCGTTGTTGCCATTGAAAACAGGCTGAAAACGAATTACAACAAGACAGGCACGCCGTCAGAAGTGGATTTGAGCCCTGTGTGGCACCAGCCGAGCAAGTGCCCATGCAAGCAGTGTGCCAGACATTCTATATAGTTGGATTCAGTCCATGTCAACATGCATTGAACGTAGTACGGCCATATGTTGCCCAGACGTCAACATCTGATGAGTTGCGAGTGAGAACTGAGAATGTCTGAGTTGTCTAATGACTATGAAAGGGCTTAGCCACTTATGGCAATCAATCAAGCCAGTCATTTTCAAGATACAGTATCTTACCAAAGTACTGAAACACAGCAAAGCTACCCTAGCACTTACCGTATACTAGTAGACCTAGAAGCATGTATGTATGAAATGAGAGCTGCCACGAGGATCTCAGCCCGTATTTCTTCAATAGCTCTAGTAAAATCATATAACTTGTACACATACAGTTTGCTACTCAAGATTGTTGAATCAGCCTCTAGCATTATTCTGACTACACAGAAGTCCTAGAATGGGCGAATAAGGGAAGAGGATCAACGTCTTGTTTTACCCCGCAAATACCTGGATGTGTGGCTCAAAGAATATGATCATTGGCAGAATTGAGGAACGTTTTGAATATTTGGTGGTCACATTTTTGGTCACATTTTCACTGCATTTGTGGTTGTTGCACTATTCTTCACCATAGGCTATGACGAATATAAATGCAAAATGCAATTCCAATGGTAAGCTGTGTTTCCACCCTATGCAGCAATGGCGGATTCGGACATGCTCTGACATACCCGTATGTGTGTCTCAAAGAATAGCTCAAAGTGAGCAGAACATTATCTGCTTTTTGGCATTCTATAAACCTGATCAGAATGTTTGTAAACAAGCAAGGTATTTCTAGGTAGAATGTCTATGGACTTTTTCACAACATAAAATAAAAGTGTCCAAGGCCCGGACGGGTGTTGTAGCGGTTCGGGCACCTAGGCTGCTCTGACAGAGTGTCGCGGGTTCAAAACCTGATCCCGACGACCTTTGTTGCGTGACACTCCCAGATGCTCTACCCATTTCCTGCCAGTCTACTGTATACTATCAAATAAAGGTAGAAAACATTTTCTTTAAAATAAAAAAATATCTTAAAAAAAATAAAAATAAAATAAATTACATATTTCTAATAGTCAATAACAATATTAAGTGTCCTGTTCTTCCTGAAACAAGAATAATACTGCTCCAATCTGACACTGCCGCTTTATTTACTGTCAATTTCCATAATTGAAACAAATGTTAGTCACTAACGTTTTTTGAACAATTGAACGTTCTTAATAACCAGTAAGACGCCCTGAGGGCGAGAAGCGACCTCGCGAGGTCACGTGCACGCATTCGCCTGGGTGACGGCAGACTGCTGGGCGAGCGCTGGTGCTTTGGCATGGGGGGTCAGATCAACTCGTACAGGGTTTGATGAGGTCAAATCAACATATGGAATGTCAGAACAGGAAGGACGGTTGGGGGAGAATCAACATAGGGAATGTCAGAACAGGAAGGACGGTTGGGGGAGAATCAACATAGGGAATGTCAGAACAGGTCAGCTCCATATATGGAGATATAAGGGTTTGAGGTTTTGAGGTCAGATGTAGAGTTGCTGGCCGGCTCCATATGAAGATCTAGGTGATGATCCAGTCTTCTCCATGTATGGTTATCCAGGGTTAGATGAGGTCAGTGTCTTTGACCAAAAAATGCACAAGATCTAAGGGTCTCCATGATGTCACATGATGTCCCGAGGCGTGACCATATATGGAGACGTGATGTTACGAGGTGTGACCATATTTGGAGGCGTGATATGGCCATATATTGACATTTCCATATATGGGGAAGGGCCCCTGGCGATGTTGTCTACGTCCGTCGCGACTACAGTACATAAATGCCCATATATGGAGATCCCTGATGATGTCGAGGTGGCGCTGCTGGGGCAGATCGGCGCATCCGCCTGGGTGACGGCAGACTGCTGGGCGAGTGCTGTCGCTTTGGCATGGGATCAACTTTGACCAAAAAATGCACAATGAAAAACGGTCAGGTTTCATGGCCATTGCCAGGGTTCATGGCCATATAGCATGTCTTGAGTGTAGAGGGTTTGATGATGATGATGATGGTCTCTCTGATGTTACGTGATGTCACGAGATGTCACGAGGTCAGATCCATTTATGGAGATCTAAGTGTCTCCAATACCATATATGGAGACGTGGGTGACCAACTAACGGACGGGAGATACACGTTTTCATAGTAAGCGCAACCGTCAGTCGCAATAAGCACAACCTACGGTCGCAAAAACAAATTTACCTGCTCTACAATAAGACATGAGAAAACAATGTACTGTGTACTCATAAGTCATAATATACTGTAATGCTTAATTTATACAGTGTCATATGATGGTGTTGTGGGGCGATAATACAACGGTGCACAAGCTAGTAGATCACCTATTTTTGTTAAGCAACACCATTATACTACAACGTATAAATCACACTTATTTACTGATTCCTTTGTTGAACTCATACTGAGCTCATGTCTGTTCCTCCTGCAGTCGATGTGTTCTTCCAGAGGCTGTCCCTCTCCGGTGGCTGAGCAGAACCCAGCAGCAGTACCATGTCCCGCGTCTCCTCCACAGCCAAGCGCTACACCGGCTCCTCCTACACCAGCCAGTACAGCTCCTATGGCTCCTCCCTGACGCCGGGCCTCAGCTCCTATGGCGAGCGGGACAAGCTGTCCTCCTATAAGTCGCCCGCTTCGTCTTCTTCCTCGGGCTACTCTTCCTCCAGCTACCTGACCGGCTCCGCAGCCCGTGCCCGCAACTACAGCACCTCGTCGGAGCCAGACCGGGGCCGGACTGTCCCTCGCACCGACATCCTTGGCAGCAGCAGCAGCAGCATCAGCAGCCGCCGCAGTGAGAGTCTGAGCCGCACCCCCATCAAGGGCTACCTAGGATCAGGGCTTACCGGGGGGTCGGCCTACTCCAGCTACAGTTCTTACTCTTCCTCCTCGTCCTCTTCCTCAGCCTACCCTAGCTACCTCTCCTCCTCGCCGGCGGCTTCTAGTATCTCACTCCGACGCAAGTCTGTGTCCCAGAGCGACCTGAGCAGGGACCTGTCTGGCCTGGGCCTCTCTGAACCGTCGTCCTCTTCCTCCAGCAGTGCCCTGAGGAGCTATCGCAGTCAGGTCAGGGATGTGGCCGACTCCTACACTAGCAGCAGTTCTCGCCTGGGCAGCACAGGTCTGTCACGGAGCTCCACTCAGGAGGCCCTTTCACGAAGCTCCACCCATGAGGCCTTTAGCAGCAGCAACAGCAGCAGCAGCAGCAGCAGGTTAAACTCCTCTTCATCACGGGAGGCAAGCAGCAACGGACACTCCAGCTCTCCCACCAGGGACTCCACGGTAAGAGAATTTACACTCAGCCACAGACACCAAGCCAAACTCACAAGTCACAATGCAACCTTTGGCTGGCACACAGTAAATCCTGAGTGTTGATTTTAAGTGGAGCGAGGGAACAACAAAGAAAAGTAAAAATCACACCTGTGTGAAGTGAGGGGCGCTCTTATCATCATACAATCATACATCATCTCATTCCGGCCAATCAGAATTTGCCTCATCACCTTCATTTAAATGTTTGTGTTCAATGTTTGTGTTTACACAAACACTCAAAGCTGGCCATTCATTGTTAATGGCATTCAATGTTTGTACTGTTTGTACCCTCAAAGCTGGACCTCGGAGGGGCTACCGCCCCTCAAAATACCCACACATGCACGACTAGCATGGTGCAGGAGCAAACTTTCCCACATATCAATAATGGTGAGATGGCCCGGGCCCTGTACTGTGCAAGTCTTCCAGTGTGCAGGTATTTTTGAGCTAGCCCCTCCTATGCCAAGCTTTGAGGGTTTGTGTGAACACAAACATTGGCTGATGATTGGCTGATCACCCCCTAGCGATGATTTGATTGGCTGAGCAAAGTACATGAAGATAAAAGTGAGGGCAGAAAAGTGAAGACACTAAAAGTGATTGGCCGGGCCCGGAATGACATTTGTGATGATTTGATTGGCTGACCACAGAATGTGATGTATGATGATGTATGATGCTGTATGATGATAAGAGCGCCCCTCACTTCACATGAGTGTGATTTTTACTGTTCTCTGTTGTTCATTGTGTGCCTTGCCTACACATCTGTCACAGAGACATTCTATCTAGGTGTGCAAAAACCTTTTAACAAGTGGAGGGAGGGAGAAGGGATACATTAACACTGAGGATTTTACTGTGTAATCTTGTGCAGCTTGTTTGTGCAGCTTGTTTTGAAAGATTAAGAATTAAGAGCTCGTATATGACTATACCATTCAGGAGTCATATGTGCTTGACAGACATAGAACTCATGGAGGATTGACATGCGTCCTCCCCATTCTTTATTTTAATATATAAACACTTGTTTAATTTCTGTATGAGCACTACCCATGTAGCCTCGCGTAGCCAGACGAATCTGCCATTGCAAAACAAATTGCCCCCGGCAGAGTGATAATTCTGGCTACATGAGGCTACTACCCATGCACCTCTGTAGTCAGTGAAATTACTTTCTATTCCCAGATGGGGGTGCTGTTGTTTAAATTATTTTTTTACTGGATTACAGATGCCCTCACACAGTGACTCGCCTCTCTTTTGTGTATCATTTAAGAATTCACCGTTTCATAGTGTTGTTTTTGTGTTTGCTTTTAGAATGGAAGTGATGCTATTTGTCCAGGCCAAAGGTTCTTATTCTAATGTGTGCAAGCTGTTCCCTCGCTTCGCCCTACTTGTGTGACAAATGAGCATAGATCAGTATTGGATACCTGACCACAAATGAGCATAGATCAGTATTGGATACCTGACCCCTTGCAAGTTGCAACACCTCTCAAAGGGAGGCTAGGATCTGATGGGCCAGGTATGTGGGCCACTAAACTGCACTCTGTCCAGAGTATTAATGACCCTAGTTCCTGTATGGAGGTCAGAGAGTGAATTGACCCACTTCCCATCGGGATTAGCCCCACTGAATGCTTACAGTACACCAGTGAAGAGTAAATGGAAGATGGGATGGGGAGGAATTGTGCAGTAGGAGTGCAGTACAGGTCAGGGAACAAGAATTAATACTTTGGGAAGAATTTGTTCAGAAACAGAGCTACTGTACAACTGTGTGCTTTTCCTTTGGTCACTAATCAACTTCAAATCACAGATGCGCATGCACGCACGCACTGGCACACACACACACACACACACACACACACACACACACACACACACACACACACACACACACACACACACACACACACACACACACACACACACACACAGAGGGAGAGAGAGAACTCTGGCCTCAAATGTGTAATGATCGCATTGTTCTGTTTGTGTTTGATCTGTTTATTCCCACAATTGTCCATTGACACAATTTGAAGACACTTTTTGATGAGCATATTTAGTTGGGTTTTTTTCTCGATTCGATCCCCTCGTTCTTCCTCTCACAGGTTACTTTCTTTCTGAAGCACTAACACAATAAGGGAGAAGTAGCGAAATGTGTGGCAAATCTGGGGAAAAAAAATGCTTACCACTAGATTTCTTCACAAATGTGTTTATAAAGACATCTACTATCACATATAAATTTGTTCCAACCCAACTCCCTTGGGAAACTTTGTGACAGCTGCTGAAGGTTGGGGTACCATTACCAACCAATATACGGCAAAATTCCCAAAATTTCATTACGCTTTAAGTAGCATGTGACATGTCAAATTAGGGGGTTTTCATGATTCTGAATCCATTGCAAGCATTAGTTTTGCATGAAAAGCACTCCTTCGGCTTAATTCCGCCATAGCCACTTGCACAAATGTGTCCAAATGTGCTGACCTCATCACATTTGTGATGACGGCTATGGCCATTTTTAGGCAAAGAGGGTTTTTTTTCGTGCAAAACTAATGCTTGCAATGGATCCAGAATCATGAAAACCCCCTAGTTTGACACTTCACATGTTACTTAAAGTATAATGACATTTGGAAAATGTTGCCTTATATTGGATGTTAATGCAGGTACCCCAACTTTCAGCAGCTGTCACAAAGTTTCCCAAGGGAGTTGGGTTGGAACAAATCTATATGTGATAGTAGACACCTTAATGTATGAACACATTTGTGAAGAAAGCTAGTGGAAAGCATTTTTTGGAAGTGATGCTATTTGTCCAGGCCAAAGGTTCTTATTCTAATGTGTGCAAGCTGTTTTTTTGCAGATTTCTCACACATTTAGCTACTTCTCCCTTATTGTGTTAGTGCTTCAGAAAGAAAGTAACCTGTGAGAGGAAGAACGAGGGGATGGAATCATGAAGGAGAGCGCAAAAGAGGAATGAGTTCATAACCCTGCTGCCTGTTGTGATGCAGCCATGATGAAACATACACAACACACTTCCTCTTTTCTTATACAACTAGTGTCTGTTCAATTCAACACATGCTAGAAGATGTTAGAAGTAATCACATCCGGTTGTTGTCCATCCTCCAAAGGGTCTGTTAGAAGTAATCACATCCGGTTGTTGTCCATCCTCCAAAGGGTCTGTTAGAAGTAATCACATCCGGTTGTTGTCCATCCTCCAAAGGGTCTGTTAGAAGTAATCACATCCGGTTGTTGTCCATCCTCCAAAGGGTCTGTTAGAAGTAATCACATCCGGTTGTTGTCCATCCTCCAAAGGGTCTGTTAGAAGTAATCACATCCGGTTGTTGTCGATCCTCCAAAGGGTCTGTTAGAAGTAATCACATCCGGTTGTTGTCCATCCTCCAAAGGGTCTGTTAGAAGTAATCACATCCGGTTGTTGTCCATCCTCCAAAGGGTCTGTTAGAAGTAATCACATCCGGTTGTTGTCCATCCTCCAAAGCAGTGGTGGGAAACTTTGACGATGGAGAGGGCCACTATATTTCCACACTCACTCCCTAGGGCCATATATTACTGTCGTAGCAAAAATAGCCGATCTACAAGCTCAAAACGCGTCGCAGCGCGACGCGTTTTGAGCTTGTAGATCGGCTATTTTTGCTATATTCAAATTGAAATCTTGAATTATTTTTTGCTCTTTTTGATTTGGAATCCTGAAAATTTACATTTTTATGTAATTTCAAATGCCTTTAATTATACTTGTGTTGAGCATTGAGCTACTAATTTAGACTGAAGTAATTAAAGTGGGTCATGTTTGCATGTTGTGGAATTGTAAACAGCTGAAACCAATATTATATCAGTATTCTGACATTAACCTGAGGGCCACATTAAGTGAAGGTGGGGGCCGCATGTGGTCCCCGGGCCGCCAGTTGCCCACCCCTGCTCCAAAGGGTCTTTTGGCTACATGCTAGCACTATCCAAGATGGCGCCGTGCCACCTTGAAATGGGCTCTGAAGCTGCAAATCGCTGGGCGCATTAAGAGTGTTAAGGGGGCTGTATTAAAACAATGACAAATTGATAACTAAATGAGCTTGTTGTTTTTATCCCAGAGATAATTTTGCCATTTAGGCAAATGTAACCTTATCTGCCACAGCATTTTCGTTTAATTTGTCTTCATTTCTTTTATTCACTTAAACCCTATACTTAGTTGATGGCTCTATACTTAGTTGGTCCGCAACTTTTGTCCCTCTATACCAAAGTCACTGAATATTATTGTCACTCCAGAATAGGAATGCTAGGGTTTAATCCAGATTACAGCATATATCGATGATGAGGTGAAATATGATAAATAAGATACAGTACGTGTTATAACTGTAACTACCAAACTGGCCAAAGTTCCCTTTTCCCGGTCTTTTCCAGGTGGACGTGGTTTTGATGTATAGCTAGCTGGGCATAGTTTCTGTGAGGTTAAGGGAAGGTTAGGGTTCGGCATAGTGTTTGTGCGGTTAGGGTTAGGGGTCGGGCCTAACCCTAACCTCACAAAAACTATGCCTAAAACTGACCTAGCCTAACCGTTAGATTTAAGGTTAGCTTTAGGCATAGCTTTTGTGGAGTTAAAGGTTAGGGTTTAGGCAGCACCTGGGCGACACAGGACACACCAAAGAAAGAGAGAGTCCCAAAGGTGCAGACTTGCTCCAGTGAAAAAACAGGCCAATTGCAAGCTTAAACTACACAGTCTATTATTATCATTTAACCTGTCAAAGTAATCAACAGCCATCCCTCACATCCCTCAGCCAGGGTGAGTGTGAGGTGGAGAGTTTTAATTAGATGTCACCAGATGGGAGTAGTTCCAGCGTTAATGAACAGCAGGTCTTTGTCACTCCAATCAAGTTTAATCACCTTATCTGCCCCCCTGGATTGGGCATCTGGACCAGCAAAGCTGTTAACTAAGTCTGCAAAATCAACCTCAATCAGAGTACACTGAGTGAGTTGATACATAGGCAAGAGAGAAAGAGAGAGAATATGTGTGTGTGTGTGTGTGCGTGTGTGTGTGTGTGTGTGTGTGTGTGTGTGTGTGTGTGTGTGTGTGTGTGTGTGTGTGTGTGTGTGTGTGTGTGTGTGTGTGTGTGTGTGTGTGTGTGTGTGTGTGTGTGTGTGTGTGTGTGTGTGTGTGTGTGTGTGTGTGTGTGTGTGTGTGTGTGTGTGTGTGTGTGTGTGTGTGTGTGTGTGTGACCAGTACGTGAGAAGGCTTGCTCGTTCTTCTCTTTTCTTGGACCTAAGAAGACGCAAGGTCCCCCTGGCGAGTGGTTCGGACTCTAGCTTCCTAGGCTTCAAGAGGAAACCCAATGGAAAGCTGGACAGTCGCTCTCCTGGCTTTGGTGTGTGGTCGGACTGGCCAGACCTAAATGACATGTGCTGCTGGGCTGACGTTACCCTGGAGTGGGTGGGGTCTAACTCTGAGGCGGTGGCTGCCTGCTCCTCACTGTATCCATCATGGCCATGAACAAATAGCTGAAACCATGTCCCACATCTTAAATGGTTGCCATGCATGTTTACAGGGGCCTGACAGAATAGTGGATTTGATATTGAAAGACATCTCTTCCATTTTCAGCTTTATAAGCATTCTACTGTGAAGCCGAGGATGTTTAACCTGTGTAATGATGATTCTGTGTTCTCTAACACCCCTGATGTCATTGTTGTAAATGAAAAGCATAGAGAGGTGTTCATTCTCGAGGTCGGCTGTACCTTTGACTATAGCCTGGAAGAAGCCTTTCTAACCAAAGTGCTGAAGTATCAGCAGCTAGTGCTACAGCTAGTTTCACAGTTAGGCTACAGATGTAAACTTTTAGTTTTTATCTTTGGCAGCCTAGGGCATGTGCACAAGTTGGTTGTGAGGGGCTTACAAATGGCCGGCCTTTCCAAAAGGAGAGCCAAGCAGTTAGCGAGGTACTGCTCAGTTTCAGCCATTATAGGAAGCCGCTTAATTTGGAGGAGGCGTTGTTTCCTTTATCCATGATTTATGTCTGCTGCCCTGTGCCCGACATGTCAGCTGTACTGTATGTAACGATGCTTTTCCGTCCATGCACGCTGTAACTGGCTGCTCTCCCACTGTCAAACTGCACTGGCAGTGTTTATGTCCTTTGTACAAGGTATTCCTGTACTTCTCATTATGTGGACATAAATAAACATTTCAAATGTGTGTGTGTGTGTGTGTGTGTGTGTGTGTGTGTGTGTGTGTGTGTGTGTGTGTGTGTGTGTGTGCGTGTGCATGTGTGCGTGCGTGTGTACGTACGTACGTGTGTACTAATTGTATTATGTTGAGATTGCTGTTAGGGTTAGGATTATCTATTAGGGTTAGGGTTTGAATTCTGAATGATTTATAGGGTGCGTTCGGAAATGCGCCCTGAACGCACTGGTGTGCTCTCTTGTCGTTCGTTTATTCAATGCACTCAGTGCGTTGTCGTTCAAAAATCCAGTGCGCTGCGCACCGGGTGTGCCGAGTGCCCGCACTGAGCGACCCTGCCCTGAAGCTGAGGTTGTCCAGTGTGTGGTCGTTCGTAAATAAGGCACACTGAACGCACTCTGTGACATCACCGCCCACCACACTCAACAAACTGACCACATTCCCGGTGCGCATTTCCGAACGCACCCATAGTTAGTTGCTTGTGGGTGTTGCACACCCAAAGTTGCAGATCTACAAGCTCACGTCGCAGTGTGGCACATTGATTGTTGATTGCTGGCTATTTCCAGCAATAAGGTTAGGGTTAAAATGCACACATGTTTTTTAAATGGCATTCATAACATTGACGCCCTAGATGTCCTCACACATAATGTTAATAATGCGTGTGTGTGTGTGTGTGTGTGTGTGTGTGTGTGTGTGTGTGTGTGTGTGTGCGCGTGCGTGCGTGCGTGCGTGCGTGCGTGCGTGCGTGCGTGCGTGCGTGCGTGCGTGCAGGGGCGGCCTTAGGAATCTGGAGGCCTGTTTCAAGACCAAATATGAGGCCCCCATATACCTGACATAATTATTTTGTTGATACAGCCGTATTGATACAAATAGTTTGACTGTTCAATATCACACACAACCATTACTAGTCTCGACAATTAGCAACAACAACACCTCTCCTCATCCTGTCACCCCTTCACAATTAAAGTGTCTCCCCTTTACCTCCCAATGCTGCACATTTTACCCAGGTTATTAACATAAAATAGGTGTAACTTAACATTGTGGGAGAGAGCAAGGCAGTGAGTGAGCGAGATAGAGAGGGCCAAGAGTGGCAGGGGTTGACTGACGCCTGACGTTCAGTTGGAGCTTGGAGGCCCCCCTGAGGGTGGAGGCCCGTTTCAATTGAAACTGGTGAAACATAGCTAAGGCCTCCTATGCGTGTGCGCATGTGTGGCTGCGTGGGTGCATGCGTGCGTGTGTGAGAGTGCATTGCGTGCAGTGATGGGTGTACTACTGTGTGAGAAATACATGTGACTGAATGTGCAATTAAGTACGAATGACTTAATGTGTTTGATGACGCAGTTAGTTGACGTTCCCATTAGCCATCCCTCTGATGTGAAAATGACAGCCATTTTGGGATTTAGTTCAATACACACACAAGCAGGATTGTTATGCTATAACACTGCAGATCAATGAATGATGAAAGGACATCTCTGAATGATATGATGAATCATACAAGGCGCCAGTGACCCCATGGAGATAGTTTCTACCCGATAGCAACGATATAATCATAGTTTCTCCGCTGCTGCAGTTTGACCAGAGCCCTGTCAGTCAGCATGGGTTAGGGTTTCCACCTCTCTCATGATGACCTCTGTCGTTTTTAGGCTTGAATAAAGGTAGTGCAAGTTATTATTATTTTTTATTAAAACAAAACCTTTCTGTTAAAAAGATATAAAGCTCTACTGGTTCTATTTATTTCAGTAACATCTCTCTCGAGCTCTTTAATAAATTCAAGAGCTGGAGAGACAGGGAGACCCATGTTACTGAACAAATACTCTACATATCAATGATTATAACACTTATCTTAAGAAATATATATGTATCACTTACACCCCCCTTACTAATTGTGCGCTGGTGTCTTGTGCTGCAAATACCTAGCCTGGCTATAATAAGCCATACAAGCTCACAATGTGTCCCAGCGGCCGCCGGCCAGCTCAACATGTTGTGAACTTGTACATGCTTGAGCCTCGCCCTCACATGCCCAAGCAGCACATGTTTGAAGCATAATAAATGGATGGAGGTCATCATGGCAATGGTTTGAGATTTAAGACTGTGAAATTCTGCCTTAATATCTGACTCTTCTGTCACTAACAGCAAAATGTGTCCCCATTCAGTCCTTCCAAACATAGCAGGACACAAGCAGATGTACCTCATTTCCATTACTCATTTGGAACATCAACAACATTCTGCCTCTGCTGGTCTGTCATGACATACATCATCCCTGTTATTCTTGCAAAGTTAATGCTGCCTTTGGTGTTGTATTTTTTGATAGTCACATTCACATAACCTTAAACAAGACCTGAGAGTGGAGGGTTATCGTTGTTATTGCTAGAAGGCCATGCATATTAACACATACCACACAACAACCTTGATCCCCAATTGAGGGACACTGTTGCATTCATGGCCAGAGGTGACCCTTATGTTTCATTTGATTACATTTGTAAACTCTGAGAGTATATAAACGAGGGTTAAGACAGCTTCATTCTCTTGTTGCCTGCTATACTGTAGCAACCCTCGCTGCAACACAGGTCATGCTTTGGTCACGTTAAGATTTCCAAGTGATCCATTCCAGAACGCAACAACTCGTTAAATCAATCTTGCATAGTGGACGAGTCTCTAGAAATAGCTTTGGCAAAGTAAGGTCAACACAATCCTAGTGGTCCCTCAGTAGCTCAGAATTCAAAAATAGCAGCTGCTGATGTCTGGTGGTCATGTTCACCTTGCAACAATATACATGGACCTTTTCTCATTGCATTGATCATTATTGTCCCTCTAATAATCAAATAGGTGAAACCTGAGGAAAATCGCACCTCATAAATGAATGCCCTACTTCAACTAGATTAGGCAGGGGGCCACAATTGTAAGATTATTTAAAGTTGGAGGCCACAAGACAACGATTTACCATTTTAACAGAAACAACAGTTGCTTCCATTGTATACATTTTCAGTGGCACATCAACATGAGTTTTGAGTGCAGTTTGTCTATTACATGCCATCTCCCTCAATTTGTAGCTGCCTATTTCTTAGTTTTGAGTGGATTTTTTCTATCACACCAAATAAATAATTCTCCTTCTCATTCATTAGCTTTTACACCAGTGTGTGTTTTATCCAATTAGTGTTGGATGGTTGAATAGTGTTCCAGGGCCACAAGAAGAAAACTCCCCAGGGTCCGCTTACGTGTCCCATCCATGAAAACAAATTTAATTTGTAATTTGTAAGTAATAACACAATACTTCCACAGAACTTTGCATCTCACTTGCAGGAAGAGACAATGAGAGAGCTTTACAACAGAAGGCCAACTGTTAGGGGACTAACTATTAGGACATTTGAACACTGATGCAATTACCTGTCATCAGTCACAATGTGGGACAGGGTCTCAATTTGTGGGACGCCTGAAAAGTCTTGGAAATGAGGGACTTTCCCACGCAAAGAGGGACATCTGGTCACCCTAAGTACAACTGATAGTGATAGGCTTTTTATACTCTCATGATTAATCCCAACTGAGTGTGTAGGCCTACTTTTATTCTGAAACTGCCTAATCAATAAATATTATATTCTAGTACAATTTCACAAATGACATAGCCTAAGTGTTGTAGCGAGTCGACACGCCTATTCAGAAATGCTGAGGTTTAAAGAAGGCATTATATTATTACTGTACACTGACTTGAGTTCATGTACAGTGTTTACTTCTTCCGGCTTGGAGTCAGCTCCTCGTAAAAACATCAACACACTTTCATTCACGTCGTTCTACAAAACGTTGCTGTTGGGTGGAAACCTTGTATGTCCAAAAATTCAAAAATAGCGGACAAGCTCAAAACGTTCTGTGTTTCGAGCTTGTAGATCTGCTATTTTTGATAATTTTGTGTGACACTAGTGTAGTATGATCAAGTAGGGCATTAATTTACGGAAAAACATAAAAAGTTAAAATATGGAGATAAGAGGTTTCTGCCCAACAGTGACGAAGTAATAGATCCCACACTTGTTATAAACGCTCCAGAAATACCATAGTGTCATACAAGGGTTAAATAGGTTTCTCTCTCTCTCTCTCTCTCTCTCTCTCTCTCTCTCTCTTGTCTGTCCCCCTTTCAATAATATATTTAGTCCATCTGTTTCTTGCTCTTCCTCTTCTTGATCAGTTTATGGTTTGATTAAACATAATCTGTATGATAATCTGGTATGATTTGGAGATTTGGCTGGATTTTGTTTCCCCCCCAGATTGTAAACTGAAGGGAAATCTAAGGCACCAGTCAGAGCATGCACCAATTCCAATACTGGCATCACTAACTTCAATATCTGCCTTCTAAGAGCATAGAGGTATATGTTAAAGCTGCAATTTCTACCGATCTGCCTGACCAAGCATCCTCACTTGGTCGGGGAGATATTGCGTTATGAGCTTCAGGCAGTTTTGTATAGAGTGTCCTGAACCTGACACTACGTTTCTCAATCGAAGAGTACGGCGGCTCCACTTCCAACCAAGCATACATACTCTACCATATAGGGTTGCCTGCTGGCCTAGTGGTCCAGGTGCATGCCTGGACCACTAGGCCATACCTGGTCTGACAGCGCGCTGCGCGTTCGAGTCCCGTTCATGACAACCTTTGCTGCATGTCTCTCCCCATCTCTCTCCTTCTTTCCTGTCAATCTTCACTTGTATCTATCAACTAGAAAGGTCGCAATTTTAAAAAATTGCAAAGTGTGGTTGCCGCAGTGGCTTACATATGCCCCTCCCACTGATATTGCCAGCCAATTACAATGTCACGTCACCCCTCCGATCATGCGTAAGTAATTCGGAGGGGAATTATCCCCCAAAAATCATGTTTTTGCGACAAACGGTTACATTTCTCGCATTTGTGGCGCCCCCTATGGATGAAAATATAATTGCTTTTGGTACTTGGTTGATTCAACCACCCGCGACATGTGATTAAAATTTGGGATGGATTGGACATTCCGTTCTTGATTTATGGCATTTTTGTAAAATAGGCCCCTCCTACTATCTTCGGACGACGATTATGGCCGAACGATATGCACTACCAAAATTCTGCAGTTGGTGTTTTAATCGGATAGGTCTGGAGATCATGTGTGCCGATTTTCGTGAGATTTGGACAAAATCTGTAGGAGGAGGAGCCAAAAGTGTGTTTTGGAGAAAATTCAAAATGGCGGAAAATCTATCATGACGCAAATGGGCGTGGCCTATATGGGGAGATGCGTCATAACCCAAGAAATCCAGGGAAAAAAATATTTTGATTTTACAACCTACGGTGCAAGAGTTATAAGCCAAAACGTAAAGTGGGCTGTTATAGCGCCACCATGAGGCCGACCGATAACATTATAAGTTAATTAATTTTAGTAATTATTATGAACCTACCCTCCAAGTTTTGTAACTATAGTGCTTACAGTCTCTGAGGAAAAAATACTTGAATGTGAGAAAATGCGAAAAATCGCATTTTCCCATTCATGTCAATGGGGAAATTCTATTCACTAATAAATTCATATCAATTAAACTATACAACATTTCTCTTAAAAAAATACAAGCACATCCTTCCCGATGAAGCCGGTCAATTTGACATATGGCTCAAGTGCGTACAGTCAAAACTGTGGGAGGAGTAGCGAATCAAAAAAAAGACTAATCCAATGGAATAATAAAGTGTTACAATTGCAATAGTCTGGTTGCCCTGTTAGGGCAACCACACTAAAAAGGCAGAAAAAGTACATCATCATCAAGAATGGTGGCCCCTTATTGGCCAAGGGTTCCGACCGATATACATATGCCGATTTGATCAGACACATATGACGTAAACACAAACATTACAGCTGTTAAAAAACACATACAAGATGGGTTAAAATTATGTTTGATTTGTTGACGTTGTAACTTTAGTTACTCTAATGGAGACAAATTCATTATACCAAACAATCCCCAACCTCATGGGCTGAGCCTACTGTATAATGTATTGGTCATAGAGCTTAATAGTTAGGATACTTGTATACTTTTTGAGTGGTGTAAACCACTCCAACAACTGGCTTTGTTAGTTTACGTGTCCACGTGTTTGTTCGTACCAAAAAAATGAGCATGGTTGCTATGGTCACTCAGTTCACACAGGTGTGATTTCATTACGTCAGACATTACGTCAGACCACAGCTGATCAGGCTATATAATACCTTACACCACTCAGTTCACACGGGTGTGATTTCTCTTCAAACTAATGGTATAATTTTTCTTCAAACTAATGTTAGAGTATATGCCTACCTGCCCAGGTCCTACATAATGTAAAGTGGATGAAGTTTGAAAATGGAGAAAGTGGATGTGAATGTGATGTGTATTTGGTCCCATGAAACTGTACGGCATCAAGACAAAAGCATCGTTAAATTGCTCTTCTCCTAAATCATTAATTGCCTCCTAAGCATATCAGATAAATGTGATCCAGCTAAATTATGTCAAGGTAAAATCCAGATAGGAGCTTTTAATGCCAGGCTTGTTAAACCTAATTTTGGGATTAATGATTGGAATATTTTGAGCATTTTACTACTAACAGACTGATACCTGTAGCTGTAAACAGTTGGCATAAAATACAGAATTGCATCAATGGCTGCACAGAATGCTCTATTCTGTTCTGGAACAGGAACCATACTGTGTATCAAATTCTGTTGTCACTTACATCAGACAGAATATTATGTTCCTTGCCGTTCTGCAGATAAGTACACGTTGTGAAAGGCTTAAGACCAATAACAACAATTGGCATTTGATTCTTCAGCCTCCAAAGACAATGTGTTCTGACTTGGCTACAGGAAGCAAATAGGACAGGTTATGACCAGTAAGACGCCCTGAGGGCAAGACGCGACAGGGCGAGGTTGCGCTGAAACAACAGAGCTTCTTAATACGGAACAGTTGAATCTGGTGTCAGTGAGGTCAGATGTAGAGTTTCTGGCCGGCTCCATATACTGTATGCAGATCTAGTATGTCAAACCATGTATGGATATCCAGGGTTTGAAGAGGTCAGTGTCGTGATATGGAGATCCAGGTGATGATAGTCAGCTCCACATATGGAGATCCATGTGTTGTACCAACTTGGTTCATTTGCAAGTGTGACTCGCGTCACGGCAACCACACTGGTTATCATGAGACTGTCACGATATGGCCATATATTGACATTCCCATATATAGGCTTAATATTGATGCCATCAGGGATCTCCATATATGGGCATAACAGGGATTGTATTTGGGCATCGTGAGATGGGATTGCCCATATATGGACCTTCTTTATCTTTTTTTTTAATTGACGTTTTCAGGGCTGAAACAACAGAGCTTCTTAATACGACACAGTTGAGAAGCACAAGTTAAACTATTATATCTGGTGTCAGTGAGGTCAGATGTAGATTTGCTGGCCGGCTCCATATATGCAGATGTAGGTGATGATGATCCAGTCTTTTCCATGTATTGTATGGCTATCCAGGGTTTGATGGGGTCAGTGTCGTGATATGGAGATCCAGGTGATGATAGTCAGCTCCACATATGGAGTCTGAGTCGTGTCGTGGCAACCACACTGGTTATCATGAGACTGTCACAATATGGGACAATATTGACATTACCATATATGGGCTTAATATTGATGAAATTCCCATATATGGGCTTATATATGGGAATTACAGGGATTGTAGGCGTGACGCCACGAGGCGTGATGAGGCGTGGTGTGACGAGGCGTGACGTCACGAGGCGTAATGGACTGGGCAACCATATATGAAGGCGTGACCGACGACCGACTGACGGGTTTTGCAAGTTTTCATAGTAATCTCCTTTTTAGCTTGTTTTTTTCCCTAAGTATGTGTGTATGTGTGCTCCTTCCCTCTTTGAGATAACAAGAGTGGGAGAACATTTGTCTTTGCTCCCTGTGTCTCTGTAGTTTTCCACCGTCCGTGAGGATGTTTCACCAAGTCCAAGACACACACACATGTACGCACGCACGCGCGCACACACACACACACACACACACACACACACACACACACACACACACACACACACACACACACACACACACACACACACACACACACACACACACACACACACTCACACTCACACAGTGTGCCCGGCGGTGGAATGTGTTCCTCACATATTTGTTGTGTACACATGCTTGAGCCTGGGTCATGAGATTTGTGCTAGGGAGTTGCGTCGGTAGGTATGGTGCTATTTTCCCCTGTACACATGGGTTCAGCCCACACAGGGGCCTTGTTGTTGGGTAGGCTGCTTCGCTGTAAGCCCCCTGTCCACTGGAGCATTCCAAAATGGGTAGTAAATGTAGTCAAAAGTACAATCCTTCTACAAAATTGAACCAAATGGACCCATAAAGATTTGTACCCTCTCGAGAGTTACAAATGGATTTGACTGTGTGCGAGAGTGGCTCATGTATAACACATGATTGAAATATGACTTCACTGTTATGTCTCTCATCATGATTACCAGTAGATGTGTATTTTTTTATTTCATTAAATATATTCTCCAATAATGTCATATTTCTCATGAGCTATTTAGCCAATAACAGTGTTCAGGTTACACCTAATAATATCTCCACCCCCCCACCCCCCCACCCCCCCCCCCAAAAGAGCCCTTCTTTTGGCAATGTGCTGCTGTGCTCAGATCAATCCTGTCATGCTTTGGTGTGTAAACATATAGTGTCACGTCATCAAGGTGATGAAACTGAAAGGCATGTAATCCTGTGATTAGATTGAACAAATGATGACATAGACAGACTGCGCTCCAGCAGTCATCAACCAGATATATTTAGACGTTGTGGTTGTAGTAACACAGAGGTGACTGAGTTTCAACAGTGAGAGCAGAACAGCTTGCAAACAACTTGGCTGTCTTTGCGTTTCTCGACAGGCTACTCATTTTGATTATTACAGTTGAAATGCGTGGTTTTCAGTGGGCCTCTGGTTATTTGATGCAGCTATTATTACTGCTCACTGCTCTTAATTTCCTTAAATTCCTTTCACTATACTAGTTAGCGGAAAACTACATTCTTATCAGCACACCTAAAATGTGTAAGGATAAATTATCCTATGGATTATGTCTTACAAATACAAACACCACCATGTTCTAACATATAGGCCTATAGCTCTCTCTCAGACTGATGTGTCTTGGTCAAAAGCCTGCCAAGCCCATGTGCATGTGGCCATTATAGAGAGCTAGGCATCCTTGAGATTATTCCAGAATGAATGGATGGATGGATGGATCGTTGCTGTTTGACGTAAAAAGGCTCCCACTAGGCTAATGTGTCAGCTTGACGTTTGGTGTGTGGAGTGGACCTACTTTACCCAGGCGAGAGGGGCGGGTCTTCAATAGCAAGACTCTCATCAGACCTATTATTTTTTACACTGGATACGGACGTCGCGGAGTACTGAAAGAAATAGAATGATATCGCACTCGCACAGTATGTTTGACCGTCATTTATGATTCAACATTCAAAGATTGTTGTGTGTTTATTTATTATAGTACAGACTAGAGTCCTAGACTCAGTTTATTAAAGGGAGCGCCACAGGTCCGTCGCATATAAATTGCTGCTGATCCGTTATGTGAATGCATGGCAAGTTTTCTATGTAACGGGATTTAAGATTGAGAGGGTCGCTGTACTATAGTATCCTAGTAATTTATTTCGTTCGTGTTTTTGCGAAAGGATTAGTTTGTGTATTAACAACTCCAAGACTACAAGATTGATCTACAGCCGAACAGGACAGCCTCGACATCTAAATTGTAATTCCGTCGCGCCGGCAACCTGCAGCTAGCATGCCGAGCCTGCGACAGTCCTACACGGTCACTGTCCCCGAAGACTCTCCGCCGGCTGCCTTCCCCTTTCTGAAGCAAGAGATGCGGAGGAAGGGCAGCATGTCTGGCTCTGTGCTGGTGTCAACTTTCGTAGGGCTCATCATAAACCAAGCCAAGGTAAGAAGACCTGTAGCAGGACTCAGGAGGCGATACTATGGACGGATGCATCGTTCTTTGTCCATTTTACTTTCAAGGCTGATAAATGATAATCCCGTTCCTAGTTGTAACCGAATAGAGTCAAATAGTGCATAATCAACGCGTTTTTGCCGTTTCTAGCGTGATTCGGGCGTGATATTTACGTGGCTGTGAGTTATAGTTTCCGATGTGTAGCCCCCATGTGTTGGTTTGGCTATTTGATAATATTAAGGTATGTTGAAAGGTTGCGAGTGAGTGAGTCATGCCAGCGGTTAAACCGCTCCATAAACCGCTGTAGGCTAGTACTCACTGCGATCAGAAGGCCTGCTCTCTCTGTCAGGTCACTATAGTTATATAACCCCGTTTAATCTGTCACACACACTGACTGAACTCTGACCAATACGATCTGTAATATTATTTATAGCTTTAGGGGTGGGGGATAAAAAATAAATAAAAAATCAGTGGGGGAAAATGGGATCCTTTCATGTATTGAGATCCATATCAATACACAAGATCAGATGATTCTCTTAGTATGTGCACTTGCTGTACTTCAATACAGAGCAGATAATGACTATATCACTGTTGTAAAGCTTTTTGTTTTATTATGTAGGCTCTAATTTATACATTTTCATCAAAATGAAGACAGGACAAGTTATAGGATGTTAGCTGGTACAACGAGTAGCTTCTATTATGTAGACCTACTATATTATGTCTTGGGACTGTTATTGTTTCCATAATACCTACCAGTGCCAACATCTATGGAACAAAATGTACAATGACGAATACATAATCACTTGCTATTCAAGGCAGTGTTATGTTGTGAATATATTGCTCATGGTACATTGAGGATATGACTGTCATATGAGGACACTAGCTCTGGTCCATAGCCCTAATGCTTAATTCTGCCTTGCATTAAGGATATGGGGCCGATGGCTTCTAGCTCTCAAATGAAGCAGACCGGCTGCTGAAAATCTAACGAACGTTTTACCTACAGTAGGCTACTCACCAATACAAAGACGGGTTGTGTCATTAGAACGTTTTACCTAGGCTACTCACCAATACAAAGACGGGTTGTGTCATTAGAACGTTTTACCTAGGCTACTCACCAATACAAAGACGGGTTGTGTCATTAGAAAGCCTACTTTCCTTAGTGGACTCACTCTGAGCCCCCCACCACACGTATACAATGCACTTTTGGCCAGAAAGCGATTTGCTTTTTCACCGGAAAATTCTCTTGGCAATATCGGTAGAGGGTGCAGTGGAGTAACTAAATGTATTTTGTTTTTGGTGGAAAAAAAATCCCTTTCTGGCCAAAAAGTGCATTTTCTACGTGTGGTGGGGGGCTCAGAGTGCGTCTACTAAGGAAAGTAGGCTTTCTAATGACACAATCTGTCTTTGTATTGAGTAGGTGAGTAGGTAAAACGTTCTTTCGAATTTCACTACAGAGGAGAGGCTGGTCTGCGTTTCATTTGAGAGCTAGAAGCCATCGGCCCCATAGCCTTAATGCAAGGCAGAATTAAGCATTAGGGCTATGGACCAGACCAGAGCCATGAGGACACATGCATGACTGCCTTGCAGGTTGGACTTTATTTTGGAAGACCACTGGCCGGCATGGAACATTGTTGCTGCTACTATAAGTGGCAAAGACATCTATCTTAGTAACTGTAGTAGGCTATACATCTAAATCTATATCTAACCAGTACTACTGAGTCTATTTAGAGCTCATCATTTCTTCCATCAGATAAGGAGCAATATTACCTCATAGCTGAGGCCTGCTTGTGCTTGGAGACTATTCTACTGAAGAGAGGATGGCTTGGTGGGTTTTAGTAATCATTACTGCCATCATTAGTGCATAGCTTCCAGCATCCAAAGCTACTGTATGGAGTGCTGTGGAGCAGCTGTGTGCTGGCTATGGTTATGTAATGGGAAATCACATTAGAATACACATGTTAGTGCTGACCCGACTTGCTGCTTGTTGTTATGACTCTCCACCTGCTCCAGTCTTCCTCCACTGCTGCCATCCTCTTGCTAATAGTCCAAAGCGTGCATGTCAGGGAAATGTGTTGGCATTTGCATGTGTGTGCGCACGCGCGACGTGCATGTGTGAATGAACTATATAGACGATAGAGTGTATGCGCGTGACATCATCATCATACCCGGAAGTTATGCAGGAACACCTACTAAGTGGCAAAAAACTACTTTCTGGCCTTGACAGTCCATACATCCAAACAGAAAAGTCCTATCCGATTGCATTAAACCAGGGGTTCTCAACAGTTTTGGCCATGTCTCATGACAACGCCCCGCCCCCTTCCCCACCCCAATACAAACTGACTGCTACAAAACGTAATAATAGAGAAAATACATCATAAATAAATACTGAAACCAGATATAATCATTAAGGAAGGTTTATGCATGTACTATGTGTATTATGTAAACTCTTATTTCCATTACATTCTTCAGCCATTCAGTTGCAAAAAATATGTATTTGAAAATAATCTGGGGACCCTCCAAAATAATTTGGCGACCCCCCGAGGGGTCGATCGCAACCCCCAGGTTGAGAACCCCTGCATTAAACAATGTTAAATGACGGTAAATTCACTTTGCCTCTCGATTTGCCACTCACTTTATGCATGAGCATAACCTCTATAGTCTGACTGTCTGTCTTTATTCACTTTAATACAAGTGTGCATGATATGTTTCCTTGCATTTATGTTAGAGACAGTGTGCAGTGACGGATCAACCCTCTCAAGGCCCTGGCGCTTCACCAAATCAAAAGGCCCTACTACAGATTCAGCCAATTAATTAATTAATTAACATGCATGATGCATGCGTTTAGCGCATATCCACCACTGCCTGCGCTGCCAGCTGACACACAAGACACAGCCATGCACTGGGCACAGCGTTTCCAACTTCAGTCTCTGCTAAACTATTATGTAAGGACTAGGAGATTACTTTATGGTTATTAATACATTAACAAGAAACATGCATGGCAATGATGAGATGGGGAAAAAACGATGTTTCATGTATTTTCTTATACTGTATTCAACAGCCAAACAGCTGATTGATGCACCACGCATATCGTACCTTGTAACCTTCCTGAAAAAAGCTATTCAGGTCCTGAATAGCTTACCAACAGACAATGCCAATATGCTATATTAATATTAGAACGTTTTAAGGACAGATTAATTATTGACGATAAAGCAACCAAGTTGTG
This sequence comes from Electrona antarctica, assembly GCF_951216825.1. Classification (NCBI taxonomy): domain Eukaryota; kingdom Metazoa; phylum Chordata; class Actinopteri; order Myctophiformes; family Myctophidae; genus Electrona; species Electrona antarctica. The sequence continues at coordinate 21,772,254 of NC_136792.1, read as the reverse complement.
GGTGCAACGTCACTGAAAACTTTCATAATAGCAATTCAATGAATGTACTCACGAGTGCTGAAATTGTGAAATGGAGGATGTAAGAACACACTTTTGTTGCATTGGAGCAGGGTAAATATGAAGTTTTGCCCAATGTCTTGTGTTTATATTCCTTTTGGCTTACATGCTTTATTGTCGCAACAACAACACGTTGGTCTGAGAGAGGGGGCCTTCCTGAGCGAGGGGGCTTCTGACGTCGTCGCTTACTCGATCGCTTCCCCTCTGCCAGTGACGGAGGAGGAGGCGACGCGCAGCCGTCGGGAACCCCCCCAAGCCCCCCCCAAACCGACCGAGGGAAAATCAACTGCTACAGAAACTGTCGGACGACCAAAAACACTAGCGGGGGTTCCTGTGTTGCCTTATATTTTTCGACAGAAACAACAGCTGTAGCCTACCTATAGTCTGTCTCGTACCGGGCCCTGCAAGCTTCGGGCCCTGGCGCTTAAGCTCCGCCTAGTTCCATTGTTAGTCCGCCGCTGACAGTGTGTGTATACTGTGCATCCAATGTGTTTTTTCTCACATGGGTGTACAATACACCTGTAGCAAGATTACAGGCAGTGAATTTGCAGCAATAGGAAGTTTCAATTAGTTAGAAAAATGTAGGCCCTACAAATCCCCTAAACAGCAGTACACTGCAGAACTGTGGCATGCAGATACATTATAGCAACCATTGTGCAGCAATGTCTCGAAAATGACTGGTCGAAGTCAGACCCCCTGCTTAGGGGGTATGGGCAGTGAATGACTGGTCGAAGTCAGACCCCCCGCTTAGGGGGTATGGGCAGTGAATGACTGGTCGAAGTCAGACCCCCCGCTTAGGGGGTATGGGCAGTGAATGACTGGTCGAAGTCAGACCCCCCGCTTAGGGGGTATGGGCAGTGAATGACTGGTCGAAGTCAGACCCCCCGCTTAGGGGGTATGGGCAGTGAATGCAATCATACAGAGATGTTCACTTAAATAATGAATGGTTATTATTAAAGATGGGTCTTACATTGCTTCTTCTGTCATCAAATACATTTCTGTAAAGGCCTATTTCTTTGCGTTTTAATGGCTGAAACTGTACCCATAATTTTCCAATGCTAGTAAAGCAAGCCTGATAAAAGCATCAAACTCCCAAAATTCACCAGAACACAGGATTGCTGACCCCCCTTGTGGCCAGCAATCGGCTGGGCTGAGCTGAAACCAAAAGTTTGCATGAGCACTGCATGAGCTACAGGTTCAGTATGTAGCAATAGCTACAACACTACAAAGTAAACCTTGTGCCTCTCTCAGCCCAGATGAAGTACACTGATGAGGGATATTCTAGTTATTCTGGATTCGCAGGGATATTTTAGCTATCTAGTATGATCGGCTCATTAGCTCCATTATGTAATAACCCCCGCTTTTAGTATATGTACTTCAAATGTCCCATTTACTGATTTGTTCTCTTTTATTTCTGCAGTTAACTGTATCACTTTGCCATTTGTACCCCATGATTAACAGAGAAAATATCTTGCTGACTGCTGATACTCACAAAGCAGCTCAGCACAGCGCTTCCGTGGGTTTCTTTACCCCAATGAAATGTGTGAAAGTGGACTCAAGAAGGTGTGAAGCAGAGCACACGGTTGCGTAACAAGACAGATTGTATTCCCCTTGTCATTGCTTTACCACCCTGCTACTGCTAGCTGTTATAAACCACATTGCATTCTAGCTGAATACCTGCAGCAAAAGAACATGGAGGGGGGTGGTCTTCTCAATAATATTTTGAAACATGACTGCAGGGCTAGTTGAGCATTCTTCTCAAGACAGAGGATCTGTGTGTGTATGTGTGCGTGCATGTGTGTGTGTGTGTGTGTGTGTGTGTGTGTGTGTGTGTGTGTGTGTGTGTGTGTGTGTGCGTGTGTGTGAGAGAGAGAGAGAGAGAGAGAGAGAGAGAGATCGCTGTGGATGTACATCACCTGGCACTGTCACAGCTAGCCCTGTTGACTCATCTCAGCTCTCTGTGTTTTTCGAGAGGAAGAAATAAATAGACTGCCTCTCGTTCCCTGCCAAGTGTTTCTGTGAACACTCCATGTGTGTGCCGGTATGTGAGCGAACGTGTCACTTTCTGTTCCCCAGTGAGAGAGAGAGCTGGACAGAAGTGGTAGCTCCTAGAGAGGGAGAGAGAGGGAGGAGGTCAGAACAAACTGTTCTCTCTTCACAAAGGGTTGCTAACCAATCATTAAGATGGCATACCATGCTGCCAGTGCCAGGTGGGCATGGGCATACAGCTGTTAAAGGACCACTTCACCACTTTTCTACCTATCTTCATATAATAGGTCCTCACTAATAATCATGATAAAATGGCAAAAAAAATTCTACTCAGTCTGTGTCTCTTATGAGGGCTGTGGGCAGTTTAGAAACCCGTCTACCAGTGACATCATCATTAGGCAGATATTTTTTTAAACAAGATTTTTTCACAAAAATGTTTAGATTTGTATTATCGTGAGAACGATAGCTTCCATTTTCGCATTGCAACTTTTCAGGACTAGAAAGCCTGCAGTTTATATTAGCTTGGATTCCCCATCAATGATGGTGGACGCCGGGTTTCTGAACTGCCCACAGCCCTCCTATGATTCACAGACTGAGTAGAAAAAATTGGTGCCATTTTATCATGATTATTAGTGAGGACCTATTATATGAACATAGGTTGAAAAGGGGTGAAGTGGTCCTTTAATAGCAGCAGGGTGTGTGGTTGCATATTGTCGGTTTCTGTCTGGCAGAAACCTTGTATCACAAAAACTCACACATTTTACACCTTGTAGACTGATCTCTATCCATATTTCAACTTTTAATGATTTTTTGGTTTGTTTTTTTATCCATAAGTTAATGCCCTGCTTCGTCATACGTACTACAGTGTAGTACATACAAGCTCACAATGTGTTGTGAATGTGAGTTAACAGTTAGCAGAAAAAGCACAGTCAAGTATAGTTCAATACAAGGTCTGCTAAGATAATTTATACCCAAGAAAGCCTATTGGCTTGTTTCCACTGATTCATTGAAATTGAAAATGTAAACAAGCCTGTTTAACATGCTTTTCTGGGTACCAGTATATTTCCAAATAGTAGCCGGATTGCAAACGCATCGTGCATCATATTGAAGTTAGTGGGGAGGATTTCAGTGTAATATGTATTATTATAATAATATTATAATTTGGGTTTTTTCCCCTAGTAGTGAATATACAGAATTGCAGTTTGCCAATCCATGTTATTGTGTTGGGGAGAGACCGGCAACCCAATAGCAGTTCTATAAGCTCACAATTCATCACAGTACTACTTTGCAGCAAAGATTGAGTAAGAGGATAAACAAATGTATTTGTCACTGCCAATATTCAGCAGCATGTGGCTGATGTTCATTTGCCTCCCTCTCACATTCATTTCAATTTTTGAGGGGTATATACAGCTTTTGTCCCCTCACGTCTCATATTTGCCATTGACAATCATGAAAGGAGAAATTGGCTCATATGTCCGTCAAATATCATGTAAATTTGTGGCAACACAAACATTAAATGCCATTGACAATAAAGGGAAATTTATGTAATTTACATCATATGTAGACGAGCAAATCAGTTGTTCATGAGATGATGTATAAATAATGATAAGAGCGCCCCTCACGCCACACAGGTGTGATTTTTTCTAAATAAAAGTCTGGGACACCAGTTGGCTGCAAGACAGGTGCAACAGGTGACAGGTGCAACAAATCATTGACCTACATATATTGAATAATTTAATGTTTCTTTAGTTGATTTTCATTTTGTTAACAATCTTTGGCGCCTGCAATCTGTCACCATGTTATTTTATCATTTAAAACGTACAGGGTTGTCATTAGAAAAATATTATTTTCTTCCACAGAAACACTATGCACTATGCAGAGCAAGAAAAAAAACCAGCTCAGTGGCCTTGTGGTTAGAGTGTCCGCCCTGAGACTGGGAGGTCGGGGTTCGATCCCCGGCCAGGTCATACCAAAGACTCTAAAAATGGCACTCAGCATCAAGGGTTGGATTGGGGGTAAATCCCTGCGACATACTAGCGTCATGTCCAGGTGGTGTACTTGTACATCAAGCTGCCTCACGCTACAGAAACAGGAGATAGGCTCCTGCCCTATGGGCCTCATGGCTCGGCAAGGCTACTTACTTACAGAGCAAGAACAAGAAAGGGGAAGCAGAACATATCTAACTATGTCTGTTTTTAGGCCTGTAATATTTTATTTATGTTCACATCCAGAGCTAAGCAAAGCGTAGCAGTCATTCCTTAGAGTTTGTCCGTGTTTGAGTACAATAATGCTGCTGGACACTTGTACCTCCAGGTTGTGGGATAAGACTGCATTTTTGTGCTTGAGCTCAGGCCTGGAATCATTTCCATCTTCGTTTCTATCACCAGATATTGACCCTGCTTTAATCCAGTCTGTCCCGTTTTCCTTAAGATTTAATCTTATGTGACTGACTATCAAAGTGCCCACCACATTCTTCAGGCCTGGTAATAACCCAGCGGCTTTCTTTTTCTAGGTCAATGTATCTACTTGTCATATGAATAATGGGAGGTCTAGATGACATGGTTATTTCACTCAGACCTTAATCCGGATGTGCTTAGTTAATTTATACTGGTAATCCGTCTCTCTCTCTCTCTCTCTCTCTCTCTCTCTCTGCTTCTATTTTCCAGTCATGAAAGAGTTATGTAATAAAATGTCATGATCATGAACATTGTTTCATACTGTACAGTAGGCCTATCTGTTTTTGAGTGGTGCAACGTCCCGTCCCAACCTAGAGAGAGAGAGAGAGAGAGAGAGCGAGAGAGAGAGAGGGGGAGTTGCACCACTCAGTTCACACGGGTGTGATTTTTAACTAATAAAGTGACCCTCCACAGACACTTTACTAAGATTACGACTGTATCAATTCAGATCCAGAAACTGAATATATATCCAAATTACAAAATAAGATGTGGACACTGATACTGAAACATATCAATCATGGAATTTGGGCTCCCATGTGATGGTATTGTCATGGAGTGTGGGAACCATCTCTCTTCCCGCTCTCTGACTTTTACTTTCTCACCCTCCCATTCAAGTGTTGCATTTCTTTCCGCTTGCTCCCTTCACTCAGCAAGTGGGTTTTAAAATTCTGGATCTGTGTGTATTCTGTTCTTCCGGCCTCCTCAGCTTGCCGTGTCATGGTCACTCTGGCCCACTTCCTCTGAAGTGAGAGCACTTGAGAGGGTGCCACAGGGAGCGGTCCTGTGTTCTCTAGGCTGTATGATGGAGACCTGCAGTGGTTAACCAATTAAACCCTAAATACTTTGTTGACTGGGGTCCCCCAGTGGTCTGTACTTGGACCCTTCCCATACCATTTTCTTTCCACTCCAATTCTCTCTGAAAATAGCCGATTTATTTTTGCTGCATGTTCACATTATTATGACATGCCCTGAATAGTTGCTGTGGTTAAAACTGGTTTCAGGATTTAAGTGATTTCAGGAATGGTCCTTAATGGAAGAAGAAACCCCCGATCAAGAGGCTTTTTAGAACGGGAATATAGGATTTCTTTCAACTGTGGCTCGCAGGCTGAGCATGCATCTTACAGTTGTGAATGGAACATTTGTAATGGGGTTTTCCTCCCCAAGGCAGTTCGGTTTTGTGCGCAGCGTGCATCACCCGGTATGCTCACATAGATGTAGTGAAAATGTTCCCTCATGTGACTCGTGAACCGGACGAGGACAGATAAGTCTCCTGTCCTCTCCAGGTAACCACTCATTTCTACCATCTTCTGTCTCTTACGTCTTTAACATCAACCTCTTATAGCTCACTGTATGTGTAGCTTACAGAGCCTATCTTTAATCGTTTACAGTCAGCGTTTTCCGTCGGTAAGCATACAAATCAGACTAATTAGCCCTAACCAATTCACAAGTGTGCTCAGCAAGGCATAGAGGTTGTTAATTAGTCCACATCTGCCACCAGCCCACAAGGTATTCAGCTGTTGTTTTATATATATTATTGTGCAATGTGCAGCACTCCTGGGAGAGAGGGAGGGGAAGGCAGCATGTCAGGAGGGACTGACAGAGGAGGAATGGATAGAGAAGGGAGAGGAAGGATGTGTGTAGGGAGGGAGTAGTGGTGTAAAGTAACACT
>NC_136792.1:21756083-21761083 GCF_951216825.1 Electrona antarctica | reverse complement strand
GGCGCTCTCATAAGTTGTGCTATAGCTAGCTATGCCACATTAGCTGAAGTCTTGAGCGCCTGCATGGAAGATAAAAAAGTTCCACTGCTAGCTGATTCACGTACAGTAACTGATGTTTAGTAACCTGCCCAGTGCTAGTGCTAAGGCTTCTGTTCTCTGACTCTACAGTCTACAGTTTGGCTAACTGACTGACTGACTGACTGGCTGGCTGGCTGACTGACTGACTGACTGGCTGGCTGGCTGGCTGGCTGGCTGGCTGGCTGGCTGGCTGGCTGGCTGGCTGGCTGGCTGGCTGGCTGGCTGGCTGGCTGGCTGGCTGGCTGGCTGGCTGGCTGGCTGGCTGGCTGGCTGGCTGGCTGGCTGGCTGGCTGGCTGGCTGGCTGGCTGGCTGGCTGGCTGGCTGGCTGGCTGGCTGGCTGGCTGGCTGGCTGGCTGGCTGGCTGGCTGGCTGGCTGGCTGGCTGGCTGGCTGGCTGGCTGGCTGGCTGGCTGGCTGGCTGGCTGGCTGGCTGGCTGGCTGGCTGGCTGGCTGGCTGGCTGGCTGGCTGGCTGGCTGGCTGGCTGGCTGGCTGGCTGGCTGGCTGGCTGGCTGGCTGGCTGGCTGGCTGGCTGGCTGGCTGGCTGGCTGGCTGGCTGGCTGGCTGGCTGGCTGGCTGGCTGGCTGGCTGGCTGGCTGGCTGGCTGGCTGGCTGGCTGGCTGGCTGGCTGGCTGGCTGGCTGGCTGGCTGGCTGGCTGGCTGGCTGGCTGGCTGGCTGGCTGGCTGGCTGGCTGGCTGGCTGGCTGGCTGGCTGGCTGGCTGGCTGGCTGGCTGGCTGGCTGGCTGGCTGGCTGGCTGGCTGGCTGGCTGGCTGGCTGGCTGGCTGGCTGGCTGGCTGGCTGGCTGGCTGGCTGGCTGGCTGGCTGGCTGGCTGGCTGGCTGGCTGGCTGGCTGGCTGGCTGGCTGGCTGGCTGGCTGGCTGGCTGGCTGGCTGGCTGGCTGGCTGGCTGGCTGGCTGGCTGGCTGGCTGGCTGGCTGGCTGGCTGGCTGGCTGGCTGGCTGGCTGGCTGGCTGGCTGGCTGGCTGGCTGGCTGGCTGGCTGGCTGGCTGGCTGGCTGGCTGGCTGGCTGGCTGGCTGGCTGACTGACTGACTGACTGACTGACTGACTGACTGACTGACTGACTGACTGACTGACTGACTGACTGACTGACTGACTGACTGACTGACTGACTGGCAGCCTTGCCGAGTACAGTTGTCTTCATCTGAGAAAAGCTACGCTTGTAAAATGGCCGGCTTATTACTGATTTTTCTAATAATTCTCTTTGTTGATTGTTGTTTAAGGGTAGCACATTAGTAAGGCAAGGGTGTATTAGTTTGAGACTCTGATGAACAGGATCAGTCTGATGAACGTGTGTGTGTGTGTGTGTGTGTGTGTGTGTGTGTGTGTGTGTGTGTGTGTGTGTGTGTGTGTGTGTGTGTGTGTGTGTGTGTGTGTGTGTGTGTGTGTGTGTGTGTGTGTGTGTGTGTGTGTGTGCGCGCGTTGTTCACAGACATGATTCCACTTTTCATAGAGCATTACAATTACAAATAATTTAACTGCATGAACCTGTGGAGAACATTCGGCTATTTTCAGATTCAAGAGATTTGGTATAAAGTATAGCCTAGGCCCTAGTATGTAGTTTGTAGTGTCAACAAAGTATGGTAAATAGGAAGTCATTAAAGGTGGAGAATTTTGGCCTGGGCGGTTAGCTCAACCCCACGGGTTCGACTCCCGATCCCGACGGCCTTTGCCGTGTGTCTTCCCCCCCATCTCTCCCCATTTCCTGTCAGATTACTTTCATCCTATCAATAAAGGCAGACAAAGCCAAAAAATATATCTTAAAAAACAAAAGTGGAGAATTTTGGCATTTTGCCATAGAGACCTTAGCATAGTGCCTCATTTGTATGGGGGGGGGGGGGGGGGGGGGGATTATTGTTCTCTCTGCCAGAAGTGTGCTTAATGCCTTATAAACCCTATATCAGCCCTTCATATTGCTACTTAGCTACTACATTATATAAGAGCTGCTGAACTTATGTAATCAAATTTCACTGTAGGAATTGATGTACAATTCTGCTGAGCGCTATATGTTTCACATTCTCATTATATGTACTCCTCATGTTACTGGAAACATTGAAGTAAGTGCTTGTACAGTATGTGTTTTAGGTGCTGTTTGGCTATCGTTTTCTATTGTATTTTATGTGGACCATTGAATCCGGAATAAAGACTGATCTACTGGGTTAGTGCATGATCTTTTCTTGCCCTGATATTTTAGTAAATAAGGAATTCTGTTCATTGTGTTGAAAATTCATTGACAGATGTGGTTCTTCTGTGTAACTGAGGAGGGTTTAACACAGGAGCATGAGGCCTGCAGATTAAAATCCTAATCGTTTAATTTAAGTCTGGGAGTATAAAAATAGGCCACACACAGCACAAAGTATTACTCTATGCGGAATGAAAAGAATGCTTATCAGGAAAAGGCCACAGTCTGTCAGTCATTGCCACACAAATACACGCATGCATGCACGTGACATACGCGCGCGCACGCGCGCACACACACACACACACACACACAGTCACGCACGCACGCACGCACGCACGCACGCACGCACGCACGCACGCACGCACGCACGCACACACACACACACACACACACACACACACACAATCACAAACAGGTACATCAAGGCCACGTGTCCTGTTTGTTAATAGTACTCCTTTGTCTCTCTGCAGAACTCAAAGAGTGCCCAGGGACTGGTGGGGTTAAGGAACCTAGGAAACACTGTAAGTATGCATCGGAGATTGGACGTGCACATCACGGACATGCACAACCACACTCAATGCCATGCACGCACGCACGCACGCACGCACTCGCACGCACGCACGCACGCACGCACTCGCACGCACGCACGCACTCACACGCACGCACGCACGCACGCAGGGCCGGCAGTGGCTCAGGGGTAGAGTGACCGGATGGGAACCACAAGGTTCCTAGTTCAAACCCGGGCTCCCCTAGAGTTAGTGTCGAAGTGTCCTTGAGCAAGACTCTGAACCCCTAATTGCTCCTGATGTGCAGCTTGGTGCCTTGCATGGTTTCCTCCGGCATCGTTGTGTGAATGGGTGAATGTAATGCACAATCTATGTAAAGCGCCTTGGATAAAAGTGCTATCTAAATGCACCATTTACACACAATATCATCTAACTTGAGTAAAAAAAAAGAGGCTGCCTGACATAATGTCATCCATTTCAATAGTTTGTATGGATTCAAGGGAAACGTTCAGTCAGAATGTTCCAAATGCCCTTCCCAGATGAGGAGCTTATGGGTTGATCCTTGGATGTTTCTAAAAGGCTTTTCACCCTCACGTCCTGGCTCTAGCAGTAGCTATTTAAAATGCATGGGACATATATACAGCTGTTATTACTGCTGTTTTATCTGGAATAGAACATCTTCTAGGTGCTCTTGTTTCATTCATATCATGTTCCCAAAGCCATTGTCCTGTGGTGGGCCATATCTTCATATTTCATAGCAGCTATTGTTTTGTTTCAAGAATCGTTTTGCATGTCTTAATGATGCATCAGACTTTTTTTCTTCTCTTCTTACTGTGTGGTTGGGTTTTGAGATTTGTTTGGAATTGAAAGGTGGTGTGGGTGTAGTGGGAGAGTATTTGCCATGCAACAGGCAGGGAGGCTACTCCTAAAATAAACGGTGCGTGTGTCTGTTTGTCCGTGTGTGTACAGTAACCTAATCAGAGGGCTATGGCTGTTCTTTTGAACTATGGACCAGAGAGAGTCTCTCTCTCACGTGTCACATGTGACAAGTGTGACGGTAACAGAGTGTTCAGTTGAGTTGTGTGTGCCCACTGCCCATGTGTGTGTTGTCAGTCAAAACAACAACGTTCTCTCACTCTCCAGTTAATCGTTTTTTGAACAGACAGCTTTATCACCCCATACAGTGTTATATCATTATGAAATATGAGCACATTAACCATAAGGGACCCAATTAAACTCTGTGAACTCTACTGTATGTACTGTGTGTGTGTGTGTGTGTGTGTGTGTGTGTGTGTGTGTGTGTGTGTGTGTGTGTGTGTGTGTGTGTGTGTGTGTGTGTGTGTGTGTGTGTGTGTGTGTGTGTGTGTGTGTCCTTGCAGTGTTTCATGAACAGTATCCTGCAGTGTCTCAGCAACACACACAACCTGCGAGACTACTGCCTGCACAACGCACACCGCAGAGACCTTAACAACAACAGCCGTACCAACACAGCCCTCATGGAAGGTGAGAAGAGAAGAGCACCCCACATGTCTCCCCGCTGCACCAAACGGGCACATTTTGATTCACATGTTCTGTTGACAAAACAAGTGGTCGTCATTCAGGGCTGCGCTGAGGGCAGGGAAATGACCCAGGTCTGTTACAGGTCGTTGGGATTTGCAACAAGCATGTGGAACAAACAGGGATAATTGTGTTCTTCGACTCTTACGTCACATCACATGTTATGTATTGTAGATGTAGACCAGTGTCATTTCACATCATTCTGTTTCGCTGTGCAGAATGATGTTGAGCTGAGACGGGATAGTTCCATTAACACAATCAGTGCCGGGATTCCTTCAAAATAGAAGCTCTGGGGTGCCGGAAAGCTTACCTTGCCGCTTTCACTTATACGATACATGATCCAAAAAGCGTTCCTATTTTGAACGAGAGGCATGTTGAAGTCAGAAATGAAGCGCTTAGTATATCCATCAGATCAAAATCACGGCGAGCGCCCTGGATTAGGAGAGACGAGGCATTCGTTCTGCCGCGCTAACAGCTAAGTGAACGGTAAGCTAATATGACTGAAAAGCGAAGGATGGTGGCCGAGTGTCCGACTAAAAAAAAAAAAAGGGAAAAGATTCAGAATATTCTCCCCTCGCCTGATATCATTGAGGATGCGCTAGGACGTGTACACACGTCCAATGCATCCCTCGATTGGATTCCCTAGGACGTGTGGCTAC
>NC_136792.1:21711083-21751083 GCF_951216825.1 Electrona antarctica | reverse complement strand
AGCAGTAATATTACATATTACTGTAGCAGGAATATTACATGAATATAAAATATACAATAGCATGGGTGGTGGAGGAGGTGGGGGTTAATAAACTACAACATCAATATACATCAACCAAGGTCAGTGTTTCCTGGATACATAGAGTGGACTTTTAATATTGCCTACATAAAACTAGTGAACTACTAGTCCATACCCAAGGATGTGTGCACTCCTAACATTTTTAGCCCCAATGATCCGTTCCAATCCATTACCAACCACCCACAATGTACAGTATGTCAACGTTTGTGTTAAAGATTGAAGAACGAATCATTTATCCATTATTAATATTAACCAACAACATTTAACTTTTTTTAAATTTGATTAATGTGACTGCACCTCATTGAAACTTTGGTGAGACAGGGGTGATGACTTGGTGTCACATTAAGTCAGTCAACCTTAAGGCCATGTTAGCTCATTTCATCAGCTTTTTAACTTCATGACATTTCTGTGGAAATATGTTGGGTGTTTAACCACAAACAAGCCCATGGATATCACCGAGGCAATTGGGAAGCTTTGCAAGAGAAGTACTGGTCAAGGATACATACTGTGCTGTAGGTGCGCATTTAGTCACTGACTACTAGCCTGGCTCAGTGGCCTTGTGGTTAGAGTGTCCGCTCTGAGACTGGGAGGTCGGGGTTCAATCCCTGGCCGGGTCATACCAAAGACTCTAAAAATGGGACCCAGTGCCTCCCTGCTTGACACTCAGCATCAAGGGTTGGATTGGGGGTAAGTCCCTGCGACATACTAGCGTCATGTCCAGGGGGTGTACTTGTACATCAAGCTGCCTCACGCTACAGAAACAGGAGATAGGCTCCTGCCCTATGGGCCTCATGGCTCGGCAAGGCTACTTACTAGCCTGGCCCAGCCTGTGTGATTTCTGGTCTAGAGGGGCGGGTGACAAAAAAGTGGTAGATCCTATTGATTCACCGATCCCCCTCCCCTCCCCAGTAGAAAACAGCGGAGAACACTGACGTCACTAAATTTGGAGCAACGCGCCTCTGCCCTGTCAGCGAAATGCAAGGAAGTTGGCTTCCTGTATGGCAGAATTTGGTACCGACTCCGAGGCTAGTCACTGACAAACAAAACTCTACACTCGTTCTCTCTGTATCTGTATATGCTCTTTTGAAATGAACGCACAAATTTGACTCGGGTTGTTCAAACTCACAGTGTGTAGATGGCTTGTTAACAATTGTCATTGATTGTGAATAGATTGTGAATTGTTAGGCAATTTGAATCCTACAATGTAGTTGTTAAGTAGGCTCTGACGCTGTGTATAACAACCCGGTCATTTAACTGATGAGAGAAGTCCATGTTTACATTGTTTCAGCTAAGCTACCGGTATGTGAGCCAAGTAATAACACGTGGTTCATGCGAACATGATTGCATGTGTCAATATGAGTGCGGGTGCTATGGAAAATGCTAGCCAAAGCGCCCCTCCGCCTGTGTGGACATGGCTCCTAAACGAAAAACGTTGTAGCTGTGAGCCAGGTCAGCCTGTGCTATCGTTGTCCAAGCGGCTGATCCCAATCTCATAGCCTGTGGGTAAATGGTGAATTTATATAGCGCATTTAACTAAGGCGCTTTACATAGATTACATCACCTATTCATCATACACACATTCATACACCGATAGCAGAGGGAACCATGCAAGGCACCAACCTGCTCATCGGGAGCAATAAAAAACCTGTTGCCACACTGCTTTTTCAATGCAAAGTGCCAGCATGGCCATCATGTGATATAATATGGTCTATTAGGGATTCAGCAGCATGCTCAAGGACACTTCGACACTAACTCTTGGGGAGCCCGGGATCGAACTGGTAACCTTCCAGTTCCCAAGCGGCACTCTGCCTCCTGAGCCACTGTCGCCCTGGGTACACCGTAAACATGACAGCCCATGATGAACAACACATTGCAACTTGAGGTTCTCCTCTTTAATATTTTAACATGAAATTTCACCAAAGAAATAAAAAAATAATTAAAATAGATATCATGGGGGGACAAATCTGTGTAAAATGTGGGTATTATTTTAAAGATATTTCTAAATGAAATAATGGAGCTGGGATCTTCTCCTTTGGTCCGCCCATTCCGGAGACATGTGAGAATGGTCCAGTGGAAAAAAACAAAAATCACAAATGTGGGTGAAATAAACCCGAAAACCTGCATTTAGAAAAATAACATTGATGTGGGCAAGGAAACAAACCTACCTTCTATGATGTCACTAAGCATCATGAAGCTACTGAAAGACACACCCACCTCAGACATCAGCAACATTAGGAAAATCACAAAAACATAATTGTCCGGGTGAAAATCACCCGGGTTTAGTGTTCTAGGGTTAAACAGCTTACATTTTGGGGAAGTGTAAAAACGGGCTTCCTCACAGTATGCATATTATGCTAATGGAAATGCCTGTGTGCAAGTTGAGACCAATTGCTCAACCCACTGAGGAGAGCATGCGGAACAGAGTGACGAAGTGACTGTGTGACGGACACACAGCTTTCCTTATTTAAAAGGAGCATATATATATATATATAGTGTTTATAAACACTGTTCACAGATGTAAATGTAATACACTCATGGTGGGGCTCTAATTTGGGGCAGGTGCATTGGTGTGAGGCGTGCACACAATTTCCCAAGGCACAGTGCTGTGTTTTGTTTTTGTTTTCCCTCCTGTGTGTGTTTGGTATTTTGGGGACTCACTGTGTATGTGGCACTGATTTGTGTACATTGTCATGATGGATGGAGAACATTGAAGGCATAGCCTAATATCACATCAGGTTCTCCCTCATAAAAGGCTTACTGATTGGTCATCTCACCTTCTCCGGTCCGGAAAAGATCAAAAGTCACTCGCCACACAACGGCCATGTTTAGTAACAAAGTGTTTGCTGTTACATGATATTTCAAGACGGTATATTAGCCAAACATTCTCAAATTAGCCTGTGGTTCAGTTTCATTTGGAGTTTTGTTAAAAAGGAGGAGGCCACAGAGCCAATGGCCTCGATGCAAAAATGTATTTAAAATATTTAGGAAACCAACGTTTCGACAAGATAGACAAGATTCCTCAGGGTTTTGAGAGTTTTCAGTTTCAACCCACAGATTTATGTTGAAGGTGGTACCCAGACATGTGATATTCCTTGACTTGCCCCCCTACACAGACCTGAAACGGTTCTCTGAGGCCCGTAGAACCAGCAAACTGTCCACTTTTGTCAACTTCCCAATGAAAGACCTTGACCTGCGGGAGTTTGCCTCTGGAAACAGCGGTAAGTACTGATTTCGCAGTTCCTACGCACAAGACTGACTATTTTATAAATGTAGGAAGCATGTGAAATGCTGCTGAACCCTCGAATATAAAGTGTAAACTTCTTAATACATGTTTGGATTTCAGCTGATTGCATTTGTGTTTGTGTCCTCTCTCCCAGTTAATGCAGTGTACAACCTATATGCAGTGTCCAACCACTCAGGCACCACCATGGGCGGTCACTATACAGCCTACTGTCGCAACCCTGCCTCAGGAGAATGGTACACTTTCAATGACTCCAGGTAGGTTTGAGCATCTACCACGTTGGTTCTCAACCTGGTCACTGGTGGGCCAGGGACCCTCAAATAATTGGCAAAACACTATGATTTAAAAAATAAGTATGGGGAGCTCTTATCATTACACATCATCATACTAATTTCTCCTTTCATTGTCAATGGCAAATATGAGACGTGTGGGGACAAGATTTACGTCATATTTGGCGGACATTTGACCTAATTTCTCCTTTCATTGTGACTTGTCAATGGCAAATATTTTTGCCAAAGAATTTTACGTCATAGTGTCTGAGCAAAACGGCTATTTTTGTCTTACACAAACATTAAATTCACATTTCCAGAATTTTACATCCTAGTGTCTATTTTTGCCTTACACAAACATTAAATTCCCATTGAAAATAAATTGAGAATTTACCCATAGTGTCTGAGCATTGAGCAAATAGACATAGTGTCTATTTTACGTCATGATGATGTACGATGATAAGAGCGCCCCTCACTTCACACAGGTGTGATTTTTCAAACAAGAGTTTTCATTATGATTGTAAGTGCCATTTGAGTCTCCTAATTGTGGCCAATGATGTCCACTGAGGGGTGTGGTTAATGTGAAGGTTGGCAGGGTATTTAATCAGGTCTCAGTCAAGCAGCAGGTGTTGCTGACAAGAGGCAAACAGTTTTCAGGAGGCTGTTGTCTTTATCATTTACGTTTATTGTATTTATTTAGATGTATGCTGTAGTGACTAGGCCTGCAGAGACAGAGAATAAATCTTAATTATACCAACTCTACGCACATGTTTGGACATCACTTTCTGGAGCACACGTCTTAACTACAACCCGACTGTCGGCAACCAGTAGTGCCACAAATTTAGGATTTGGGCGCTACAATGATGATAACAAATCCAATAAATAAAAACGTAGTGCCATTCATCCAAGCTGGAACACAATGGATTTATTATTAAAATAAACATGCTCTGAATGCTCTGCAAATTTACCCCTCCCACCCCTCAGAGTTCCTGCTCCGAAAGAGCCACAATTAACTGGTATCTCGTACCATTAACAAAAGATAAAATTAAAAATAAATAAAAAGTACATACAAATATACATTTTCACTGTGAAGCATATCAACGGGTAGAATATGCAACAATAGATAGAAAAAAAAAAAATACACAAAAAGTAGATAAATGATAATGTAAAACCAAATTGCAGTAGGGTCAGTATTAGGAGTTATTAAGGATTGTTGATGTCAGCAGCATTCATCCTCTATATATGTTAAAAATGGTTGCCAAACGGTGTAAATGTTCAAAGCACCAGTACCCTCTTGTGGAGTGACATGAAATACTTTGAGAAGCACTGTGCTACACTGCACTCCAGTGTTGTTTTTGGCATCAAATTTCTATTTTAGTTTTAGTCATATAGTTTTCACTTAGTTTTAGTCACATTTTAGTCACCTGGAATGTGTTAGTGTTAGTTTAGTTTTAGTCGACTAAATGTCATGAGATTTTAGTCGACTAAATCTACAGGTGATTTAGTCGACTAAAATGTGTTTTGGCAGGCCTTGATGCCGTCATAATGACTGATTTTACATTTGCTGAAAATAGCCGATCTACAAGCTCACAATGCGTCGCAGCGCGACGCGTTGTGAGCTTGTAGATCGGCTATTTTCAGCATGCAAACAAGTGTAAACGACTTATACTGGATCTCTCGTCCACTAGTCCCTTCCTAACATTTTAGTCTAGTTTTTATTTGTTGACTAAATTGTCAGTATATTTAGTCTTAGTTTTAGTCATCACAGCTTAGTTTTCATTTAGTTTCCATTTAGTTTTTGTCAGTGGAAAAAGGTAGTCGACGAATAATTTTCGTCTTAGTTTTAGTCGACGAAAACAACACTGCTGCACTCATGTCTATAACAACACACCTCTCTCTTTCTCTCCATCTCTCTGTCTCCGCAGAGTTACGCCAATGTCCTCCAGCCAAGTCCGCAGCAGTGATGCCTATGTGTTGTTCTATGAGTTGGCCTCCTCCTCGCGGATGTGAGCACTTTGGGGGACGGTCAGATGGATGAATGGATGGATGGATGGATGGATGGATGGATGGATGGATGGGTGGAAGAGGGGCCTCATCTGGACATGTATATCACAGACATATCCACATAGTAAAACACACAACTTCCACATATTGGAGACTGCGTTTTCCACAAACCCTTGAGCTGTGTCTCCGAGCCTTCTAAACACTGAGGAAATTAATACTGCAGGACCAGCACTCTGGAAACCAAGCAACCCAACCCCACCGCGTCTCTCTCTCTCTCCATTTTCCTATCCAGGCAGTCGCTGCCTCCCTCTGGGCAGAGGAGGTGTGTGTGTGTGTGTGTGTATGTGTGTGTGTTTTGTGTGTGCGTGTGTGTTGCGTGTGTTTGTTTACTGTATGTATGAGTCTCCCCCGGGCAATAATCCCATCCAACGGACCGTCGTCTCAAAAGTCCCTCTCTATGCACTGCAAACCTCTCGCCCCAACTGCTCGCCTTCGCCTTCTTCTCATCTTCTCATTCGCCTCAGACATTGAAATGAATTAAAAGACTTGTTTCAAGTTATTTTTTCTTTTTTTTTTGCTTTGGATTTTTTTTTTGTACATGTATCACTCCAACACCCATTTTGGACTTTGGGATAACTGTTTAGAATGGTGCACCCTCCACCCCTGAACCCCTGCTGTGCTGGACTAACGAAGTATGACAGCAGCAGGAGCATATGGAATGGTTGTCGTTATTTGCTACACAACGCTCACATACTATCAGCCTACCTAGCCAGCTCAGCCGGCCCTTCCACACCACTGCATTACAACACTCCTCTGTTTCCCCTATTGACACTCTTTCTTTCTCTGTCTATCTCCCTCTCTCCTGATCTCCCTCTGTCTCTCTGCTGACGTGGTCGGGATGGCTGGTGGCACTGTGCGTGTTACATGATTTGGAGGACGCCCTCTAACTCGCCTGTTATTTAATTTGTTTTCCCCCGTGTGGCTGCTACTGATGTTTTTAAAGTGCTGTGAATGAATGAATGGACAATCTGGTACCACGGAAACGATTAGAATCAGTAATACTGATGATGATAATATTGGCAACAATCCTTGTCCTTAGAACGGGGTCTTTTTCTTCCTCTCTCGTTTCATGCCATTGAACAACACGGAAAGAATGTTTTAAATGATGAAGAAAACACTATATCTGTATATTTTTATATTCTGATGCAATATAGAGAATGTACTATTCAGTGGTGCTGAAAATGACCCATAACTGTTTTCAGTTGGTTAATTTAACAGGTTTGAAGAGAGAAAAACATTGTTATTTATGCTTATGATAATATTATGTGATGAGAGTCACATAGGTGGTAGTCAAAACACGAGTATATGTATATATATGTATATATATATATACAAGTGTATATATATATATATTTATAAATAAATTCTATAAAGCAGTGGTTTTACTTCCACTGTGTTTTAATTCAGCCGAAGCAAAAGCAATGCAAAGAAATGATGAATTCAAATTCAATTTCTGGAGGATTACATAAAATATGACTGACAATGATGTAAAAAGCACACGTGGCTACTTAGTTTCGACTGGGGGGGGAGTAAGCGATCATAAGATATAGGGTTCCGTTTGTTCTAACTGCAGCTAATTTATCATGAATAAAGCCCCACAAGGGAAAATGTTTTAAAATGTTTGTTGTTGTTTTTCTAACTGTTACTGGCAGTATCTTTTAGCATGCATTATTAATGCTAGCACAAGTCTGTGACAAGTCTATTCCTGGAGGAACATGGCTAAAAGATGTCCTCCATAGTCCATACCATTTGGAGCAGGATAGTAAAGCTTAGATGACAGACGTAGTACCATCGTTATGATGAGGATTTTTAACTGCGAGGTTCACTTGTATCATAGCCTGATAAGAGTTCAGTGGGAAATGTATGTTACAATCACACTGGGGTCCCTTTTCTACCTAAAGAACTTTGGTTTTAGAACTGGTTCTGTTCTACATTCTTGGAACCTTGGTGCTTTCACAGAACCGGCTGGTTGGTTCAAGTTCTGAAACTTGAAACTTTTCTTTCTGAACTAATTTATTTTCAGTGGAAACACTCTGAACTTGTTCAATATTAGGTGGGAAAAAAGAACGGAACCGGTTCAACCCCGGTGGAAAAGGGGCCTGTGATGATTTATTTGAACGAACTTCAGCCAGTTACTCAGAGACAACACTATTGTGAAAAATGTTAAAATGTCCCAAGAGGTTTTATTAATGATCAATGGAATGTGTATATTTAACCTTATAGGCTACTAATGACTGTGTAAACAAATTTTGACTTGGGGGGGGGGGGGGGGGGGGGAGACAAAAGGGACTAATGTGGCCTATTTCCTTGTGCACTCAATCATGTCTATATCCATGGCCCAGGAATTTCAGCTTCACCTTGCACAACGTTGCGTGATCTGATACCATCAGTACCCAGGAATAGGCCTACTCTCTCTCCCTGCCTGTCTACACCCTGGTTGCATGGCATGACCCCATCCCAGAGAGTAAAGGGAGATGCAAACTATATATCGTTGAAGTAGGGCAGAAACCTCTTATCTCCATATTTTACGTTTTTGGTCAATTAATGCCCTACTACGGCCTGGGCCGTGGCTCAGCGGTCCAGGCACCTTGGCTGGTAATCCAGTCTGACAGTGTGCCGCGGAGTCGACTCCCGATCCTGACTGCTTTTACTGCATGTCACTGTCACCCCCCCATCTCTCTCCCCATTTCCTGTCAGCCTAATGTCTGTCCCTCTATAAAAATAAATAAATAATAATAATGCCCTACTACTTGATCATACTAGTACAGTGTCACACAAAAGCTAGTCTCTCGAGACAGACTCTCGAGACAGACAGACAATTTCTAATCACTGGAGCAATTATTTTTGATTTCTTGTCCACATTTGGAGTTACATCATGGCAAGGTAACTACACTACCCAAACCTCTAAAGTGGTTCTACCCTTTAAGTGTTATTATTATGGATGTTAGTCTTCAAGGGTGCTTTGCAGAGTCAACCAAGGAGCTTGGATAAATATAGAGAGCTCCTTGTTTCATTGCAGTTTTCCTTGTGCAGGATTATTAATTGCATAACATGCTTTTCAGTAAAGAGTAGGCGCCACCCTTTGTGGTTATTGAACCTTATAGGAGCTTGGGAAATAGGGAGCATCGTAACACTGTGAGCCACCATGCTGTACTGTAGCAAACGCCCCCAAAACAAAAGAGGACACAAATTATTATTATTATAGAGCACCAGAAAAGAAATAATCTGTTTCATACAATAATCCATTGATTATTGCAGTTTTGTACAATTCCATAAAACAATGTGACGTGCCTATTTCTAGTTAAATCAAATCGATCCCTTCATATGAATAGTCCTCAAATTTGAATCAAATGAACACAAAACAAATTCATGGTTTTATTTAGTTTGCCCTGAGTATGTCTGTTAGAGAGGTTCTCTGTTGTTAGGGAGGCACAACTGATACAGTGTTACTGAATTACTATGCCAGTCACATATCTAGAGGAAGTAGATGGGAATAGCCTCTCTGCAAGTTAGCATTATATCCTTTATAATCTGAACTTTGGTGCTTACTTGGTTTCATTATTGACGCAATGTTGCTTCCAAAGAATTCATTATTGACGTATTGTTGCTTCCAAAGAATGATCCTTTGTGAACTTTGGAACTGTGATTATGAAGCTATGGCATGATGACCATGCTGAGTTAGTCGACTGGAGGCTGTTAAAACTTGAGTTAAAGGAAGAAGGTTAGCCAAGCCTTTGAATCAAGGAAGGAATTGAAAATAATTGAAAGGAGGTCTCTATATTAGGGAGGGTCAAAATAGAGACTGCGGACTTCCTGGAAAATTAGATCAGCACTTCTCAGCTATATGACTACTAGAGACAATTTAAAATGACAGCTTACAGACCAGCCTACTTTGGTAAGTTACAAATGTATGTAAACTATAATGTAAATGTATGTAAACTATAATGTAAATGTATGTAGGGATTTGTACGGATTTACAGTACTTTCTGTCTGTATATGTCTGGGCCTGTATTGTACTGTATATATGTGTATGTATGTTTTGGCTCCAGACTCAGGCTTGTCCAAGTTGGTGATTTTGTTACTGGGTGAGAGACAGAGTGGGAAGAGCTCTGCAGGAAACACCATCCTGGGCAGGAGAGCGTTCCAGATTACTACAGAGACTGTTCACAGCTCCAAGGAGACAGGCTGGATCTGTAGGAAGCAGGTGGATATAAAAAACAACAACATAGATATACAGTACATTGTGATGCGTTGTGAGCTGGTATTACAGCTATTTTCATTATTATTGACATTTTGGGGAAACTTGTTACATTTTGGGAGAAAGGAATTCTGTCTGTCTGTCTGTCTGTCTGTCTGTCTGTCTGTCTGTCTGTCTGTCTGTCTGTCTGTCTGTCTGTCTGTCTGTCTGTCTGTCTGTCTGTCTGTCTGTCTGTCTGTCTGTCTGTCTGTCTGTCTGTATGTCTGTCTGTATGTACGTATGTATGTTTGAGTATGAACAGCTGCAATACCGCTGGGTGACCTAAAGTGGAAATGTTGAGGGCCATTCACACCGAGCACTATAACTAAGCCAGCCAGCGGTGTTGTTCAGCACTTCATTGAAGTGCTGAAGTATTTAACTCAAGTAGGCCTACAAATTTGACCAAGAGTATCTATACTTTGACACGAGGACTGGGGTTGAAAGTTTGTCCAACACTGATGAATATGAATGTTTTCTGTTTTTTTGTTTTTACTGTGACTAACACAAAGCAGGTAGCAGTAGTTGACACGCCAGGTTGGTCATCCTGGCACGCCACCCCACACAGAACCGCCAGGGAGATGTGCAGAGGAATGGCTCTCTGCCAACCGGAGCTACATGCCATTCTGCTGGTGGTTTCCACCTTGTCCCAGTTCAGCCAGGACAAGTGGGAGACCATGGAAGCCCACTTGAGGCTGCTTGAGACAACCATCTGGCAAAGAGCCATGATCCTCTTCACCCACGGAGATAAGTTAGGTAATTCAGGAAATAAAATCAAATGAAATTGTAAAACATAGTGTATGATCATTATTGTTCAATGTTAACAGTAAGAATTGTGATTGTGATAGTACTATTACTACTACTAATAATAATAATAATAACCAGAAATGCACTCTGTCGAGGTGCCAACTTGCTAGTAGGCCTACTTGTGTACAAAGCGCAAGTTGGCAGCGCGACAGAGTGCATTTCTAGTATGAATACAGTACTGCACCCTTCTCCCACACAATGTGTTACAATAATGTAGTAAGACAGACAGGGCGGCATTCTTAAAAAGCCCTCACATAATAACAGGCTGGGTGTGTCGTCTGGGAGGGCCTCCCAGACGACACACGACATAAAGATTTGAAAGTAGAGTATGCATGAATATTTTTTTGTTTTTTAAATAAGCATGCGTGCAACTAAACTCTTATTTTTTAAATGATTTGACAGGACACCTGCCTATAGAAACGCATATAAAAAGTCAGGGAAGGATGCTACAGTGGCTTCTGGAGAGATGTGGCAATAGGTACCATGTCATGAGCAGCCAGGACACAGCCTCGGGGCGTCAGGTGCAGGTGATGGTACAAAAGATAGAGAAGATGGTGGAGGCCAACATGCGACCCACTGAGATGCAGCAAAGGATGTACACCTTGTTGAGAGAGGAGTTGAGGAGGAACACGGAGAGGGGGTGGCAGGGAGGCAGAGAGGACGCAGACATGGCAGTGATGCATGATGGGATACCGAAGCAGGTGTGGCTGGCCTCTAGAACAACAGTTCTGCCTAGAGGTAAGTTCTGTCCTATGTAGTCAAAACCTAGTCAAAAAATATGATTACTCATGTATGAGTTATTAACTTATTATATGCCACTGCTGTATTCCAATAAAACATGGCTGTGGTCATCAATAGTATCGAATGCTGCACTCGGGAGTATGGAACAGAATAGTCACCACTGTGTTCGCATTCATTAAAAGATCGTTTGTGACCCCGATAAGCAGTACTCATAACATTTAAAGTATAGTGTTGATTTCGCTACTGAAACTTTTCAAATACCTATTCTAATATTATTTTTCATGGCTACTAAGAGTTGTAATGAGACAGTGATATCCAGAATTTATTTAAAGAATAGCTATTTAGAAATTGGCCTGGAATTGTAAAAAACAATGTTGGGATAACACCAGGTTTTTTAAGAAGAGGCTGTACACAAACAAACATAAAATGATCAGGGAAACATTGAACTCTGGAAATTTTTCACTTCATCAAGAGAATGCTAGTTTTTATTTGTTTTTTATAACGTGTGTTTAGTTACAATTGATTTGAAAGCCATTGCTATGTATCATTTCTTTACAGGCTTCCTGGCAGAGCCACCTGCTATGAGAGCTGGCCTAGGTCTCATCCTACTGGGAAGGAGAAGATCTGGCAAGAGTTTAGCAGGCAACCTCATCTTGGACAGAGAGGCGTTTCACATGGGTACAAAGACTGTCCAGTGTGCTGTGGCTAATGGAAACATGTCAAGGTGGACTATGACAGTGGTGGACACCCCTGGATGGAGCATGTTTGGTATGGCCCAGCCAGAACAAGTCAAGTTGGAGATTGGACTAAGCCCTTCCCTCTGTCCCCCAGGAAGTAAAATGGCATTCATATTGGCTATCCCTGTGGACTCTTTCAAAGAGAGGGACAGGAGAGCAGTGGAGAAGTACGTGAGTGTCTTAGGTGATGGAGTTTGGAGGAGCACCGTGGTGCTGTTCACCTATGGAGGCGAGCTGAGGGGAAGGAGCATTGAGCAATACATCGAGAAGACAGGAGAGCCCCTGCACTGGGTGTTGGACAGATGTGGTTACAGGCACCTTGTTTTCAACCAGTACACAACAGACAAGACTGAGGTTATTCAACTGCTGGAGATAGTGGAGCAGATGTATGGATAATGAATTAGCAAAAATAAATCAAATCAAATATTATTGTTTATATATTTAAAAATGCATTGATACTTATTTGCTGAGGTTAATTACTGTTTAGCTAGGCCATATAAAGGTAGTGAGAAGCTGAATATGAATTATTGTTTCATCATCAATTAAGTCGTTTTTCGTATTTAATAGATTATTTATCTTAAAATAAAATTATGACGTACAAAACATTAGTTATTGTCATCATTCATGCAACATCAAGGGTTATCCACTGCCTAAAGAAGAAGAAAACCTTGCAGTTTGCTCATCCGTATGCGACCTGCGTCTAGAGCGGACGCGGAAATGTACGGCGCACAGTTACAGTAGGAGGCGGGCTCTAGGCCGGATCAGAGCACTGAGCAGTAAATCGTAACGCAGATTATGTCGTATTGACACAGAACACAGAAACCAGCCCTCTCATGATGACGTGGGGTTACTTCATAATAATAACAGGGAAGTTGTTCAAGTAGCAGCCGTAAACGGGCGAACGCTAGGCTACTAGAATACGTATTATTGCTGTCGGACATTGATCTCAGGTCCACAGTCTAGTCTAGGCTTGGATCAACAAGTCCTATTACTCCACGAGTTCCTCTGAGGGCAGAGGACTCGTCCCTTTCTGTCGCCACGCTGTCGCGTTTCTGATGGAAGTGGAACATTTTTGTATGACCGATTATGTTTACAATCTTAGCATGTGGGGCTGTGTTTTTCCCCGGTCTTTTCATAACCTTGAAAACCGTGCTCAGATCAACGTTTACACGCTGGAGTGATGTAGACGTGGTTTGCGTTAGTGAGAGGTAAGATACGATATAACTTTTTCAAAGAAGTAACATATTAATTTCTCACTGTTGGGTTGGCAACTATCTGAAATTTAAATAAGGGAGGCGCCCGACGATCTACAAGCTAACAACGAGTCGGCTATATTTTTTTTAAACTCGCGTCATCAGGCTTTCTATTTTTTGGGAAAGAGATTTGGTGTGTAGACGGATTAGAAAAGAGAGGTCCAAGCACAGTGACAACTCGGGTCCGCGAGTGGCGGCTTACGTTACTGCATTCCAAAAGTCTAGGCCAGGGTGTTGACTAACTTATATAATTATGTATATTGTTTGAACTAGCAAGACGTGCGTCGTTGGTTGATTCCTAAAATCAAGGAACAAAGTGTGTCCCTTATCAGTTCAATAAGGGACATTCGTTTAGGTTTAGTTTACAAATGAGGGACGATTCCGTATTTATTAGGGTTGGCATTTGGCAACCCTACAAAATAAGTGTTTTTCCCCCCACTAACCATTATACAATGTTCAACTGTTAGGTTGGTTTCAGGCATCCATGCCTCTTTGGCGACCGCTGCTGGATTAGTTATCATTGCCTCCTGCAAGGATGTAATGACTGACAGGTAGGTTCATAGAATAACATTACAGTAGCACCGCTAGTTGTTTTTCATATGTGGATCAATTTATACACATTATACAGTAGCCTACTATGATTTGTCAGTCTACAGACAAAGAAAAATCTAAAAAAAATCTTTCTGTCTTTTCACAACACCCAGACACTGGTTGGTGGATGGTTTCGTGTTATTTGGAGCTCCCTACATGGCTTATGACATATTTGCCATGTACCTGAGCCACTACCATATTCAGAAGGCCAAAGGCAAGGATAGTGTGGGTCACTCACTGCACACTGTGAAGAAGTATGTCCGCAAGGAATGGCTCTTAATTCTTCATCACCTTGTCTTGCTACTCATCTTCGTGCCCGCTGTTCTGGTGAGGATGAATCTATTCTTCTCCGTATCTCTCTCTCGCTCGCACGCACGCACGCACACACCACAGTACACCTGGTTGTCTACAGGTATATGGAGATGTACTGTAATATGGAATGCTGGTTAACTAGACAGACATGTTCTGTTTATAGTCTGTGTTGTATTGGTGATTTTTCCACATTATCTTTTGGATAGAAGATAAAACTGCTTGTCATTAGATCTGTACTCTGTACTCCAGGACCTTAGTGCAACAAGCATTATGACGAGACAAAAATATAAATACAAATATATGAAGTAAAGTCTTTCTCAATTCTCAGATAACTAATTTCTGACTTTGTCATAACACAAGCTTATCATCCTTTGTTTCTTTCCTGTTCGTGCTTTTTTTTTGTCTGTTTGTGTGGCTGGGTGTACGCCATGGTGTGTCGTGTGCGGTTGTTTGCGGTGCATACTATTAATGTCAATGCATCTGACATGTTTTCACTCTGTTTGAAGGGCTATGGTGAGGTCAGCTTGACATACTGGCTGACTGACTGACTAACTGACTGACTGACTGACTGGCTGGCTGGCTAACTGGCTGGCAGCCTTGCTGAGTACAGTTGTCTTCATCTGAGAAAAGCTACGCTTGTAAAATGGCCGGCTTATTACTGATTTTTCTAATAATTATTTTGTGATTGTTGTTTAAGGGTAGCACATTAGTAAGGCAAGGGTGTATTAGTTTGAGACTCTGATGAACAAGATCAGTCTGAGTTTTCTTTTGGGTGTATTTATAAACACATTGATGACCATAGTTTGCCTGTTTTACAGTTCTTCAGAGGAGGAGTAGGAGACTTCTTCTGTGGCTGTATCTTCTCCTTAGAGTTCAGCACTCCCTTCATCTCCCTGGGAAAGATCCTCATTCAGGTAAACATGATGACGACTGGGACACCCCACCTCTGGGCCTAATTGTCACAACTGTGGTTGACTGCTGCTGGTGCCTACTATACCTATTAATGCCTAATCAATTGTCGTAAGTAAGACTGTCGCTTTTTAGTCAACCAGTAGTTTTCAGTCAACCAAAAAGCGTGATGTTGTCAGTTTCAAGCAACAGATATACAGTGAGTGAATGGGCTTTTGTTAACACTTCATGCACAAGTATAATAGACTTTAAAGCAATAAGCCACAAGAGGTCTCAGGTTACCAGGTATTTTATAATGGCTGAGAGGCGTAGTGAGGTGAGACGCGACGCGTATCGGAGTGTCTCCGACCCTTTCAGCCTTTTCAGTCTGTGTTCTGAGCTAATCTTGCAAACTGCTGGACTGATCTGTGCAATATTTCTGGTACACACTGCCAATAGGCCACAGAACTACCTCCACTAAAAAAAATTCACATATGTTTTCTATGTTTTTAAATATTTACGTTTCATTTTATATTGGAAGTGAATGAAATCGTGCTGAAATCCTGCCCACATTTGTAGTCGTAATTATTTACATGACCTTTTAAATTGAATCACTGTTCTGTCACTGTCTACTAGCTGGACCTTCAAGACAGTGTCTTCCACGTGATCAATGGTGTCATTGTTCTACTGAGCTTCTTCGTCTGTCGTATCCTGATTTTCCCCTATATGTACTGGATGTATGGACGAAAGTATGACATCCCCCTGCACAAGGCGGCCTTCAATGTGCCTCTTCAGTGCAACATAGCCTGCCTCACTCTCTTGGCTCCTCAGATCTACTGGTTTAGTCTCCTGTGTAGGAAAGCCTACAGGCTCTATCTGAGACAGAAGAGAGGGAAGGTTGAAGTCACAGACAAGTCGAAGTCAAAATGAACATAATCTATTCTTTTAAATCCATTCCCAGAAAAATAAAATTCTGAATTTCCTTCTTTCTAAGCCAGTTGTTTCACTTAGTTTCTTGCTACTGTTCTCATTAGTTTTTTGGTTTGTTATAGCTTTAATTTGTTTGGTTTTGTTTCGTGCAGCGCACTTTATGAAATTCAGATATTATATAGTTATATCATTCAACATCGTTATGAAGCACACATTTTAAAGTCATATACATCGACTGATTTTATTTGCTATTTATGCAAGTGTTTCGTTTCATTAGGGCTTATAGATACTAATCTTGGTGTATATTAATATACAGTAAGTATATATACAGTATACACTGTACTATATAGATGCAGACATTTATATTACCGGTAGTTAAACTTATTTCAATCCATTAGTAGAATGAACTGAACCGACATTGAGATGAGGGAAGTCTCTTTTACAGATCT
Organism: Electrona antarctica; assembly: GCF_951216825.1. NCBI lineage: Eukaryota > Metazoa > Chordata > Actinopteri > Myctophiformes > Myctophidae > Electrona > Electrona antarctica. Next base: position 21,734,489 of record NC_136792.1, on the reverse strand, counting down.
GTTTCCCACATATTTAACATTGGAGCTTTTTAAAGCAAGACCATATCCTGTATGTGTACTATGTACTGTAATCGTAATGTACTGTAAAGAGACTAACACTCAGGTCCGGTCCAGTCAAGGAGATTTTGTCAATGTTAAAGCACCAAGACCTTTTCTATATTTCTGTGTTTGAACATGTTCTGCATTTACAGTAGATATATTTTATGAAGTGCCTTTTATCCACTGAAAAAAAAAAGTTTCAAAACACTATGAATAATAACTGTTTTTATTGAAAAAGAATTGCAGACAAAAATAACCACTCCATATTTGCAATTTGAAATAAACAATGAAGCATACTACAGACATGATTCATTGATGTGTCGTATTGAGAAAAACGTGTAATGGCTTTAGTCTCAGAAAAAAATGATGCACCAACTGTGCCAAAAGCCTTAATTTATGCTCTGTTGCACGATGGTGTTGCTCAATCAACATAATTTGATCATGCCTTCCTTTTCAATGTCATTGCGGTTATAAAAGCAAGTAGTATTTGTCCAGTCAACGAGTAAACCTTTTAAATAGTTTGACAGCCTGTTTGGATGGAACCTATTATCTTCTGGAATTTAGTCGTCACCCAAAGTAGTTTTCATTGACATGAATTTACCGGCCACAGGCTGGCCTCTCTTGGATAGTTCCTCTACCTATCTTGAATATTCAGGCCCTGCACAAGCCTGTCAAGCCTCAATCGGAGATCGACACCATCATTATCTACTGTAGTAAAGTTGGCTTAAATCAAAAGGAATTCTTAGATTCCGAAAAAAGAAATAATGTATTTGGAACAGGTTGACAAACAAGAATTCTACATTCCAAATCTTCAATAGTAGTACAAAGTAGAGGAAGAACATGAGCTATATTACGCCACAGAAACCATGAGCTGAGCAATCTTCTGCTGCAGGACGGCCTTCATTTCTCTGCTCTCTAGGTTTTCTGTAATGGTGGAGAAGAAGTGCCTAGTGTTGTCCATCTCCAAGTGGCTGCAACTATCTGGGAAGGCAGCCATGACCGCCTCATAGTGAGTCAGGATCTCCAGGGCACACAGGAACAGAGATTCACACTGCCCCCCTGGCATCATGACCTGAGAGAAAAATCAGACCCTTTTAATAACATTTGGAAGAAATAGCCGATCTACAAGCTCACAATGCGTTGCAGCGCAATCCTGCTATTCAGAGAATATATTTAGTGTAGAGGGGGGAAAAAGGAAAGGGCCTGACTAGAATAGACCACTGTCTACATTGTCTAGAGACATAACATCATCGTCATTGTCAGAACATGAATACTTAAATATATATATATATATATTTAAGTCTTCATGTTCTGACTACGTAAATGCAGTAGTAGAATAACCACGATTAGGTCAGTGGAACAAAATGTGAAATTATGCGTAGTTGATAAATTAATGTCTGACCTGAACATGTTGGACGTGACAGAAAAGCTGACTCAATACAAAAAGAACCTCCTGGCTGCAAACTGTCCTTGTTCCATTCTTCTGTTGCTCCTTTGGTGGAGTGGCGACAGATGGTTCTGATGAGCAAGTGATGGCTATGGCTGTCTCGGGTGTGGTGGTCGACTTCACTGGGGAAATGTCGTCTGGTGGGTCCATAACTGCTTTGGGAGATTTGGATGATGCGGAGATGGGGTCAGATGTTTTGGGAGAGTCGGATGTAGCAGCGCTTTGAGGAGAGATGGACGATGTGCTGGATGAAGTGAGGGGCAGCTTCCTTCTCACAGACTCCAGCATCTCCCTCATGGAATGGGCATACAGCCTCCCCACATAGGCCCAGCCTTCTACCGGCAGCCAGTCGGAGCAACTGGAGCCGCAGAGGAACTGCAGGACACGGAGGAGGAGAACGGACAGCCGAAGCTCACAGGAGAACTCCCTTAGATTAAGGAGGGGCAGATAGTCCACATACTCCAGGGAATATGGAACATGGAGCTGGCCTGACTGAATCAAGGATCTCAAGGTTCTGAGAAGTCTGGTCCACTCAGAGATGGAGCACCAGGGCAGGGTTTGGGTGATGGCCACCAGCAGGCCTTTGCTGAACATGTTGACGTGGACTGGCTGACGCTGGTCAAGGGAGAGGCAGGACAGCATGGTGGACTGGAGGCTGTCTGATATGGAGCAACACTCCACCCAGGCCAGCAGGCCGGTTCCCTGGCCATACAGAGCCAGTTCCAGACCAGACCACTCCTAGGGAGTGGGAATCAAAGTAAAGATTTTAAAATGTTTCATTTGATTACCCTTTAAAGCAAATGTAGCACAAAAATGTCCCTTTGCAGGGGACGATTCTACAAATGTCTTCAAAAATCATAAAAGTTTTCTGAAAAGCTCAGTGGTTCTCCAACTTTTTCATGTCAAGGACCCCCAAAATTATGTATTTGGCTGCCGATCCCCATCTAAAAATATTTGAGTTAAAATGTTTCCTTCTTGCATCAGCTATTTTTGAATATGCTATATGCTATATATTGCTAAAATCTAAAATAACAGATGCTTTCCTGGTTTTAATGGGTACCGTTAAACAACCAACACAGGACAAATCTATATTCCATATCCTACCTGCTCAGGCAGATCACATACAGCCAGCAGTGATGACGGCACCTCGTGTTTGAAATGCTCCCCCCACACAGGCTTCAGGTGGAACCGGACAGTCCAGTCCAACTCCTCAACCTTGTTGTAGAGCCAGAAGAGAGCTCGGGACCAGGTACTGGGGGCAGACGCAACCTCCCGACCCACCACCTGTGCCAAGGCGGTCAGCACAGAGACCAGGAGCTCCTTGAGGTCCATTGGCAAATGGTGCCCAACGTCCTCTAGCGAATGGTCCCAACATCTGGTGGCAACAACGTGTATTTAGTTTACAAAGGTTTGAGGGTTATTTTAGTGCATCATTAAAATATATTTATTACAATAAATAAATTGTGTGTGTGTGTGTGTGTGTGTGTGTCTGTCTCTTTGGACATTTTGGGAAATATGTGAGCTACTGTATGTAAAAATGTATTGTTTTCTGGCCTGTAAAGCACTTTTGACGAGAAGCGCAATAAAAACATCAAGGTCATTATTATCACTACACTAAAAGGCAAGTCAAGTGGAAGCGCCTGACGTCTAAAGCCTGAGTTACACTAGTTGCACACGCCACGGGTGTCACACCAAAAAGAACCAAAAATAGGCAATCAACAAGCTCACATGTTGCAGCGTGACACATTGTGAGCTATTTCTGCACGCAAGTAAGTATAAATCAGGCTTAGACAAAACAAAAGCCACTATTCAAACAGAAAGTACATGTCATGTGGTCAAACTTGAACAAGGCCTGAACACAGCTGACACACTGCTACACTTTCTTTAACACCGTTTTTCCTTATGTTGGATGCAGACTACTTTCCTTTGTGGATCTACCATGTGTATTTTTACTTGAGTGTTACCTTGGCTTACGCAGACTCCGTGCAGAAGGATACTAGTTGCTACATACACAAAAATCCTTGTAGTACACGGCAGAATAATCTAAAAAGTATGTCTTCAAGAGACAAGAAAGTGGCCACACACACTGATATAGCTGAGGTGCCAATAATTTATTTTGAACTAACGTTTCAGCAGACAACTGCCTTTTTCAGGGTATGTGTGGTACCTTATGCAGACTACCTTCTTATGTGGACCTGCCGTTGTGCTGCTTCTTTTGCACCTTATGTCTAACCTCATGTGCATACACTACAGTTAATACCTGTTGCTTTTTTTTGCTACAATATGTATCTTTGACTTAAGGAAAGAGGCCGCACAGCTCGTAGTCACGATGCTAGAAACTTTATTAAACCAACGTTTCGGCAAGCAGGTTGCCTTCTTCAGGGTATGGTTGCCTTCTTCATACCCTGAAGAAGGCCTTAGGCCTAAATGGGTTAAGTCAAAGTTTTATCTCCTGCGGTCAGCACCTGGTGACTACTGGTGTGACCTTTTTGTTTGTACAATATGTATGTTTGTTTTTTTTTAAAGATATTTTTTTGCGGCTTACGCCTTTTATTGGTTTTTGAAGGGACAGACAGTAGGCTGACAGGAAACGGGAGAGAGATGGGGGAAGACATGCAGTAAAGGCCGTGTCGGGCTCGGGAGTCGAACCCGCGGCACACTGCGACTGGATCACCAGTCGGGTGCCCAGACGGTTACGCCACCGCCTGGGCACAATATGTATGTTTAATATAAATATGTGTATATATGCAGGAGTGAACTGGTCGCTTCACACAACACCAGCTTGTTTTGCAGAATCACACACACACATGCACGCTAGAATGCATCCCCCGCGTTTCATGAGCCAAGTACCCACATTTGCATAACAGGTTGTGCAAATGCATCCTCACATACATTTTGGCTACAGTACTGCTGCTGCCAGAAATATCTGCACGCAACAAGAATGCCTCAGCCACCGCAAAGAAGTGAAAGGTACTAGTATAGTTCAAAGCAGAGGCGTATCTACAAAAAGGCGAGGACAGGCGTCCGCCTGTCCAAATCCATTTTCTGCCTGGCCAAAATCCATACACTGAGGACAAAAACAAGACCTGAGAACTATTAGTGGACAGCGGACTGGCCGTTGCGGTAGAGTGCGACCCTCAATCACCCATTGGAATGCAAATGCGTGCCTTTCAGCCTTTGTATCCTACTGTCTGGCAGGTATATCTCTTTGAAAACCTTTAGTGCTACTGATTGTGCGCAGGGGGACGACAATTAACACATCTTGCCTGCCCAAAATGTAATTCTTGCCTGCCCAAAATGTAATTCCTGGAAACGCCACTGGTTCAAAGCAAACATTTTAGTTTGCTTTAAAAAAATATATCACCATTATATATGTATGCAATCTGAGAAACACATCGGCAAATGAAGTAGAAACAGCTAACAGTCTGTCTCGAGAGACAAATATGTATGTTTCTTTTCGGTTTTTCTACTTGCTCTCCTTTTGCTTTTTTAGCCCACTCTTTTCACTCACTGTAAACGTAAACTTGTGAATGTGATGTGACAATAAAATTTATTCTTTATGAGACTAAGCACCTACCTGATGGCCTGGTTAAGGAGCTGGGCCAGCGTGTAAAGCAGGGGAAATGGAGAGCAATCCAAGACCCAATGTGGAGAAGAAGCTGAATCATGGTGGTCCAGTGAGAAGGCAGCATGGAGAAGCTGGAGACTCAGTTCCAGGCTAATGGGACCACATTCTGCAGACATCAGTACGAAGTTATTTTGTCAGGCAGACAAGAAGTTTCCATTCATAACTTAACTACCACTAAACAATAATGCAATCTTTTTTTTAAACTTTTTGCAACCCATTTTTTAACCCAGTGTATCTAATCCTGGGCGCTAGACTTCCTCTGCCAACCTGGGGGGGAAAGCGGATGGCCTCTTCCACGTGGGACCAGAGACGGGTGCGTGGCTTTGTGACACTGAGCTGGACATATGACGACGATACACGAAAGAAGACAGCACTACCGACTGCCACCATGCCTCCCTAATAATGCAATGTTTTAACCCATTAAGATCTGAGGCCGATTCTACACTTTGAAAGATTTTTCAAAAATAGCAGATGTGCAAGCTTGCAGCGTGTTATTTTGTGGCTGTGCCACGCTGTGAACTTAAAACACTAAAATCTGAAAATGATACAGATGCTTTCCCATTTGAATGGGTTAAACTAAATTTATATTTCAGCCCAAATAATTCTATAAATAGATTATGTCAGTTTGTTGTTTATGACTGCTTTCAACACAGGCCAGATGTTTTAAAGCCAGAAGGAGACAGTATACTCACTTATTGTGTACAGGTGAGGGAGGACAAAGTCTCCAACAACCTCCTGGATGGATAGAAAACTTTGCATCCCATCCTCTCCCGCAGCCTCCATCACAGGTTCCATCAACAGAACCAGGAACCTGAGTAGCTGTTCCCTCTCATTGGCTGACAACAGCTTGGTTGTGATCGTCTCCTGCAGACAACTACAGAGCAGGCTCCTGCCCTCTTCATCACTCTGTTGTGCTCTGTCCCGTCTCTGCTTTGCTCTCAGTCCAGGTAGCTGCTGCAAGATCTTCGCCATGAGAGAAAAAGCCCCCTTATTGAACACAGCAGCATGGCAGCAACTCTTTAAAGTGGCTTCGGGGTTTTGAAACGCCACTCTGGCGATCAAGGAAACAGCCGTGTTCAGGTTGTTTTGCAACACTGCCGCAGAGGCTCCACCACCTCCCTGAATGATGCAGTTGAAGGCCATGTTGAGTTCTTGTCCAAATCCATCTGCTATTGCGCTAGGGAGAGAGTAGCCAAATAACCCTTTATCAGAGATTCCCAGTATCGCAGCCAGTGATTTGTTCTTGTCCTCAAGGGTGAGCTTTGAGAAAATGTCTACCACAATCTTCATCAGTCTTCTGAACTGGCTTACATCGACTGCAGAGTCACTATAGAATTTAGCAATGAGCGTAGACACTAGTTTCATCAGCGTTTCATGCTGCTGGAAGGTTGACTGGTTCCTTTCCAGGCATTCCATCCAGTGCTTGTCGTGTATGGACCAGCTGGTTTCAGAAGCAAATAGCACAGCAAAGTCAGCATAATCTTCCAGGCGATAATCAATGATGGCCATGGTAACTCTAGCAATTACCTCAGGGCTGCTCTGTATAGAAGGGAATGTTAGTGACTCCAGGAGCCCTCCGAGTCTGTGTTTCAGCTCCATGAAGGACTGACACTCATCTGTGCCACTCATAGTCTTGGGTAATGTCATGTCCCCATAGCTCAGGGCTTTGAGGGTTCTTTGAATACTTTGGTCAAGCTTAAATGCTGAGTAACTCGGATCGTCACTTGTCTTCAGCAGCCCTCTGTCTTGCCAACACTGTGCAAGTTCAGTTATGATCTTCAGTGCTTGGCTTAGGGTAATTCCAGAGTGTCTAAATGGACTTGGGCTGTGAGATGCCGACAGGTCCCTCTGGGCTTCCTGGAGCAGCTCAGAGCTAAGTTTAATGTGATTTCTCTCTCTGATCATCACAACCCTAGCAATGAAATTTAATTTGTCTACAGCAGAAAGTGTGACTACTTCATCTATGAGGAAGCAGGTGCAGAGAGTGTCGAGGCAGATGGACAGGGCTTTGCAGCAGAGGTCTGTTGTGGATAGATGATCTTTGATGTCCATCAGCGCATGAAGGAGAACGGTTACAACACTAGTGGCAGAGGAGGATGCAAGTGTTACTGCTGCTGGATTTAGAACTGATGAATCCAACTTCATCCTCTTAGCGATCTGATGAGATGGACCTTCAGATGAGGAGGGACAACCTTGGGAGGAGAGACGAGCAAACTGATTGCCGAAAATCTCCTCCATGTTATCTTCTCCTTTCTTCCCCCTCCACAGTTCCCACCACACGTCCAGAAGGAGGTGGATGTCCTCCTCTGTAGTAGGGCTAGACGTGATGTGCTCGACCAGCCTGCCCAGCTCAGTGCAGACCTGAGTTTGAGGAAGCTCCAGGAGGAACTGTCCAAAGATCTCACTGGCTCCCATTGATTTCACTAGCTCTAGCAACACAACACTGCTGACCTCGGGAAGACCGGTCTGGAGTGTGAAGAAAGGGTTCTCCCTCCAGCCCGTCTCAACATCCTCTTCATTCTCAACACACAGCAGCTTGCACCATAACACACACACTAGCCTCTTGCTCCATTGGATGGCGCTTGTGTTCAGTTCACAGCTGCCATCATCCTGTCTGGAGAGTTCACCGAGTGCCTGTAGGATGGGGGTGCTCACTGCAGCCCAGTCATCTTTCTGAACAGTAGAGAGGGATCTGGGCTGACACAGCTTGTTAGCCAGTAGAAAACCTCCCTGGAGAACTGCTGACTCTGAAAGCAGATGAAAACATACGTCAAAGCAAAGTACATGGATCAGCCAGGACCTGGTGTTCTGCCAGCAGGAGTTCTGCTGGCAGAACTTGAAGTACAGGATTGCCTAGCCGCAATTTGCAACTTTTTTATAATGGGGTGAATCTAGAGTTGCAATAACCTCCATTGACTCTCACCAACATTGGAGCTCTAGGCCAAGCTTGAATTATCCTCTTTCAATCTGCCGAGCTTTTGTTTCATAAAAATCCACCATAGACATGTTATGAGCTACTTTCTGTCAAGATCCTCTGCAGGTGATTCTTTGCTTGAGTTTGGAAGCACTCGTTTTTATTAACGGGTCGCGCTGCTGCCTCCTGCATTATGTGCAAATGCGAAACAGGTGGTACACAGGGCCATAAGGCCATTCAGTGACTTACGATGAGTGCTTCCAAACTCCAGCACTTACAGAAAAAATATCACCTGCACAGAATTTCTTGACAGAAAGTAGCTCATTAGCCCCTTTCGGAACCCTACGTTAAAGTTTCTGACATTTTGATGACTTTAGACGTAGGGTTCCTTCCCGTCGACTTCAAGCGACGTCCTCATTTCAATATGCAGGCTGACTTACGCCAGGGCTCCACCGGACGCGTTGCGTCTCCGTCGCGTCGCGTCAAAAAACGCACCGGTTCAATTTTAATGCACGCGTCGCGTCTCCGTCAACGCGGGCAGTGGAGCCACCCTTCATTGATTAAAAAGGGATCATTCCCTGACGGTGACGGAGACGCGACGCTGACGCGCCCGGTGGAGCCCGGCCGTTACCCTCTCCGACGCGTGTCTGCGCTGTGGGTGTGATGCTGACATATTCCAAAAGAAGAATATAGGAGCTATAGGAGACAACCCTCTGAACCCTCCGCGAACGGCTCAGAAGCCGTTAAGTATTTTTGGCTGGCTATCTGCGCGTTCCTGCCTCTGTCGCAGGTAGCCAGCCACGGTGCTGGAGGCGGGACAATGGGATGTCAATAAGGAAGTCAAGAGAGAATTTCAGAGCTGCCAAAACGGTCTAACAAAGATTAAAAATACTTAACGGCTTCTGCGCCGTTCGTGGGGGGTTCGGTTGTCTCCGTTGTCTCCTATAGCTCTTATATGCTTCTTTTGGAATATGTCAGCATCACACCCACAGCGCAGACACGCGTCGGAGAGGGTAAGTCAGCCTGCATATTGAAATGAGCACGTCGCTTGAAGTCAACGGGAAGGAACCCTACGTCTAAAGTCATCAAAATGTCAGAAACTTTAAGTAGGGTTCCAAAAGGGGCTAGTAGCTCATAACATGTCGGATTTTTGAGTGGTGTAAACCACTCCTATTGAGTGGTGTAAACCACTCCTACAACTGGCTTTTGTGTGCATAAAAAAATGACCATGGTTGCTATGTTCAAAATAATTTCTGACGTAATTAAATCACACCCGGGTGAACTGGATGACCGTAGCAACCGTGGTCATTTTCTCTGCACAGAAAAAGCCAGTTGTGAAATCACATCCGGGTGTGATTTCATTACGTCAGATCAGAGCTGATCAGGCTACATAATACCTTACCTTATTTCATTACGTCAGACATTACGTCAGACCACAGCTGATCATGCTATATAAAACCTTACACCACTCAGTTCACACGGGTGTGATTTTTATGACACAAAAGCTCGGCAGATTGAAAGGGGATTTATTTAACCTTTATTTAACCAGTAAGAACACATTGAGACCGAGTCTCTTTTTCAAGTGGGAACTGGCCAAGCGGCAGAATACATAATTACACTTTCAGCCAAATCATAAATCCATGAACAAATACTCTACATAATTCAAGCTTGGCCTAGAGCTGCAATGTTGGTGAGTTTAACGTTGCCATGCAAGGGCTGTCATGATTTATACACATTTTTCAGGGAACAGATTGTTTATTAGATACGCAGTAGCAGTGCTTGATTGTAATGATACAAAACGGTAACGATACCTTTGTCCATTGTTAGTGAGATAACGGTCTAATAGAAGTGCGTTATTGCAGTACTCGCAAAATACGCTATGAAATTAGCAGACACAATTCCTTATCCAGCGCATGCTTCATAGAAAGTTTTAGTTTTAACTGGATGGAGCGGAGCGCTTCCTCTCTTCCGTATCAACGTGTTCGTGAAAGAGCGTTCTCGCCATCTTCGCTGTTGTGTTTTGCGGCCGTACAGTCACAGTGCCACGAGTAGGACCACACGAGCACTGCATGAGACACGGAGTTATATAAGAGCTTTGATCCCCCAATATAATTAATATTTCACACTACGTTCTACCTGATATGCTATTGCTAAAGGATGTGTGCATAGGCCTAATATCAATAATAACAGTAACGTGACTTTAGTTTTTTATTTACCCAGGGACAACAAAGTACTCGTTTTCAGATACGCCCTGCGAAAGCGTTTGCCTCCATAGACATATATTTGCCTCCATACTGGAATCAAATAAATTCGCTCGACTACTCTACTTGTTTATGTCTATATCCTGTCTAGTGACAATCGGGCAATCAGACAGCGGATACGGAAACGCTGTGCGTACAATGCATGTAGTGGGCGGGGGCGGGGACGGGGTGGCGTGACTGTGACGAGACTCTGACACCAGGACCTGCAGTAAATCAAATGTTTTATTGTGTGGAAAGTTCCACACTCAGTTTAGTAGGTGGCGGTAATGCACCATTTAGCTTTGCCAACCGCCATAAAACTCGACAGAAGAAGAAGAAGAAGAAGACCTGCACTAGTAAACGAAAGTAAAAGCAGTTGGTAGTGGCACTGTACACATTCTCTGGATGTGTTTATAGTTTATACTGTACATAAAGGCAAGCACAAAGTTATGTTCAAGAATTTCTACCGATAAATAAACCATGGGTTTAATCCTAAAGATTCTTATCTACTTGTATCTCTGCGCAGGTTGGTAATTTCTAGCTTTGTAATAGATCTGTAACGTGATGTGTAAAAGTGCTAAATGTAGTCAAATATCTGTAAAAGTGTTCCTGCTAAATTTAGTCAGTCATCATGACTCTCTCTCTCTCTCTCCACCCCCCCCCCCCTCCCCCCACAGGATTCCAGTGCATGCATCAAACATCTTGGTTGGCTTGTCAATTCATTGATCATTATTTGTTCATCGGCCATGAAAATCACACTGAGATAAAGTTCTTTCCCAGAGATGCATTGCTGCAGTTTGGTCAAGCTGGGGACACTCCTATCAATCCTCATGCAATAACGTTCTTGGTCACCAGTAAGTAATCTGTAGGCTGTCAAAGGTTCTATTCTATTCCATTCTTTACTGTATTTTTTACAGTATAGGAATACATTATTCCTACATTTATTCCTACAATTACCCTACCAAATGGCTTGGGCATGTGGGTTTCCTCTAGCCACAAGCAACTCCTAGATGCTATTTTTAAAATATGGCATCTAGAGTTGCAATACCAACCCTTGACAGCCCATTCATCCAAACAGAAAAATCTGATCTAATCTGATTATATTAGACAATGTTAAACTCACCAGCATTGCAGCTGTATGGAAAGCTTGGATTATCCTCTTTGTATCTGTCAAGGGTTTGTTTCATAACAATCCACCATAGATATGTTATGTTATGAGCTACTTACTGACAATAACTTCCAATGCAGATAATGTTTTTTAAAAAAAATAGTTGTTCGAGTTTGGAAGCGCTTGTTGAAACGGTGAATGCATACCATCTGTTTTCAAATAATGCAGGAGGCAGCTAGTAGTAGGACGTTGCGTTATTGAAAACAAACACTTCCAAATCCAAACTCACCTGCACAGCATTTATTGACAAAAACTATAACATGTCTATGGTGGCTTTGGTGGAGTACAGGAGCGGCTGCTGATTTTATACTGTTTCCCTGAAATAAATGGACCAGAACCAGAACATCTGCTGCCTGTCTGCTTCTCAGAACTTCTTGTCGTTTTAGCCTAAAACCTTTCAGAGCCTCTTATACAGGAGAACTCGGTTAGTGTCGTTTAATACAATCAGATCAGACTTGTCTGTTTGGATGAATGGGCTGTCAAGGGTTTGCAACTCTAGATGTCAGATATAAAAAATAGCATCTAAGAGTTGCTTGTAGTCTTCTGTTCCCTATAGAGCGTCGCAGTCCCGCCTCCTACCCGGGACCAGGAAATGAAATCCAATGCATTATTCTCATAGACATTTCGTAAAGTATTTATTTAAAGACGGTTACGCCGCGGACAAAGCCAACTCGAGTCGTGACAACTCATGACAACACAAACAATATTTTGGACCAAACAAATAATTAGAAAGAAGAAAAAAACGGCAGGTTACAACACTTTTTTTGTTGTTTTTCTTCTTTCTAATTATTTGTTTGGTCCAAAATATTGTTTGTGTTGTCATGAGTTGTCACGACTCGAGTTGGCTTTGTCCGCGGCGTAACCGTCTTTAAATAAATACTTTACGAAATGTCTATGAGAATAATGCATTGGATTTCATTTCCTGGTCCCGGGTAGGAGGCGGGACTGCGACGCTCTATAGTATCTCCCGTTTGTCATTCTAGATTCAAAGGTGGATCTGCAGAGATATGTACAGGGTGCTGCTGCAGATCAGCTGCAGTGTGAGTTGCGTTGGCACAGTACAGAAGGAAACCAGCTCCGCTGGCCTAGCCATGGAGCCCAGGAGTACGACCGTTGGTTCACCTGCTCCCTCAAACATACTGAGGGTCTGTTTGCTGTCACCGGCTTCCTCAGACACACCCCTGCTATGCCACCCTCAGCACAGGAGGACCATCGCATCAAGCCGGCTATTGGAGATAGAGATACAATCACCACTTCGGGTAACAGTGATCACAGTTTGCTTTCACGAAGAGCTGACATTTCATGTAGAACTTTTAATGGATTTTGCATATTACATTTTGTGTAGCCTGGGTTTGCGTCTTTATGGTCGGCAACCATAACTGCGGTGTCAAGTGGTGGTAATGAGAGCCGCAGTTATGATTGCGCCCAGGGCAGCACTCCGCAGATTTGTCTATACACACATTATGCACTTGTCAGCATATTTGCAGTGTCTTCCTGTTTTTTGTGCTTTGCTTTCATTCAGCTGCATTTGGTTTATGTTTGGGAGATAAGCAGATGTGTGTGTGTGTGTGTGTGTGTGTGTGTGTGTGTGTGTGTGTGTGTGTGTGTGTGTGTGTGTGTGTGTGTGTGTGTGTGTGTGTGTGTGTGTGTGTGTGTGTGTGTGTGTGTGTGTGTGTGTGTGTGTGTGTGTGTGTGTGTGTGTGTGTGTGTGTGTGTGTTATTGTATACTGAGTACTTAGTTCAAACAGGAGACAAGCCTCATACTGTATATACTCTGTGTGTTCCTCACATCTGCTTGTACAGTGGCCATGGTGCTCCAAACTCACACTCCATTGGTGCGTGCGCGACTGCTGTCAGACCAAAAGATCCACTGCCAGTTTGCCATTGACCACAAGGGGCCAAACCTCACAATGGAATGGCATTGGAATAGGCGCGGAGAGCGAGTCAAACAGTTCAGCCATGCTAGCCGCTCAGGGCAAACACAGGGGAAAGGGGTTACGGTGAAGGACCTGGTAGGAGGAGATGCCTCCCTTTCCTTATCCCTCGTCAAGATCTCCAACGAGGGGTCGTATGTCTGTTCTGTGTCTGTGCCGCCACTGTTCACCAGTCACGATATTGTTCTGCATATCATAGGTGAGTATAGGTCGTGGACCCTGGTGTGAAAGCAATGGTGTCATAAATATAGCCTTGCATGGATGCCATTACCGGAGGTGGCTAAGAAACATAATACCATGATTTACATGAAAGCATTAAAATGCATTTGGCTGATAGGTATTTAAATATACTTAAGTAATCTCCACGGTATAGTAATCCTAATTCTTTTTGACCCCCTAAGAGCCTCCTCGTGTTACCCTCAATGTGGACACTGACCTCTCCCTGCCAGAAGGTGGTGAGCAGAAATTTGTCTGCACAGCAGATGGCTACTATCCCCTGGACGTGGATATTGAGTGGTACCACTACCAAGAGGCACCTGGCCCTGGGGCGTCGAACAAGCGAGTTGGCGCTCCACTTCCCAAGAGGCTGGAGAACGTTGTCTTTTCTAGCCACAAACACCACCTGGACAAGACGTACTCACTGTCAGCCTTCTTCTACATCCAGGCCTCGCTCAGGGATTCAGGGAGTCAGTTTGTCTGTAGTGTTTCCCACAGTTCCCTTCGCATGCCCATCCGTAAGAGCGTCACATTGACTGTCCAAGGTGAGAAAATTGTCTGACAGTTACGAAGAACTGAAATGTTGTTACATTTGTTTAAAAGCAACATATAGCATTGTGCACGTGATGTGTCATAGCTTATTCAAATTGTGTTTGCAGTCTTTTCTCACCACAAACAATGAACACAATTTGTTTATTCCCAAATAACTGCAATGATGTTTAGGTACCAGATGGTGGCAGTACAGTGTTAAGGCTGACAACTAATAGCTTTGTGTCTGTTCCAGAGACAGCCAGCTGGTTTTACAGTGGTGTTATAGTCTTCATGGTCACGCTGTTTATAATCTTGTGTGTGCTGCTATACTATCTGCACTCAGGTGAGTCTCACAAGCACCACTGGAATTTGCTACACTTCCTGTGATATTCATTGAAAATGCAGATTTGTCACATAAAATGTTTGTGTTCAAGAGAGTAATTGTGACCTTTGTAATTCCTCAGTACAGCAAGACGCGATTACGGTAAGTTTCTTTGCAAAAACAATTCTGCTGACACGTTTTGTTTGTCATTGGGTTTTAGATGCCATATATAAAATAACACAGAAATATAACTGTGTGTGTGTGTGTGTGTGTGTGTGTGTGTGTGTGTGTGTGTGTGTGTGTGTGTGTGTGTGTGTGTGTGTGTGTGTGTGTGTGTGTGTGTGTGTGTCCTGAGCAGAGGAACCCCTATTGAGAGGCCTTATCTACACAAACAGGCCAGAGACCATCAGTGATGAAGATTGTATCACTCGCTGCCATCAACTTGAGTGGTTGTTCTAAAATGGGTCTGGGGATCCTCCTGGATGCTTTGGAAAGTGGTCGGAAATAAAGTAAAGTAAACATGATTTGAACATGCACGGTACATCATTATCATATGTAACTTACCCTTCAAATTCTTGTTTGTCCTCAAAATGACTGGCTGTCAAGTGTTTTGTAGAAATATTGGGCCTTAAATGTTAAGAAATTATTATATGTATTTGGCCCCTCATTTGTAATTCCAGGGGATAGTGATTTTGTGCAACATGTCTAAATGTAACAGACCCCAGGTTGAGAAACACTGGTTATATTATGTTATGGCTTATGGGGTCTCGTCTCCTGCCACAAAATGTTTTCAAACATTTTCTTGTTGAATGCTTGGACACAATGAATGTTTGAATGCTGCATTTTGGTGTTAATGTAACTATTATAAATAAGAAAATAGGTTAATAAAAAATGTTGCTGATTGTGAAATCTCATGTAGGCTACAGTAGGCTAATACAAGTATTTTATTAAATGAATACCCGCTGCCTTCATGGATTAAATACTGGACTTCCAATTCAGTCGAGGTTTAACCACTTAAGCCAAATTTATGGTGTGAAAATAGCGCGGAAATAGCCAAATCTATTAAAAGAGCCATGAAGATAAGAAAAATAAACAGGAAAGGTGAAACGCAAATTAACTATGCAGAGTAAAATAATATGTCCTATGCCTATGGGTTTATTTAATCCATTCTGGGCGGGAAGCCCTATTGGTGTTTTAAGCATTATGTTACACTTTAGTGCCGCGCTACGAGCTTATATAGGTCTGCTATTTTTGAAAAATCGTGAAAATGCGGCACAAATCTTTGAATATATATTATATTCTTTCAGAGCGAACGGTTTTAACTCAAATCTTTGCTTCCGAGGGGTTCCTGGAATAACATATTTTCAGATGGGGGTCGGTGGCCAATTACATATAATTTTTGGACTCCTTGACATGAAATATTGAGCACCGCTGATACAGAAACATAGGTATTTCAAAAAACTGTCAGGATTTAGAAGACATTTTTTAAATTTCGACGTCAGGCCTATTTAAGCCATAACCCATTAATATTCATCCACTTTTCCACCGGGGTTGAACCTGTTCTGTTCTTTTTTTCCTGGGTATTTTACTGGTTTTTAGACAGCTGGTGGATGGAAATGAAGCTCCACCCACGCGGCAGAATGCCACTGGGGCAAGCTTTTCTGGGAATCTGGCCGACGCGGCAATCTGGCCGACGCCGCGTGGGTGGAGCTTAATTTCCATCCACCAGCTGTCTAAAAACCCGGAAGAGACGCCGGCAGACAGAGGCTTTTGGCCGCGCATGGAATCCTAGGTGTGCTTACACCCGATGTGTGACACTAGCTGCCACATAATGTGTGAAGAAATGTATTTCCTGTCCTGCGTATTGAAAGAAAATGAAATGTAACATACTGGGTGATATAAAAGGGAATATATTTGTTAAAATATGGCTGAATATTTAACCCCGAAATGTAGTGTACGGAAAATATGTTTTGAATTGTTTTGTGTAGTTAAACCATGGTCATTCATTTCCTGTTCCATAGGGGGAGCTGTGGGGGAAAGCATGTTAGCAATAGTTCCAGGAAGTGAGGTATCAGGAACATCTAAAAAAAAAAGTACAGGAAGTAAGACGGCCAGGGGTTCCATTTTAGGTATCAAAATAGGTATCACGGACGGTTCTGTGAAAGCACCAACGTTCCAAGGATCTTCTAGAACCAAAATTATTTTGGTGGAACCACTTGTGTTGTAGACCCCTTGTCTAGTGTGTTGCGCCCCAGTGAGGTGAACTGATATGGCAAATGACAATGAGCCAATTTGCTCAACAATAGAAACAAGCCCCTGAGGGCTTTTTGCACTTTCCTTTAACATAACGTTTGACTGTACTACATGCACAGACTAAATGTTTTTATAATCGTCATGGGGGCCCCCCGATTACATACAAAGTCAATGCAAGACGAGAATTGCGCGAACGTGCGCGGCGCGACCTGGTGCGGTACAAACGGGACGAACCGAGGCGAATATATATATTCAGGTCCAATTCCTCATGGAGGCCGAGGCCCCCTGGCCCCCACAGACTCTACGTCACTGACTACATGTACTGTTATCAAACTTGTTAATAAAGTCAAGTCAATCAACAGTTCACTGAGCGCTGTAGTCCACTCACTCACAGGGATAAACAGTTCTATCCTCAGACCAGTACCAGATGTGGGGACTTTAGTGCGTGTGTGTGTGTGTGTGTGTGTGTGTGTGTGTGTGTGTGTGTGTGTGTGTGTGTGTGTGTGTGTGTGTGTGTGTGTGTGTGTGTGTGTGTGTGTGTGTGTGTGTGTGTGTGTGTGTGTGTGTGTGTGTGTGTGTGTGTGTGTGTGTGTGTGTGTGTGTGTGTGTGTGTGTGTGTATTGTGCAGCACTGCCTGCCAGCCCGCAGGAGCCTGGGGGGGGGGGGGGGGGTGAGAAGGTGCGTGTGGCCCAGGTTTGATCACACATGTTCAAGGAAAACAAACAGAAGACAACAGCACTAGATCTCTTTGGGAGGTATAGAGAGAGCGAGGGAGGAAGGGACTGAGGTGGAGAGAGAGAAAAGTGTAGCAGGAGAGATAGCGTGAAAATAATGGGGAAAGAGAATGATAGTGGGAGTTAACCATTTAATGTTTTTGCTATTAATATGAGTAAAGCACTTTGAGCTGCATTTCATGTCATGAAAGGTGCTATATAGATACAGTTTTTTTATTTATTTTTATTAAACCCGCTATACTTGCAACTGTACTTGGTTACACTCTTTTTGTTCACTCTACACCAAATTTCGTAGCCAAAAATAGAATAGGGATGCTGGGGTTTACATGGTTAAAGAGAGTGAGCTTGTGCATGAAATCAAGTAGAATGTGGTGGTTTTGTTTTCCAGCAGTGTCAGATTTGGCCAGAGTCCAGGCAAGGCACCTGTGGAGTTGACAGGGGATCTGACACTGTTGCACTTTATTGCTCCCAGGGAGGCTGAAAAACAAAAAGAACATTTTATTGAGCTCAGAAATTATGAATGTTGGCCCGGGCCAGCCTAGCGGTCCGGGCACCTACTAGGCTGCGAATCCAGCCTGACCTGGGTTCGACTCCCGATCCCGACGACCTTTGCTGCGTGTCACTCCCCATCTCCCTCCCCCCATTTCCAACTTACTATAGTATAAATAAAGGCAGAAAATGCCCCAAAAGTTTAAAAAAAGGATATTATGAATGTAGCGTTAAAATCGAGGACGTACTTACGCTGACATAAGGCAACAAAAGCCATTGTTACAGGAGAAAGGGATGTACAGTAAAATCCTCCACATTCATTCAACACATAAGTGGGACCCAAATGGACCCATTTGGGTGTCATCTTTACACTCTTGGGGTGCAGGTCCATTTGGATTCTATTTTTACACTCCCAAGAGTTAGGCTTTCACTGTGCATGAGCACAGTGTCCTAAGGACAAGTGAACCATCAGGTATTGCATCAATCCACTGTAATTACAGTGACTTCATTCAGTCATAGACGGACTCTAAAGACCTTAAGCCAGTATAAGCAGACAGGAGACGAGTCAGGTCTGGTTCAGGAGGTGGGTTTGTTTTAGTAAAGGTATCTTGTACCTTGTGGTTAATCCCCAGACACTGTCACTGTGCACAAGACAATTAGCATGGGATCTCAAGTCCCTGCAATACCTTTGGATGTTTTAAATACAGTAAATATATCATCCCTCTTTCCTTCTCATTTTCTAAGCCTGTGCACTGTGAAATCCTAACTGCAGAGTTTACTGTGTGTGGTCATGGGTTAAAAGCAGAACTTTCAGGGTATGTTTCTATATTGTAATGTATATCTGGTTATTTAAACAGAACTTTGTTTGACATGTGTATTGTGTATACAATTTTGTTATGTGTGAAGTGGTCAACGAGTTAGTCAATGCACAAATTGCACAATCCATGAAATCAATGACAAATAGAACTGCCTAGTGCCGAGGGATCCCACATTTATTTAACAAGGGTAACCACAAACATTATTTGCATTTGGCAGATTTGTAGGTTTTGGACAAAGAGATTTGGTGTAGTAGACAGAAAAAAGCGGTCCAGTTGTAACTTTGACATGGTTAAACAAGGTGTCCTCCCTATGTGGGGCCCCTCCTCATGACCCCTGTGTTAAAGCGGTCCAGTTGTAACTTTGACATGGTTAAACAAGGTGTCCTCCCTATGTGGGGCCCCTCCTCATGACCCCTGTGTTTATTCTTACCTGTCAAACGATGGTGTCAGTGCTTGACTTTTTGTATGTTTATGCTAGACGAGTGTTCCATGTGCTTGTGTGTGGGTGTCAGGCTGTCAGCATTTGACTCCACGTGTGTGTGTGTGTGTGTGTGTGTGTGTGTGTGTGTGTGTGTGTGTGTGTGTGTGTGCGTGTGCGTGTGCGTGCGTACGTGCGTGCGTGCGTGTGTGTCTGTCCTCTGATCCACAGAGTGACCTTATAATCATAATATGTCCCCTGCATACACAGTGGTAACCTTAGCCCAGTGGAAATTGCAGGTCAAGGTAGGTGTGTGTGTGTGTGTGTGTGTGTGTGTGTGTGTGTGTGTGTGTGTGTGTGTGTGTGTGTGTGTGTGTGTGTGTGTGCGTGCGCGCACGTGCGCGTGTGTGCGTGCGTTTGAGTAATTGTAACTAAGTAGCCCATAAGGCAAGTGACCAAACCACAGGCCACACACTGCAAACGTAATCAAAATGTGTGCATGCATGGAGAAAGCGGCTGTGTGTGTGTGTGTGTGTGTGTGTGTGTGTGTGTGTGTGTGTGTCTGTGGCTTCTCTCTTTTGGCTCAACTGTGCTTAATCTGTTCTTCTGCTTCCCCTCTCCTTTTCATTAATTCCTCCACAAACGCCGTTGTTTCTCTTCTTCCTTGCTATTTCTTTATTTCTCTACAGTATCTCAACTCGGAATGTATAACATAACTCACCTTGTAACTCGCCCAGAACATAAACTCATAATCACAGATGACAGGCTAAATTCTGTTCAATTCAACCACACGGATTAGTGTTCGACAAAATATGAATGCCATGCAGAAGCCCACAGGAGTGAGTTCTGCAACTTAGGCTGGTTGAATACTATATAAAAGCAACTCATTACTCTTACCATTCTCACTGACAGTGCTATTGCAGACTGTCAGTTTCTGTTCATATTAACCTCAGCCAAGACTGTCTGTCTCCCGAGTCCCGACTGTCTTGCTCTCTTGCGCTCATAGCCAGTTTATCTGAGCTCAAGTCTGATGAGGTCAGGTTGCATGGAGTCACAGCAAGTGAGTAATAAAACATATAAATACATGCAGCAGTTTGGAAGCAATGAGCTCATATTAAAAACACATGCATGAGGTTTCTGCCCAGGACTGACATTGCACCCGTATCGACGAGTTTCTGGGTATTTTGTGATGAAACTCTGCAGTTGCGTAAGAGGGTGAAATATGATTTATATTGCTCTCAGCAACCCAACATTAGGCCGGCTCATAAAGTCGATATGTCATTGCATAGCTTTGTGCGTAGTGTCAGAAAAATGTATGAGGATAGCCAGTGCAACTCCCAGGGGAATTTCAAAGATTGCTTCTTTGCAAGATATGACATATTTTTATTTGTGCAGCACTTCTGGCATGTACAAAGCTTTCATTTTCTGTGTTGACAATACAATGATAAGAACGTATTGGTGACCACAGTGGCATATCTCTCTATAATTCAGTAAGAGTTGTTTTGACTGAGTAAAAGATGAACTGCATAATAACTGCACATAAAGTGTATTATTAGCTTGGATGACTCATTCTGTGTTTACATGGAAACTAACTGTAATAACTGTAATTGATAGTAGTCCAAAGAAACTGATGTGCATGTGAATATGCATGTGTGTGTGGATGAGGTTTTCTGTGTTTATATAGACATATTCCCTGCCCCAGTGTACTGTACCATGAAGTTTTAAATGTCTTTCTGGAATATGTATTCTATTGTAGGCCTACTGTAATTCCAGAGTGGCTATGTCCAGCTCAGCCCCTAGTGTGAGACCGTACAGCCCCTAAAGTACGTACACGCACGCACACACACACACACACGCACGGACACGCACGCACGCACACACACACACACACATACATACATACATACATACATACATACATACATACATACATACATACATACATACATACATACATACATACATACATACATACACACACACACACACACACACACACACACATTCCTGGGTCTGACTGGTCTCAAAGTGTGATAGCATCCATTGAGGCAGGGGTTCCAAACAATTTTCTCTATCAGGGCTCATATCATCTCTAAAGCATTAACAGCCCACCCATGATCTGACCACTGAAGAGTTAAGTGGTCAGATGGGTGGACCACATGCTTTTTCAGAGCATGTCTATTTTAATGATCAGTCAATCGATAATGTAATGTTATATTATGATTACAATTTTAGTGTTTTGGCAATTATTTGGAGGCCAAATGGTTAGGGTTAGGGTTAGCAATAGCCCACAGGTTGAGCACATTGAGAGGGGAAACGCAAGAAGTCGTCAATATTTTTCTACTCCCCATGGCTACCATGTTGTCACTGAGATGATCAGCTATAAAGGCTGTTATTCGATAGATGACAGGCTAAACTCTGAGCTCCTAGCTATGGTAGACAGATGCTAACCTAGCTCCTCTTACTTTTGATTTACACTGGAAATAAATGTTGTTATTAGCTCAGTGGAAACTACAAGTCAGGAACAGGGAATATCCCCTGTGCATGTGGTGTGTGCGTGTTTATTGGTATGTGTGGGTGTGCAATGTGCATGTTTGAGTGTGTAACTGTGTATCTGTGTGCATGTGTGCTAAGCCTGTGTTGTAGTGTTGCACCAAAACTCTTTAATGTTTAAAAAATATGCGTTGATATACTTCAGTCTTCCCTGCTTTGTTGAGGATATTGGACGTTCCTGCTTTAGGTTCTATTAAGATTAGACCCACCTGGCTCCTGTGATGCAGTCATAAGCTATTAGTAAAGCTCCATAATTAAGTGTTCCTACTCTAATCCACATCTGGTCTATGATCTTATTCTGGAAAAGGCTCTTTTAATTATGGAGAATGGGGACCGTGTGTGTGTGTGTGTGTGTGTGTGTGTGTGTGTGTGTGTGTGTGTGTGTGTGTGTGTGTGTGTGTGTGTGTGTGTGTGTGTGTGTGTGTGTGTGTGTGTGTGTGTGTGCACGCATTTGCACGCTCCTGATGACAGTATAAAACATTTCTCTACCTGCTTCATTTTCTCTCTGTGTTTCTCGTCTTATTCCATCCGTCCCTGTGTCTCCATTCCTCCCTCTCTCTCAGTACCTCTTTCAGCAGCCATTTAATTTGTGAAGGAACTTCCATCAGCGAGGAAACCAACGTTCTAAAAACGTCTGCACCACATATCGGAGAGATGGTCTTCTCCCCTCCGCATGGCATTTCCCTGTGTGTTGCAAGCTATAATTTAAAAGCAGACATCCAACTGGTACTTAAGTGGAATCCATCGGCTATTTGATGTGTAGGCACTAGGTGGTGTTTAAGATGATTCCATATTGAAAGATGATGTACAGCATGCATCCATTCCACCATCATTACTTAAATCCTATGTATTTCGTTGACCGGGGTCCACCAGGGGTCTATACTTAGCCCCCTCCTTTTTTCCCTGCACACCAAATCTCTTAGCTGAAGTAGCAATACACAAGCTCTCAATTTGAGGTTGTAGCTATTTTCACCGAATGTTCACCTGTTTTTGCAGAATATTCGCCTATTATGACATGCCCAGAGTTGAGATGCTGAGGTTCATGGCCTTAATGCTGTTGACACTGGATTAGGATCTGTTTTATTTTGCAATGAGGTGGCCAGATGTGTGTGTGTGTGTGTGTGTGTGTGTGTGTGTGTGTGTGTGTGTGTGTGTGTGTGTGTGTGTGTGTGTGTGTGTGTGTGTGTGTGTGTGTGTGTGTGTGTGTGTGTGTGTGTGTGTGTTTGCGCGCGCGTGTGACGTGTGCTGGGAAAAAAGGTACTTATGACCATGTATGGCCATTTATGGGTATGAGGAGCACATGGAGGAGAGGGGCTGAAACGGAGCTTCTCTGCCTGTTAGACAGAGGGTCTAAAGTAGGACTGGAACAAATCAAATCATTATCACCGGTATTTAAGACTTTTTACTTTTTCCTCGATTACAAGTAATGAACCAGATCTATAAGCTCTGTTGTGTTGCGCTGCGTTGTGAGCTTGTAGACTGTCTATTTTGACTATTTATTTATGCCAGCATTTACAACGTGGGTTAATCAGATCAATTTAGTCGATTATAAAAAAACATCTATTCAAAGGTTTGTGTGTCGATTCATTGATGTTAAGGTCCTATTACAAAAAAATACGACCTCCTTCTCAATTATTCAATTCACATTCATTGGTTCTCAATATGGGTTTCCATATATTTTCGGCCCATGAAAAAGTAGCCG
>NC_136792.1:21436083-21706083 GCF_951216825.1 Electrona antarctica | reverse complement strand
TGCATTGACCTCCAAATTAAAATGTGTAAATGTCCTGGGAATTAGATGTATAGCCTACTGGTGATACTGAATCATATTGGACAAACATTCTGTAATCTGTGCTGTAATAATTTTAAGTTAATTGAAATATAGTTACATAAAAACGCTCCCCGGGGTTCACTTTGAAACAAACACAGTAGTACCTTTACTGAATCCATAAAAGCACATTTATTCAGCTATTCATATACGGTAAATATATATTTATTTCGTTATTTTTAACCAATAATTTGATCTTTCAACCACAACAAAAAGGTCTGAGTTAGTCATGGTTTTGATTTCCCTCACAAACAAATAGAAAGAGAAAGCCGCTTCGCCAATCACCAGTTCCTCACAACAAAGATCTATTGTCTTGGCTCTGTCAGTTTGTTCCATGCATTCCTTGCTCAGTCGTAATCCCACTGATCTAGGAGTTAAAGATTGCTTTGACTGTTTGAATATAACAGTCATATTCAGTCTAGTGTAGTCAAATCAAGTCAGTGTGATTTACATAGTGCCGAATCAAAGGTTCTCTCACTAGCTCTCACTCTGTGTTGCTGGCGAATGGACAAATGCCACTGATAAATGTCTAACATACAGTATAGGCTTTATGTAAATAAATATCCCTGCGTATATGCAACTGCTACCACCTAGTATCTTCCTTCTATCCTCTTATTCCTCTGCCCCATTTGTTGTAATCTCTCTAAGTACTGGACCCTCGTCTGGTATTGACCGACAGGTAGTGTGTGCAGGCTGGGTGGTGTGTGATAATCCAGGTGAAGTATTCCTTTGGTACGACGACTGCGGCGGCGGGCCCGGGAGAACAAATTAACGAGACACGAGACAGTATCACGCTACGCTAAGGTTCACAAAGTTTATTACACAAACAGGAAACATATATAGTGCTGGATCATAATGACGTGACAATAAGATATGAGACAGAAGAACGTGCCTACTGCAGCAAGGCTGACCTTGCTGCCGCCGAGATGTATCTCGTAGCCTATCTATAAAGTATGCTACAGTACTGGCAGTACACAATACATATCAAGTACAATGTATCTCAAGTTCAAGTACATAGACTAAGATGTACTGTGCATGGGCTAATATAACACCATTGACCATCACCAATTGACCATCACCAATAATGTGTAAGGGACGACTCACACCTTCGCATCTAGCATACAACATTGATGCATGCTAGATGTATGAAAGGGTTTGTTTACATCTTGCCCAATGCATTTCCAATGGAAGTCACATGGTTTGACACAACATTTGTGTTGTACGGCTTTCGGCTGTGTTTCGACTGCCCCCCACCCCCTCATACAACACAAATGTTGTGTCAAACCATGTGACTCCCATTGGAAATGCATTGTGAGCTTGCATCAGTCAATAAGTCTCATGCATCAGCTATACATCAATCTGTTGCGAAGGTGTGAGTAAGGCCTTAGTCACATCCTTTCCCTTTCCCTTTCCCTGGATCAGTTCCTTTATCTCCCAAGTATCGCTCAACTCCCCCAATTGAACGGAACTATTGCACAACCCTATATGTCTCCACGAAGAATCCTTATTCAATTCTTACTTGCACAGATCAGACCACCTGTATCATCTGGCGAGGTGTACACGTCCCCATGGAGCCAGATGACGGCATGGATCCAGGTATATGGCCCCCTGAGTATTAGTACGGTCAGATAAATATTATTATTACAATACATCATTATAACGTCAACTTTTATAACCTCTCTCTCTCTCTCTCTCTCTCTCTCTCTCCTTCCTTTTCTCTCATGGTTCCATGTGCAGTTAATTAGATTTGTGCTTTGAAGTGTCGATGACATCATGACTTGGCTGCCGTTCTGCCGAACGTGTTTGAGCTGACAGGTTCCCATGGAAACTCTGATGTCATGGGGGGGTGAGGCACACACACACACACACACACACACACACACACACACACACACACGCATGCAGGCCTGTTTTTTGGGTGAAAGCTGACGTGCTATAGCACATAGCGAGGGCTTGAATCAGGGGAGCTGGGAGGGCTTTTTGCAGAGGGGTTTGAAGGGTTTGTCAGCAAGCTGTCAGACAGCTGGGATCAAAGCCTGCAGGTAGCTTGTCTCTCGACCCCCATTCGATTAAAAAAAAGATGTCTGGGACTCTATCTACACTATAAACTACGTACATTTATACACACATTGAAAGTCTGAATTACAGACCTGTAACTCCTTAAGGACCCCTATTCGAGAGAGAGAGAGAGAGAGAGAGAGAGAGAGAGAGAGTTCTACAATGCAGGTGAAAGCATTTTTAACATCCTCGCAAAGTGTTGCGGTCCGGAAGCGTTTATAGAAGGGATTTCTTATTAACTATTAGGAACTATTATGGAGCGCCACTATCAAAAAGTCCACAATTAAGATGTGACTCCCAATCCATTGGTGGGGCAGCCAGTTCTGTTCTTATAATAGTGGTGTCCAGGCTGATCCAGGTCCCCATGACAGTCGCGTTTGTTGCTTTGGAAACTTTTGAAAATAACTAATAGTTCTGGCAGTTATAGCAATGTCTAGCAGCTCTGTTTACAAGTGGCTCAGTGCTGCTCAAAGCCTCATTCCTGGAGGTTCCAATGTGTGTTGGCATGTTGGTTTGCACATGTGTGGAGTGTGTGTGTTTGTGTAAGTGTATCAGGCTGTGTGTGTGTGTGTGTGCGTGTGCGTGTGCGTGTGCGTGTGTGTGTGTGTGTGCGCGTGCGCGTGTGCGTGTGCGTGCGCGTGCATTTTAATAGACGTTTGAGTGGCGACAGCGTGGAAGTGTTTGTGGGCTGTAATGGAGTAGTGACGTAGGCTGTTCTCTCTGTGGCCAGATGCAGCAACCCTGGTTAATGTTGGATGGGGAGGGTGGGGCTGAGAGAGAACAGTGCGCATGTTGGTATTTTCACGTGTGTGTGTGTGTGTGTGTGTGTGTGTGTGTGTGTGTGTGTGTGTGTGTGTGTGTGTGTGTGTGTGTGTGTGTGTGTGTGTGTGTGTGTGTGTGTGTGTGTGTGTGTGTGTGTGTGTGTGTGTGCGTGCGTGCGTGTGTGTGTGTGTGTGTGTGTGTGTGTGTCGGTAATGAAATCTGGGAGTTAACCAAATGGACCCAAAACCATCCATTTGGACCCATAAGGGACCATTTGTATACATCTACGTACACTCTTTGAGTTACAAATGGATATAGTAAATTACCAATGTGTGTGTGTGTGTGTGTGTGTGTGTGTGTGTGTGTGTGTGTGTGTGTGTGTGTGTGTGTGTGTGTGTGTGTGTGTGTGTGTGTGAGAGAGAGAGAGAGAGAGATATGGTGGGGGGTTGTGGATGATGAAGGAAGTCAAATTAGAGGGGACCCAGGAGGAATGTGGTCGGGCTTGGCGTCTTTAGCAATACGGTTTCATTATGTCGATACTACAAAACCAATAACTATAATTAACTTAATGACTCATTGCCTTTGGGTGTAATGATCATGCATTAAACAGTATTCCCTTAAACACAGTGATGAATTCTCCTTTCATGTTACCAGCTGTGTTGCAACAATATTTGTTAATATCATTTATGCTTGCAAAAAAAGTGAGGGATTCTAGGTGAACTTGATAGTCTGTATTCAAGTTGTAAAGTTGCAATAAATAAATGCAAACTTTTGACTTAATAAGATAATAATTAAAGTGAAACATGGACTATATTGTGTTCTACGTCTACAGTATGAGTTTACTAACTAGAGCTATCAATAAAGGCAGAAAAAGCCAAAAACAAATCTTTAAAGTATTTTAGGCATTTAATTTGCTTAGTAACAAAAATGGATGTGTTGCTGGAATGACAGTCTTCATTCATATCCCATGAATGATTGCATGGTTGTGTCTGACTGAAGATTGCCTAATATTTTAATGTAGTATTATCCATGCAAATTGATACTTTCCCTATACGCAGAGTGGCACAGCTGTTATACATTTATCACACTGTTTTGCTGCCACAAAGCCAAAACTGTATCATGTACGACTCATCCCATTTTCCTGGAAAGCCTAGACGGCAGTATATGGGAAGTGTTGTGGTGACATCAGAATGTGTCATCACTTTGACTGGTCTCTGATGCTTCCTGTGTGTGTCTCCTATCATATTTTATTATATTATGTTGCACAATGTCATCTCTGTTACTCACTTATCACTGTCACCCTCATTTGTACCAAAGAGCTCTTTGTTCTGATCCTTTTTGCTTTTGTTTTTCTCCAACCAAAGTTCAAGTCCAGTTAACCGTTTGGTTTAAGCCATATCCTATGCTTTGTCGTACGATGGTGTCGCACTGCGAAGATAGAAATCTACAAGCTCAGAACACATTGTGACACCTGTTGAGCTTGTAGGTCTGCTATTTAGCTATTTTCGAAATTCTTTGACAATTTTCAATAATGACATGCCCAAAATAGGGACACAAGTTTGAAAAGTGGTCAAAGATGTAGAATGGAATAATTCAGGAGAATAATACAATCATATTCTTTTTTTCTTATTGCAAAATTAAAGTTTAAGAGCTGTGTGATCACTGTTTGATGGGATTCTTCTTATGGCCCATAGCAGTAGCCTACAGTACAGACCATAGCTCAAACTCTATGGTCAGGGCAAAATAAAGGAGGGGGTAATAGATAGTAATGAAATAAATACAATTTACAATTGCGTTGCATAGCTCATGACGCGATGTTAGTTGAAAGTCTGTCCTTTTAAGCAAGCCACACCATCACACTACAATCAGAAACAGTTGCCACCCTGCAGCGCAGCACTCAGTGAGTTTTGCAATAACATGTAGTCTATACTAGTCAGTAGTCAAGAAGGAGCAAGCCAGAGTGTGAACTCATAGCTCCGCTGTGCTGTGCTGTGCTTGTTAAATGTCTGATGTGATTAGTGGCTACAACTAAAACAAACTGAGACGTCAGTCAGGTAAATCATATATTAGTCACTATCAAAACACTGAAACAGCTGCAATCAGTTAGTGTGAGGGGTCTATTGTTTTGAGGGAGGGCTGTACAGTACCTCCCTGCTCCCTCACTTCATGCCTCTGATTCATTCAGGATTACCTCTCGTCTTTACCGTAAATTACTCCTATGGCTTAATGGAGCCCATTCGTAAGGGTCACAAGTTGAAGAGGAGAGATAGCATGTGGTAACGGAGCCTGAGCTTGGTGGGATTACTGAAGGCTTAAAAAGTCTATTGCATAGATAATTGGCCAGTTTGCTTTCACATCATATTCGGGTAGGTGGGGGGTTGGTAGGAAATACCACTCCATCTGACTATGATCAATCACAATGTCTGAGTTGAATTTGTAAGCCGTTGTGTGATTAGTAAGAGGCTGGCAAAGTGCTTGGCTCTACACTAACCTTGACTGATGGAGCTGTCACTCACTCAACTGTTGACTGTTGATGTCTGCATGTGTTGCCCCCAGTAGACATACAGAAAGGCCTTGGGTGTGAAGTAAGTAAGTGTGTATGAATGTGTTCATGAATGTATGTGTGGTTGCATGTGTGTGTTTGTGAGCAAATTAGTTTGTGTGTGTGTGTGTGTGTGTGTGTGTGTGTGTGTGTGTGTGTGTGTGTGTGTGTGTGTGTGTGTGTGTGTGTGTGTGTGTGTGGTGGGGGGCAGCCTTCCAGTAAATCACCTCACCAAACCTCCCCCATGTCTCTTAACTCAGTTCAGAGTCAGTCAGACACACACACACACACACACACACACACACACACACACACACACACACACACACACACACACACACACACACACACACACACTGTTGACAGTAAACAGTGGGGCGGTATGCTGAGGTATTTTAGTGTGTCCGTCTGTTGCCATTGTGGTGGCACTGTTGGCTGTCAAGCAAAATGTCCCCCTGGCACACACCACACACACATGTGCACACGCACGCACGCACGCACGCACGCACGCACGCACGCACGCACACTGCTATCTGGTGAGGAATGTTTGCTCTGCACAAGGGTCCAGTTACATGGGGGAGGGCCGTGGCCCCTGCAGCCTGGATGACTGTCTGCCCACTCACACATCATTGTTCTCCTATCTGACTCCTTACAATGGAATAGAATCAAATCCAGAACATGCATCATATCTGAATGTCCCAACCAGCAGTAGGTTAGCACAGAGAGAGAGAGAGAGAGAGAGAGAGAGAGAGAGAGAGAGAGAGAGAGAGACTTAATAATGGAATCAGAGGGGAGAAAGGGAGATCCTGGGTATAAGGAAGGAAATAAGGAAAGTTCCTGTTTCCATGTATAATGTGGAACAACATTGTGTGTGTGTGTGTGTGTGTGTGTGTGTGTGTGTGTGTGTGTGTGTGTGTGTGTGTGTGTGTGTGTGTGTGTGTGTGTGTGTGTGTGTGTGTGTGTGGCTGTGTGTGTGTGTGTGTGTGTGTGTGTGTGTGTGTGTGTGTGTGTGTGTGTGTGTGTGTGTGTAAACATATGTTTCCCATGCCAATAAAGCCCTTTGAATTGAGTGAGAGACACCTAACAGCTGCACAGTAAAAAAAAAAAATCACACTTGTGTGAAGTGAGGGGCTCTTATCATCATACATCACATTCTCCGCCAATCAAATCATCACAGTCATTCCGGCCAATCAAATCATCGCTATGGGGTGATCAGCCAATCACAAGCCAATGTGTTCACACAAACACTCAAAACTGTACATATAGGAAGGGCTAGTGCCCCTCAAAAAACATTTGTTAATTTGTCCATTTGTAACTCCAAGAGTGTATATACACTCTTGGAGTTACAAATAGTATATATATGTATATTTACCTATACAGTATATACAGGTTTAGGTCTGTCTAAATACAGAAGTAAAAGATACAATGTGATTGATGTGGTTGAAAGAGGAACAGAGATGGGACATCTAAGAAGTTCACTCAGCAGGGGATTGACACACATGCAGGAGGCGGGGGGAGGAGGAGGGGAAAGGCAACATAAACATGAGGAGTCCTTCCAACAGTTTACAGAGGGTCAGGATAAAGAGGCAAATGGTCCGCCTCCGTCCCTCCCTGCCTCCCCCACGTTTACTACACGTCTCTCTCTCTCTCTCTCTCTCTCTCTCTCTCTCTGAAGTAACACAGTTACTTCATTTCTTCATTCTGTCGTACCCTCTCCGTTACTCCACCTTCCACTTCACGGCTCCCTCCCTCGTCTCCTCCCACCTCCTTCCCCCTGGCCAGAGGAGGAGAGTGATCAACCTGAGGGTAGGAGACAGTTTAAACAGGAGTCTCAGCAGGCAGTGCAGAGCGAGCACGCACGCACACACACACACACATACACACACACACACACACACACACATACACACATTCCCACAGGGAGGACCGGACCAGGAGAGCTGAACTGAGGTATGGATTACTGCGATCGTAGGCTACTCAAACATATTGTAGGATACACACACTCAAACTACATTTTAGGCACACATAAGTCACGCAGCTGTGTGTGAGGATTACCTCACTGGTTTGTTTTGTAGCCATTATGAAACATGTGCTGTTCCTTTTTCCTCTCCTACTAAAATATCTTTACAATACATGTTCTCTCTTGGTTGATCTCTCAGTGTAACAGCTTATTAGAAGTGTCTTTCGAACTGGGTTTGGAATCGCTGCTTGTGCTGTTGTCCATGTTCGCTTTCAGATTCCTAAGTCATTCACCAACTCATTGACAAACTGTGAATCCATCAACTCCACTGTACTGGGTAATTAATAACATACCTGTTTTGATTTGTGCAGGATTCTTGACGACCTCGAATGGCTTTTTATGACGGGGTTTGACTGCTGCTCACCAGCCGAAGGTCATGTCACGTCACATACCTGTGTGTGGAGTTGCTTGACTGACATACGATTCAGAGAGAAGACGGGGGAATACCTTCAGAACCAGACCCGTGCCCTTCCCTGACCCTACAGTACATTCGCCTCGGAGTGGACTGACAGCTGTCTGAGGGCACGCAGACCAGACCAGACCATACCAGGCCAGACCACAACAAGGACAGAGATCACAGAGTTGGGAGAGAGCAGACATTTGCTCCCCTTAAACCTTTGCCCATCCTGTTGGCCAACCCCCCTCCAGCTCACACCACACGGAACAACTAACCTGGGTGCAGAATTTGTCCACTGCCCCTCCACTAAGTAACTCACATACTCTGCGTTTAACTCACAGAGACATCCCTGTCCCCAGACTCCCCACACACTGCTCCAGCGAGTCGCCGACCGCCACCACAGGAATAATGGAAGTGGTTTCACTGACTGAGATAGGAGGAGACCTGTCTCCGCCGCACTCACCCACCGCCTCCTCCCCGGAGGGGGAGACGGTGTGCGCGGCCCTGGCCCGTTACGAGAACACTGTCCGGGACGCCATCCGAGAGGTCCACGTGGACGTGAGCTCGTTCAAGCTGGGCATGGAGCGCCGGCTGGAGGAGACGGTGAACCTGAGCGGCCCGCTGGGCTGCGCCGTGGCCCAGCTCCAACAGGAGAACAGGCAGCTCAGGGGGCAGCTGGAGGCTCTGACCCGGCAGGTGGAGCTCCTGGCGGGGATGGCGTGCGACCGCAGCGTACTGCTCAACAACAACAACCACCACTACAGTCCAAATAACTGTAACCACACTTCAAATCACAACAACCATCACAGCGAGGTCCAGCCGAGCCACTTGGACGCAGGGGAGGTCGTTCACGGTAGGGGAGAGGCCCACACGCACAGCCACGACCACAGCCATCTCGACATCCAGAGCCAGCTTCAGTCCCAAGCCCAGATCCAGGGAGGCCAGGGCCAGACGGTCCACAGCCAGCCGCCGAGCCCCTCGTCCCCACCCGCCCACTCTCCGTTATCTCCCCCCTGCTCCGGCAGTCCCACCGCAGGTGTCAAGGTGTCCGCCATGGTATCGGGCACAGCGTCTAGCGGCAGCCCGTCCTCCGCTCGCTTCTCCAGCCGAGCCACCATTGCCGTGTCCAGCAAGGCCAACGTGAGTACTGGGGTGTCTGTAAATTATGGATGGCTTGCAGGTAATCCCATGTGAGATGGACATGTTTATTCAGGGCAGGTTAGCGTATCATGAGCATCACATATCACCTACTGTTCACAGTAAAATCGTCAGTGTTGTTGATTTAACTGAGAATGTACAATACACAGATGGTTTTTACAGCGTGTGTGTAGTGTAGTCTGCATAATAGTAGGAGGCCCCAAGGGGAAGTGTACCGTACAAACATGTAATCTTAATGGTGCGCTCTACACTTTGAGCTGTAATCTATAAAAACACACATGCGTGCACGCACGCACGCACGCACGCACGCACGCACGCATGCATGCACACATATAGCATGTTGCGAGATAGAGCCGAAAAGAGCACTGAGCAGAATATCAGTTTACTAAAGCCCAGCAGATTTGTGGGTGATGTGTCATACCAGGCACTAACCTTCTATCATTGTGGTTGCACAACAGGCCTCCATTAGGATGCTTAAAGATTTATGAAGTACAGTAATGTGAGTAGGAGGCAGGGCTAGTGTGGCAGTGTGGTTTGTGAATCTGTGTCAAATATGTATCAGCATTTTAGAAATGAAGGCTCTGGTTTGTGAGTATGCCCTTCTGAGAGAAGAAGAAACTAACTTGCTGACGAAACTATAATCAACAGCAGTACCCACACCAGGCCCATGCAATGTGCGAGTTCTTATCTATGCTGAATTCCTAGTAAAGGATTTTTTGTCGGACATAAGTCTAACCTGTGACAGGGGACTTAAGGAGTAAGCCTCATGTATCTCATCATCAGTCATTTTCACAGTATGAGGAACACACCTGGTTCCTATTGGACCAGGTCTGGGTTATATATCACAACTCTGGAGGCAGAATAGCTGCTCAGGTTAAATCTGGTGCAGCACTGACCAGACTTCTTACTGTGTCTGGATGTTTTAATGTTATAAAGTACACATTTATACTATTACCTGGGGACACTGGCTCGTGGAAACATATTGCCTCGTTTGTCACACATGGAATGTCCGAGGAGAGGCCTCTTAACTCAGTTCTGCTGTTAAGGTTTAGGAGCTGGTGTTAAGGAGTTTGCTGATCCACATAACAAACTGTTTACATTAGTGTCCTGAGTCTTCTGCTGCCTTCTTGGTATTCACTACGTTGTTGACCATCATTCAACACAATGATGAGTTGAATAAACTTCTTGGCCGTTTTCTCTCCATGATGTCAGGCACATTTGACAGTTGTGGGGTTGTTCTGTCATATCAAAAGTAAATATTTAGAAAGGAGAGAGACTATAGATACCAGCTGAAAACAATCTGGATACTTTCCCTTAGTCTTTGGTCTTTACATCCCTAAAAGATGTTAGGGATGTGTGTGTGTGTGTGTGTGTGTGTGTGTGTGTGTGTGTGTGTGTGTGTGTGTGTGTGTGTGTGTGTGTGTGTGTGTGTGTGTGTGTGTGTGTGTGTGTGTGTGTGTGTGTGTGTGTGTGTGTGTGTGTGTGTGTGTGTGTGGGCAGTGGGCAGTGGGCACACGCATGTGTTCTCTGTTTATGGTTAGGCCGCTGTTGTGGCCAGTCAGTGACATAATGAGCTCACTCATGGAGATGGAACTTGGTTGGTGAATTCTTGTCTGGATGGAGGAAAAGAGATGATTTAATAATGGACTTGTGCACTTGAGCCCCAGCATTCTGGGGTGAACATTAGGCAGAAATAGCAGATCTGCTATTTTTGCAGAAGAGATGTAGACTAGAGGGGGAAAAATAGTCCAACTACAGAGCAAACTCGGATCCAGTTTACTAAGTCTAGAGCAGTCTAATGAACAGAGCCGCGGATCCCTGGGCAACGTCACATGCATGGCTTTTCAACCAGTGGTCCGGGGACCACCAGTGGTCCTTGACAGGGTTCCAGGTGGTCCCCAGCTAAATGATGGAGAGTTGGTCAGTTACCAAGAACTTTAACTCTTGAGAGTGTAGAGAGAAACCAAATTAACCTGTTTCATGAGTTCTATTGTTTAACACCTGCATTACTTAATTTACAAGAAGTCTACAGAATTAGAAATGTAAAATAATTATGTTGCCTGTTATCTCTCCTAATGGTACCAACATCAGCATGTAATTGTGCACTAAATCTTATTCAACAACAACAAAATATTGTCTTGGGCCTGAGAGGCTAAATGTCATCAAATGGTGGTCCCTGGCTCAAATGCAGAATAAACTAGAAAAAGTGCCCTTCTGGGCACAGGTCTCCACCAGGAGGATAGGACTGTGTGAGATGTTTGGCAAAATGTTTAGGATTAATATAAACATGTTTTTGAGGCATTTTGTTCCAAAAATGTGTTTTGCAAAAATCAACCTGTGGCGCTATAACAGGCCAATGTGAAAAGGGTGGGATATATTCCTCAGCCTAGTAAGAACATGTGTGAAAGATTTCACGTAAATTGCATGCTGCGTTCATGATTTGAGGCTTTTGTTCAAAACGGGGCAATCTTGCAAACTGTGAAAGCTAATTATAGCCAATTAGGATGGAATATGAAATATCGGACAGATCCGACTTGAGCACATGACCATAGAGATAGTGTGTAACGATGTGTGAGATTTTTGGACAGAATCTGGAGGAGTAATATCAAAAAATGTGTTTTACAAAAGTCGGCCTCCTGGTGGCGCTATAAAGGCAGATGCGGAAAATGCAGGTCAAAGGTTTGTCCTTGGCCTCTAGGGAGTGTGCATGCAACGTTTCACGCAGATCGGTGCAGTTTTAGGTAAAAAATGTGAAAAGCTGCCTCATGGTGGCGCTATAACAGGCCGTTCTGGAAACTGTGGGGCAGAGGTTCATCGTTGGCATCCAGGGAGTGTGTGTGCAAAGTTTGGCATCAACCGGGTTAACGGTGCCGGAGATTAGCTGGTAACGGACGGACGGAAGGACGGACGGACGGACACACGGACGGAGTGCAAAACATACTCTCTCCCCATGCCTTCGGCCTGGTGGAGACAATAATGGGCTAAAATGAAAAGGGTTGAAAACCACTGGATTAGAGGGACAAAAACAAAGTAGTTTATTATTTCTCGGCATTACAATGTGGCACTGGATTGTGTGACATCATAAGCACCTTGAATGTGACTTCATTTCTCATTCAACAAGTCTCAGGTTCTGGAACATGTTTCAACTTAGTGCATCTGTCTTTATTTAGAGTCAGCGTGAAAAAATCTACTAACAATCTAATACACGACTGGACGTCACAAGCTGTTTATATCAACCAAATCTCCACCTGCTCTTTAAGTATAAGTGCCTCCATTCATCCTTTGATCCGTCCAATATTACGATTAGTTTTTAGGCCATTTGGTGCAGCCTCATCATGTTTTGTTGTGTTGGTTAGCTGAACTTATAGCTGCTTTCTGGAACACACAACGCAAGCATGCACACACACGACCACATAGATCGATAGACATATATCCACATGACCACATCTAGCAGATCATATACATTGTAGTATGTGTGTGTGTGTGTGTGTGTGTGCATGCGTGCGTGCGTGCGTGCGTGCGTGCGTGCGTGCGTGTGTGCACCTGCATGCAAACACAGACACTGACACAAATGTATGCAAACACATGAAAAACATCCTGTACACATGCATGCATACCAGAATGTAGACATGATTACACACAGACAGAGACGCACACACACACACACACACACACACACACACACACACACACACACACACACACACACACACACACACACACACACACACACACACACACACACACACACACACACACACACACACACACACACACACACACACACACACACACACACACACACATACATACACACATTATGCAAATGGCCACTACTCATATAGCACTCATTACCAAAGTATGCGGAGCACCTGAAAGAGGAATGTAATCTTCAGTAAGATCATCAGGTCACTTGTAAACAACACAATGCTGTTCTTGTGTTTGGTGGAGAATCCCCCTGATCCCAGACAAACTCATTTCACATTAATGTTTAAATTAGATCAGATACCATCTACAGGATGTAACGCAAAAGTACTGCTTTGAAGAGAACGTGTGGACGCCTGTCATCGTTGCTGTCAGCCAGAAACTATCCTCCTTTTTAGGGTTTTCTTTTCTTTTTTTGCCTCCTAAAAATGAATCCCCTATTATTTCATACTTTGTTGTATCACAGTGGCACACAAAAGTAGCGGAAATAGTTGATCGACGACAAGCTCAAAACATGATGCCACTGCAATGGATCTTCTGGAAGACAGGTTCCCTTTTTCTCATTTCCTGAAAGGTAATGGTTTTGGACATACAAGGTTTCCATCCTACACAGCAGAAAATGTGTTTGCGAGTGAGTGTACATGAAAATGAATGTTGTGTTATCGTGTGCAGTGTGAACGCTACAGCATGGGTTATGCATGCATGCATGGATGCATGTGCGTATGTGTGGGTTTGTACTTGTGCACGTGCGCGCGCGTGTGTGTGTGTGTGTGTGTGTGTGTGTGTGTGTGTGTGTGTGTGACTGTGTTCTGGGGTTCACTGAGGACGATATAGCTGAATTTGGACAATGGCGTACAGATCAGTTGCATCTGTATGGAAATCCCTGTTCTCTGATGTGACAACCAGTCATCATCTTCACGGGGCTCCCTGCAGCTCAGTAAACCACTGTCATAATCATATACATCAGTGCTTCTCAATGTTGGGTCCTTGAGGGGGTTCCAGGGGGTGCCCTGGAATGCTGCAAAAAGGTTATAATAACAGCTGAGCTACAAGCTAGAAAGAAATCTCAGAAGAAATGTGAAAGAAATAATTTCTGAAACATTTCAACACAAATCTTGTATGAGGGTCCCTGGCACAAAGTCTTTTCAGATGGGGGTTCACAGACAAATGCATATCAATATGGGGGTTCTTGACATGAAAAGGTTTTGAGAAACACTATACATAACGTATACAAGCCCCCCACCCCCCCTGTTTGAGAGAGAGAGAGAGAGAGAGAGAGAGAGGCCGACCAGAGGGAGATGAGAAAGATACAGTTGGAACAGTTGGCCTCGTAAAAGCCACAGTGGGTTGTTCTAACAGGTCCAAATGATACGCCAGCCAGGTGCACGCACACATGCACGTACACAGGCACAGACACTTCCTCAATGGTTATATATCGTCGCTGTCAGATGGAAACCTATGATCTACAAGCTCACAACATGTTGTGAGCTTGTAGAGCTGCTATTTTCACTACTTTTGTGCGACAGTCTGTACAATGAAGTAGGGCAGGGGTTCCCAAACTGTGGTGGGTGCACCCCTTGTGGTGAGTGCACCCCTTGTGGTGGGTGCACCCCTTGTGGTGAGTGCACCCCTTGTGGTGCGCGAGCATGCCATTTTTATTTCCATGTGGGGGTTGTGTCAGCTAGGTCGGGAGGTAACAGGGGGTGCATGGCCAAAAAGGTTTGGGAACCGCTGAAGTAGGGCCTCAATTTACGAAAAAACTAAAAGATGAAATATGGAGATACAAGGTTTCTGCCCGACAGCAGATGTACAGCTCTATAGATGGCAGACTAACAGAATTTCGGCCAAGGACGCCGTCGCCGTATAGGATTATAAATAAAGCTTAAACGTCCCAGCCTTTGATCTTCACTGTGACCTTCCAGGTCCTAAAGGAAGCATCCCACCTGCAGGCTTCATATTATGATCACAGTAAGATTATTGGTGTTCATTTAACCCTGAGAGTGTCAACCCTGAAATATGTATTGTATGTGTACGAGTCACTCACTGTCAGTGTAAAATAAAATAAAACACTGTGTATTATGCAGCAGGAATTATTCAAGATTAGGATTCTTAAAAACTAAGCTGTCTCAACAAAGTCAGTCAGTCAGTCAGTCAGTCAGTCAGTCAGTCAGTCAGTCAGTCAGTCAGTCAGTCAGTCAGTCAGTCTGTCTGTCTGTCTGTCTGTCTGTCTGTCTGTCTGTCTGTCTGTCTGTCTGTCTGTCTGTCTGTCTGTCTGTCTGTCTGTCTGTCTGTCTGTCTGTCTGTCTGTCCAGCGAAACAGACAGACAGACAGACAGACAGACAGGTAGGTAGGTAGGCAGTCTATCTCGCTTTCGTTCTCCGTTGCTCCAACCCGTGTCCGAGAATACTCTTGAACGGACACACGCACGCATGACGCACACACGAACCCATGCACGAACACTGCTGTTGCCAATTACAGCTCCAAAGCTGTGGTCTCAATGGGGCATTGTGTGGACACTCGGCCTCATTTGAAGTACACGGACAGAGGAAGGATTACTGAAGAACCCCAGGAGCCTTCATCCTCTCATCATCCTCCGCTCTCCCTCCGACTCATTCCTCTTTTCTGCACCCCAGCCCTTCACACACCCTCTGCTTCTCGCCTTTTCCTCCTGTCATCTAGTCTCACGGACATCTTAACATCTCTCTCTCTCTCTCTCTCTCTCTCTCTCTCTCTCTCTCTCTCTCTCTCTCTCTCTCTCTCTCTCTACCTCCCTCTCTCTTTTTCCCCTTTTTGGGCCCTGTTCCCTCACTACTCTCACTTTCCTGAGAAAAATGTGAACTAAAATACAACCCTATTTTTCACTTAACCTACTTTAAACCTGGCGTCGCTATTTCGAGCATCAAATCTTAAAAAAACATAAAAATACCATATATGGAAATACAAGGTTGACAGGATGACTCACCCATTTTGTGTCCATCTTACATGCACATTCCTTCGCCACCACTCCTGCATCTCAGCGGACTCCTGGCCTCAGTCTATTAGGCGCAGTAAATTCCTGTGATGCTCTGCGCTTCATTAGGAGATAAACAGAGCAGATAACAGTGGCCAGGTCACAAGGTTATCTAGCTTTTATCTACAGTACCAACTCACAGAAATATCACTTGTCAGACTAGAGCGTAAAACGTTATCTGATGGCATTGAGCTCACCTGTAAAAAAAAATCTCATATCCTTTCCGTACAGCCATAGTGTGCGACAGCTTGACTGTACAAGAACATGATATCCAGGGTAAATAATAGCTAGTCTCTCAAGACAGACTATCAAATTCAAAGAAAAAGAGGGCGCTGTTTTTCCTTTATTTTTTGACGATGGGTTCTCAGATTGGATAATAGCAAACAGGCCACAGCATTTATCTTTTTCTCGGTGCTTAGTTTAATAACAGTCTATGTATAGGCTGATGGATAGATAGATTGCATAGTGAGAGCAATAGTGATCTCATTGTACTGAACCTGGTCCAGACTAAATAGCGATAATAAGACCGCTGGCACATGCAGTATATAGCTAGATGAAGCAATTTACAATGTACAGGTTATGTAACAGGAGAAACAAAGTTATTTGTTCTCTTTAACACACACACACACACACACACACACACACACACACACACACACACACACACACACACACACACACACGGCGAGTGCATACACCAAATGTGGTACTGATTTATTTTATTGATGTTGATAGAGAGATATATTTCCCGGTAATATTACGTGATTAGCTAGCTAGCTAGTGTTACAGTATGGACTATATTTGGTACTAGCGTTTCAGTCACTGATATCGTAAGATAACATCTTTTTGGTTATAATTTCTGAGAGCTTTGCCCCTACTAGGTTGGTACCGGGATCTGACCAGATCTTCTGTGGATGACCTCTTAGAGCTTTGCCCCTACTAGGTTGGTACCGGGATCTGACCAGATCTTCTGTGGATGACCTCTTAGTGCTGTGAACCTCTGGTAGGCAAACAGGAAGCTTCTGTGTGAATAGCTCTGGAGGCCATACAACAGAACACAACTCCCCAAACCTTCAGTGAAAACAAATAAACAGTTCTGTCTCACCGGCTGTCTCTCCAACTTTTATATGGCTGCACCGTCTGACCTCATGTCTGTTCTGTTGTGCTGTTGAGTTTCAGACCATGTGTGTGGTTGAAAGTGAGGATATGACCCCATGCCCTTTGAATGCATCTAAAATAGCTTAGATGATTGTTCAAACACTGGCAGCTTTCAGTTTGTTATTCCAACAGGTGTCACCCATACTTATATATACCACTTAAGCCCTATTTTATACTCTGTCCTTTAGATTTTGTCACACAATGACATGCCCAAAATAGGGACACTGGGTTGAAAGTGGTTAAAAGGTCCAATTCAATACAATAGTACTGTAAGTTATA
Source organism: Electrona antarctica (assembly GCF_951216825.1). Taxonomy (NCBI): domain Eukaryota; kingdom Metazoa; phylum Chordata; class Actinopteri; order Myctophiformes; family Myctophidae; genus Electrona; species Electrona antarctica. The sequence continues at coordinate 21,688,918 of NC_136792.1, read as the reverse complement.
CTTTCTTGTAATCATCCACAACATGGTATGGTATGCACCTATAGGCATGACCTCATAAATGGTATGTTGTTGCGACACACCTCATACTAACTGTAATGAATTATTTACTAAATAATGGTCTTTCCCCTGCTATTTTCTTGTGTATTATGTAGGCTGACAAGTTTCCATTACACTTGACTTTTCAAATTCGTCACTGGATGTTGGAGAGAAGTCAAGTGGAATGGATGGAGAGACCAAAGAGTCACTCTTTGAGGTTTGCACATATTTATATCTGTATGAGAGAGTGGAGACAGAAAGAGAACGCAGATAGAGATAGAGAGAGAGAGAGAGAGAGAGAGAGAGAGAGAGAGAGAGAGGCTGGCCAGTGAATCTAGTGTTGTTTATCTCCATGACAAAGACATTTGACATTTCCACGCCGGCCATGGAGACTCCCTCAGTGCTGCCAGCGCTGTGCCGGCATCTCTCTCACACAATGAAATAAAACTCCTAATCTAGCTCTCAGTGTGTACCCAAACCCTGCTGCCAGTACTCCAGTTGCCCTCACATTCTCCTCGGTCTCCCTCCCTCTCTCTGACCATCTCCTTCAATCTATCCCTCCCTTGTCCCTGCAGCGCTGGTCGCAACCCTCTTTCTCTCCTACCACCTCAGTTCCCTATAGCTCATACCCCCCCCCCCCCCCCCCCCCCCCCTACCTTTCCCCCAAGACCACTTCTGTCAAGCTATATTCCTGGCACAGGCCCCCAGCATGGCTATTAATACAGGCATGAGAGGAGAAGGAGAGAGAGAGAGAGAGAGAGAGAGAGAGAGAGAGAGAGAGAAAGTAAAGAACAGGCAACAGTTGTAGGGAAGTTCAGAGAGGTCAGTGGTCTCATTCTCTGTATGTGTGTGTGTGTGTGTGTGTGTGTGTGTGTGTGTGTGTGTGTGTGTGTGTGTGTGTGTGTGTGTGTGTGTGTGTGTGTGTGTGTGTGTGTGTGTGTGTGTGTGTGTGTGTGTGTGTGTGTGTGTGTGCGTGCGTGCGTGCGTGCGTGCGTGCGTGTGTAGAGGGGTGTTCAGTGAGGTATGTGGCCACTCCCAGGCTACCCCTGGCTCTCTCTAATGACTTCCAGACAATAGGCCCTATTCCCGTCATCATCTCCATGGAACCAAGTTAATAACTAACTGGCCAGTGGGAGAGCTCACCTTGATGCCCCCTCAGACAAATGTAGGTCTGCTGGGTGAGCTTTTAGTCATTGCAAAACCCAAAACCCAACTAAGTACTCAAGGACGGTTAAACTCTAATCGTTTGCAATTGCATCCCTGATCACCTTCTTAACCACTTTAACTTGCTGTGTTTTAAAACAATGTTTTAACCATTTTTGACAAAGAAAATAGTGTTAACAGTGTTGGTTTTTGTAAGTTTGGGAAGTTTTGTGGTGTTTATTTTGTGTTATTTTTTAATTTTAATTTGTGCTGGAGTATGAATCTGTTAGAAATACCTAGTTCATTTGTGTCTTCACACAGCTGAGATCTTAGCGGCGGTGTTTTTGTATTTGCTCCAAATATGGTGTCGTATTCCTACAAGTATTTATCCCACTAGCTAAAAAAGAGGCACTGCATGCCGGAGACCGCAGGCTCTTAAGGCTCCTTCTCCCTCTATCCTTTCCTCTCTTCTCAGTGAAGGTCAGAATCGAGCCTCTCAGGTTAACGCAGCGTTCTGCTGTGTGTGGTTTCCCCTTGTTTTATGTGTTTGTTTATGTGGTTCTGAGGCCTGAGGGGCAAGGCAGAGCCAGGAATAAAGAGGATCCAGGGAATGACGTGGGTACATGGGCCGCTTAGTACGATGGTGGTGGTGGAGAGGATGATGATGTGTTCTCCAGTTGGTGTCTGGTAACTATTGCATGGCTGGGTAAGAAGACCTGATCTCCTGAGGCATGCATGGTGCTGACTGCTGGGAGGGCAGTGATGTGCATGAGATGGATGCTTGGCTCCATCATGCAAACCTCATGCAAACCTCATTTCTGGAGCGTTGGGAGGCGAGTAAGGAGTTATGGCAAGACTTGTCTGTGATTGTACTTGTCAACCTTTAACCTCCCATCATCTGGCCTAAGTTAATACAACTGAACCCCTTGGCCTGCTGTCATCAGCCTCACGTAGTGGAACGTTGGACAGGGAGGCAGTTAGACGAAGAAGAGAATTAAGTACATGTTCCTGGTCCAGACTTCTCATTCTTTTTATTCTTTTGGATGGTCCTATTTATACTGCCTGCAGCGAAAATAGCTGATCTTTTTTTTCTTCCCCTTTTTATTACCTAAAATGGACCACCAGGGTTAAAGTGGTTAAGAGTTGATGCTATTGGCAGCACATTGACCTGTTATAAGAGGCTGTTGTGTTTATGGGGGAGGTAAACACAAAAAGACAATTTACAGTACCTCCCCCCGCTCCCGAGTGACTACCCTGACTCCCGAGGCAGGGAAAGACGGGGGATAAGGGAGATATATAGTCTTATCAAGGCCCAAGAAGACTGCTACTCCTCTAAAAGCTGATAATCCAATCAGAATGTAAATGCCGTTCACATGTTCTCAATCCCACTACAGTGTACACATACCCTAATGTGAGTGAATCCACAAGAGAGCTGCTGCAGCTGGAATGTCTGGGTGTTCTCATGTGCCTCTGTGCACAGTAAAATCTTTAGTGGTAATTTACTGTAAAGAGTTACAAATTGATTAATCTCTCAAGAACAGATTCCGAGCTGCGCCAACAGCAGAATGCTTTGTTTTTTATTATTTTTCCCAGATTGTAAATTGATAAATCAAAACTGAGGATTTTTACTGTGTACACACACAGCAACATCATTCAACTGACACTGTGTAGTGGTATACAATTTCGACACGCTATAACAAAGACTGGAATATTCATCTCTCATGCAGTTGGTCCCTCGCATACAGTTATGTTCAGTACTAACGTGTTCAAAGGAGGGTATGTGTATTTTTCAGTTTTCACCCCCAACTCTCAGTCTAGGCATGTATTTAGTATGATTCCTTATTAGAAAGATTGCAGGCCATGTCAATGTGTTTGAAGACCAGGTGGTTGGAGTGAGTGCTTCCTCCAAAAAGTATCCCCTGTAGAAATCTATGAGGCTGAGCAAATTACAGAGTGTGTGTGTGTGTGTGTGTGTGTGTGTGTGTGTGTGTGTGTGTGTGCGAGCGCTGTGCTCACAAACCTACAAATCATGCAAGTTCATATACAACAACAAATGACTTGACCCTGAAGCTATTCGCCCATTTAAGGTGAGTCACATACAGTTGACTTCATTGACAAGTAATTTTCAATGGAAGCCAGCGATATGAATCTGCATCAAATGATGGGCCTGGCCGACACTTGACAGGCATGACGTGCTACCCAAAAAAGTTGAGCTGGCATTTTTCAGAAATCCAATGACGCAGTGTCATTCAAGTGTTGTTTCACCATTTCCACTCCCCTTCTCTCTCCCCATAATTCCAGTTCTCTTCCGTGAATAGAAGAAAAACTCATTCCTGATGTTGACTAGTTCTCTTTGATGTCTAAACCTACCCGTTTCATTTACGGAGTGAGGCTTGAGCAACGCATGGAACTGCAACAGAGTCCTATTGTGTTATTGTCGTTAGAAAGTGGAGTTTGTAGTGTGACTTATCTTGATTACAATCTGTTTATATCCCCTGTTAGAGTTTTTGTTTTGCAAATTGTATCTGACACCGTGTAAACATCTTGTGTGCAACACTTATAGAGTACACAAATATGAGTTATGCAAAAACAGCTTTGCGACATTAAGGTGTTTTGTGTACCATGATACACACACACACACACACACACACACACACACACACACACACACACACACACACGCACGTATACGCGCACACACACACACACACACACACACACACACACACACACACACACACACACACACACACACACACACACACACACACACACACACACACACACACACATGCGCACACACACACACACACACACACATGCACACGCACGTATACGCACATTCTTGCACTCCAACTGTGCCGAAATTTGAGTGGCAAATACTGGCATGTCCCTCCTACCCCCTGTCAACTCTCTCAACATGCCCCCATTGTTCTAAAGCCTTCCATTCGACCATTGCGCAAAGCCAGCAGGAGCTCAAATGTCACCCCCGCAGAGAGAGAGAGACTGAGAGACGGAGAGGTCGGACAGAGGATGGGATCAAATCAGAGAGTTAAGTATGAATTCCAAGAAAGGCGAAGAAAGAAGTAAGGATGGAAGAAAGACAGGAAGGAACACAGTTAAATCCTCAGTGATCATTTAACTTTAAGAGTGTACAAATGTAACCAAATGGACCGGTTAGAGTCCATTTGGTAGGCTTAGGCTACTCTCTCTGAGTTACACATGGATAAATGAACACTGAGGATTTCACTGTGATGGATAGAAATGCTCCTCCTAACCTCCTTCCCACTCCACTCGATACATACCAACTGTCCAGTCTCCTAGAACCGGCTCATCCTTTATTGAAGTGTCAGTGCTGAGGATGGCTCTGACAGCTTGAACAATGCCTCCTGGCCTTCAATCCAAGCTAACTAACCGTTGGACACCGCAGTAAGCCAGGGCTCTCACACTCTCCTGTTTGAACAGGCAACTCTGTCTGTCTCTCAGGGCACGTCGCCCAGGAGTAAAAGCTCAGGTTGCTGGAGAACTTTCACATTGTTCCTTGAACTCCACAGTGTTGAAGCTGTACTCAGTCTGTAAACATGCACCAACCAATGAACGATAGCAGGAACTCACTTTAGGTGCATTAAGGCTACAGGTTGCATCATGTAAAGCTATACGATATCATTGTATGATGATTTGGCGTTCTATCAATTTTTGGATTGTGCATTGTCTTATTCCGTACAATTCAGCTGGGCTCAGCAGTATAGTAAGACAACCTATGGGCTATGGCATTGGCACTGTGATATATTGACACTAATGAAATACAAACTATAGTGTACCTCAGTCACACTGCCAGTACTGATGCCCTCCTCTCTCCTTGCTGTGAAACCAGGACACCGGGTGTCTCTTTTTGTTGGTACACAGATGTTTGGCTCATCTAACGGCTCATTGACTGAAGAAACTGTCTTACTCCCTCAAGTCGCTCTATTTATTTCCCTGTGCAGACCACAGAATGGGTTTATTGTCAGCTTACAGTGTTAGTGCAGTAAAAGAGAGGGAGTGAAAGAGATCTGACTTTAATGGAAAAGAGAAAAGAGAGGGGCAGTGAGACAGACTAACTCCAGTGGAGAGAGAGAGAGAGAGAGAGAGAGAGATAGAATGCTGCCAAACAGGATAGCTGGTCAGTAAAGCTTCAGAGAGGTCAAATCACGCAGGGGTCACATAAGAATTACTTTGTATCATTCTTGTTCTCCCATTGCTACTGTTTTGTTTACTTTGGAAGGTCTGTTTTGTTTTTACAACCTGGGCCGGATATTCCTAGTCGTTGCATCACATGATCAGTTATGATCAAATACTGTCCTATCTTTTGGTGTTGAGCTGCAGCTCTCTGCTGTGTTTTAACCTCTTTATATGGTTTGTCTTGCTTAGCCCCATCAGATATGCTTCACAGAATGGTTCAACATGTTGAAAGTTGAAACTCAACGTTTAAAGTGGCACATCTTTGAACAAAACCATTTAGCATGATGGAAATAAGGTTAGAATAGTGCCAAGGTTGAAAAAGTAAATTGCACATAATAATAACTGTTTCCCTCTCTGTCTTACTGAGGGCTTTTCCACATTTTCTAGTCTGTGTCCTCCAAATATTTTATAGTTTCCCTGCGATGATGCAATGACGCACATTCAGAGACTGGGGGATTTGTTGTTCCTGGAAAAAGAGAGGGGAGCTTTTGTCTGCTTGAACGTTACTAAATTATGATGCACCGTGCGTGCGTGTGCATGCGTGTGTGCATGCGTGCATGTGTGCGCGCATTATTAGGAAATGGAAAAAAGAATTCAACTGGATCCAATGTAATGATTATTTAGTCACAAACTCATACTTTTCACATAAGCCCACAGTCAGACTGAACCACTTTCAACCTTATTTTTGGCTTGTTTGCTGTAATAACGTATAAAGTATAACATACTGTAAGCCAGGGTATTCATTTATGGAAAAATCACACCCGTGTGAACTGAGTGGTGTAAGGTCTTATATAGACTGATCAGCTGTGGTCTGACGTAATGTCTGACGTAATGAAATCACACCCGTGTGAACTGGGTGACCATAGCAACCATGCTCATTTTTTGGTACAAACAGACAGACACGTAAACTAACAAAGCCAGTTGTAGGAGTGGTTTACACCACTCAAAAACAGTAAATATGGACAGATACAATTAAGGTTTCTGCCCGACTGACAATATGCAGCTGGTCAAGGCTAAAAACAGCTGAGCCATGTATCCTCTCTCTTCTAACACAGTCTGGTTGACTTTATGGAGAACAATGAGGATTAAGCAAGGTATAAACACAGCTTGATTTGTAGTAATGTGTTACAGCATTCCATCACGTATTCTTTGTATGGCATCTTGATTCAGTGAATATACTTTTGGCCAGTTCAATATCAGTAGGCAGCGCGCACGTCAACACACAACTTGTCACACACGTGTGTGGCTGACGCACGCACGCGTGTAAAAGAATCAGGGGGCGTGCAGATACCGTATGTGTTCTCAGACAAGACATTGTTTGGCACTAGAGGTGCCATGTAACTGATAAGCTGTGTGTTCTGCCAGGGGAATTAGATCTCAGCATGGAGTTTGAAACCTCAGTCGCCCCAGTCTCATGTTTCCCTATCTGACCTATGATGGACTTTAGATGATCTGTGCCGCTAAGCTGTCGGAAGCTTTGTGGTTTAGAGATGGCGGATTTGGTGATTGCCGCGGTTAACCGCAGTTTAGGGTGGATTTGGGTCATTAAAATATATTATAAATTAATATTGGATAAACCACGGGTGAAATAATGCGGGAAATAAATTAATGGCATCCATCCATAGGCTTATTATAGCTTTTAAAGCGCACAAAATCTTGGAATCAAAATGAATAATTACTTGCGCAAGCAGGGCACGGAAGTAATGTGGTCGGCTGCGTAGGTATGGTATGTAAGCCTGTCCTCGGTGGTCCCTAATTGGCTGTTGATGGTGACGTAATTACTTGCGCAAGCAGAGCGCACAAGTACTGTAATCGGCTGTGTATGTCGGTGTTCGTCGGCCAATGGGGGACCACCATTCTTGATGACGTAACTAAGGTACGAGGGTAAGAATGGTGGTCCCTTATTGGTTGTTGATGGTAACGTAACTTAGGTAGGCCTACATTTCAGGGTTGGTATAAGGTCAATAACGGGTCTAAAGGATTTAGAACAGCAGTTGTAATAGACATTAGTTAGTAGTAGTACATGCGCGCTCTGCTTGCGCACAAGTAGGCCATACATGGCCTACTTGTGTGCAAGGCGCAAGTTGGCACCTCGACAGAGTGCATTTCTCGTTAATTCATAACGGATAACGGGCAGATTATAAATATGCACACGCGGATTCAGGTGACAAAAAAGCTCATCCGCATCATTGTGGTTGTCTCCCTGCCCCAGTGGGACAGTCAGCTGTTTCCACCTGGTACCACAGCACCTCAAAGGCCCTTAAAACTAGGCTCCAGACTTCCCAAAACAAACTGGTCAGGCTCCTACTTGGCCTCACCCCCCGAACCCACTTCACCCCTGCCCACTTTGACAGACTGGAATGGCTTAGGGTCGACGACAGAGTACAGCATCTTGCAATGGGTCTGGTCCACAAGATTCGATACTCCACCAAGATACCCATGTACCTGTCTAGATACTTCCTTAATGTTAACGAAGTCCACACCCACAACACCAGAGGGAGTGCAACGAACCATGTACAACCCAGATTCGGCACAAACAAGGGACTAAATTATTTTCGCTGCTATGCCACCAAAATGTGGAACGCCCTACCAACAGTCATTAAGACATGCAAATCCCTTGACTCCTTCAAAACCGCTCTCAAAGGGCACCTACGGACAGCTGCAATTCCAAACTGGCCCCCGTAAAAATCTGAATCCCCCACCGCACCCCCCCCCCTTTTTTTCCCCTCACTGTATATGTCTCTTTTCCCTTTTTACCTCTATGATGAATTCCTGTTCTGTTAAAAAATTGGGATGCCAGGGTTAATGTTAAATTAAACTTTTTGCCTTTATTGATAGGGTACAGTAACTAGACAGGAAAGGGGGAGAGAGATGGGGAGTGACACGCGGCAAAGGCCGTCGGGCTCGGGAGTCGAGCCTGCGGCACGCCGTCCGGCTGACTTTTGGCAGCCTAGGTGCCCAGACGGTTGAGCTAACCGTCCGGGCCAGTTAATGTTAAATTAAACGTATTTACACAGTGCAGGTGTGATAAACAACATCGCAGGTGAGTATTTTGCATAAAAACTATTAATTATCATTATGTGTGGATGTACACATTTACACATGACACAAACAGTTTGAAAAAAATAAACTTCCAAGTAAATTAATCTCATTAAAATAATGGTCCCTCTGTGTGACCTTAACATTCCAGATGTAGCTGTGAATACAGTATGCAACAGCCTTCCCCATGGTTCTCCTAACCCTCTTCTGACATGATAATGTCCGCAATAATTCCCCCACTCTTTCCCTTAACAACCCCCCAGTTATGTGCAGCCCCTTTATGAAGTAATACAGCCCTCCTGTCTCTGTACTCCCCACTTACATTCCTATACGATGAACACAGCTGGTATAGCCCTAGCCTGATTTATAGGCCAACTTAGATGCGTCATGTGTGTGAGCTTGTAGATTGGCTATTTTCCATACACAACACTGTGTTCAGTTAAATATAAATCAGGGTTATCATGATTTGTTTTTTAGTTTATTCATTGCCAATTCCAATTGCCAATTTGCCAATTTGTATACGGTTACGGTAGTCCCTGTCACTGCCATCACCTACTGTTTGTTCTGGGGAGGGTGTGTGGGAAACCATGCCTCTCCTCCATGCCGCTCGTCTACATACAGTATGATGTAAATTCTCCATTCATTGTCAATGGCATTTAATGTTTGTGTTAGGACAAACATCTACTGTACACTATAGCTGAATATAGGAGGGGCCCTAAAAAAACCACTCCTACAACTGGCTTTTGTGTGCAGAAAAAAATGAGCATGGTTGCTATGTTCAAAATAATTTCTGACGTAATTAAATCACACCCGGGTGAACTGGATGACCGTAGCAACCATGGTCATTTTCTCTGCACAGAAAAAGCCAGTTGTGAAATCACATCCGGGTGTGATTTCATTACGTCAGATCAGAGCTGATCAGGCTACATAATACCTTACCTTATTTCATTACGTCAGACATTACGTCAGACCACAGCTGATCATGCTATATAAAACCTTACACCACTCAGTTCACACGGGTGTGATTTTTATATATATATCACACCCATGTGACGTTAGGGGAGCTCTTATCATCATACGTCATCATACATCACATTCCATGCTCAACCAATCAAATCATCACAAATGTCATTCCGGCCAATCACAATTTGCGTCTTCACTTTTCTGTCCTCACTTTTGGCTTCAATGTTTGTGCTTACACAGACAACAAAAGCTGGTGTGAAAAAAATCACACCAGTGTGAAGTGAGGGGCGATCTTATCATCTCATTCCGGCCAATCAGAATTTAGTTTAGAGTTTGTTTGTGTCCTGTCCATTCATTGTCAATGTGATTTAATGTTTGTGTAGGACAAAGTTTGTGTTAGCACATACACATACACATACACCAAAAGCTGGACATAGGAGGGGCTATTGCCCCTCAAAAATCTGAAATAGCATACGTACAAGTGATGCGATGTATATCTTCTATTTTTAAATAGCCACAATAACAAATTTGGCTGGGGACTTCAATTCAGAAGCCCTCCATGGACCCCTGGGGGTCCTCGGACCCCACTTTGAGAACCACTGCATTAGGGTGGCAAGAGAGTAGATCACACTTGAAGGCTAATCTGTGTTTCTTCAAAGGCCAAAACTAAACACACCTCCTTTGCAATGATGTTGTTGACCTTGAGAAACCCTGTCCGTTTGTATGGCTATTAGCGTTGCACCATGGGCCTCATGGGCAATCTATTGTACATATGTCTATGAAAAGGTTTTGGGTACATCAACACTTTGCCACTAACGTCTAATCTACAACCCTCTAGGCCATGAGGGTGTCACGTGGATGGAGAGGGATTGACCCACAACCTATTTGTGCCTAAGTGTTAGAGATAGGAGCCTTCATGGTGTGATTTTAGGAATGGATGTCTGTTTGCTATGACATGCGGCTGGTTGTGGAGAGAATGGAGGAAAGAATGTCATTGCTGCTCAGTGTTTACGCTGGCGAGATTGTCAGGAAATAGTTAGGGTCACACATACTGTAGATACACTATTCCCATAACATGTACTTGATGTGCTGATGAAGTTGACATTATAACTCGATCTCCTGCTATTTTGTCATCTGGCTCAAGTGCCACCCATCACTGATTGTGAGTGTGTGTGAGACAGAACTGTCAGATAAAAAGCTTCTCTGGCCTTATCAGAGGAGGAGACAGACACACAGCCCAGACCTCTGGTGTCGATAACACCCACTAGGCTGTCGACTGCTTTACCGATATGGTATGGAGTCGTGCAACTGAGTAATGCTGATTTGTTAGTTTGCATGTTTGGTTCTGTTCATTTGAAGTAGGGTCAAACATTCACATGTTGGAGGAGAGAGTCAGATTCGCTGATTGAAAAGTGTACCGATCCACCGATGACTCAGAGCGAGGCAGACATCTGGGTTCGTTTTTCATGACCAAAACCAAAGCAACATGATGGTCGATCCCTTTGTCTTTGCTCCAAACATAACATATTAGTACATATTATGGCTCCGCAAATAACTTGCTGCCTTCCCAAGAGGAAAATAATCAATGTGTAGTAGTATGTACTAGTCGTTCTGCCTGGTGTGATCTTGTGTGTCTGTGTGTTTGTGTTCCAGAGCATTGAACGAGAGGAGCCAACAGAAGTGGACCCGGTTCCAGCACATTCTGCAGTGGAGAATGGACACTCTACCATCACAGGTAATCATCCAACTGTCTCACCCAGCAGCATGAATTCATCCCTAGCATTTACACACTGAATACAAATTTATTTTGGACTCAATTTAACCACTCAATGCTGGTGATCAGCCATTTTCGTTGTGTGACAGTGTTGTCACACAACGAAAATGGCTGATCACGATCAGGCATACATGTATACATTTGCACATGCCATTGCCTCAGGTATTTTATGGGGATGCCAGGGTAGGTAAAGTTTAGGTTTGAATCCGATTCCCTAATGCAGTGAGTAATGCTCTCCGCTCTTTCAACAACTACCTTGCCTTGGTCAGGGCAGGGCAGTTGACACAAACCACTCCAGTGGATATTGTATGTGTTCTGGAAAGCTTCCATATGTCAATAGATGTATCTCTCCCAGATAACTAAAGGTTAGAAAAAGAGGGACACCCCTTTAGGCCACCCTTTAGGCCACCCTTTAGGCCAACCTTTAGGCCACCCTTTAGGCCAACCTTTGGGCCACCCTTTAGGCCAACATTTAGGCCACCCTTTAGGCCAACATTTAGGCCACCCTTTAGGCCACCCTTTAGGCCAACATTTAGGCCACCCTTTAGGGCAACCTTTAGGCCAACATTTAGGCCACCCTTTAGGCCACCCTTTAGGCCAACATTTAGGCCACCCTTTAGGCCAACCTTTAGGCCACCCTTTAGGCCAACCTTTAGGCCACCCTTTAGGCCACCCTTTAGGCCAACATTTAGGCCACCCTTTAGGCCAACATTTAGGCCACCCTTTAGGCCAACCTTTAGGCCACCCTTTAGGCCAACCTTTAGGCCACCCTTTAGGCCAACATTTAGGCCACCCTTTAGGCCACCCTTTAGGCCAACATTTAGGCCACCCTTTAGGCCAACCTTTAGGCCACCCTTTAGGGCAACCTTTAGGCCACTCTTTAGGCCAAAACTCGGGAAACTCTGGTTCGGCAGAGAATGTGTTTAATCATCACTTGGCAGATGTAAAACATACTCTCCCCTTTATCTCTTTTGTCAATTAGAAAATTCAACATTGGTACATGGGAAGATCTCGCCACCCAATGACATCCCACATGAGCACACAGCTCCAATGGCAAAGCGGATGCTACACCTCCCTATCACTGCTACAACCAAGACAGCTGAAATGGGCCCTGACTCACCTAGCAGCCCTACTGGCTCCCAGGTCTCACCTGTCACAGAGGCATCGCCTCCCAGCCAGTCAACTGCTAACAACAACGAGCCTCAACCAATAGGAGACAGTCCTAATCAGCCAGGTGAATTTTATAATTCGCTCACACACACAATAATGTAAAAGTCCTTTTCTACCTTTTAAAATATTAAACTGTATTACAGATCATATAGAATGCCCCTCACTTTGAATCTTGTTTTCTTTTGGTTTGTCTTCGTCATTGTTAAGGGTCTTCTATGAAGTCATGGACTCCAACTCCAGCAGTCAGGACTCTGGGAACCCCCAGAATGCAAGGCAAGTCTTACATTTGGGTTGCATTGACCATTGACCATTGACCATGTACAGAATGGACTTTCTTTTTTGGGGTATGCCAAAATGGATGTCGTGTTTTTGAATGTTGTGCCTTTTGTCTTTTGCAGACAAAGCCTTTTCTGCACCTCCTAAGTCTGTGACCTACTCTGGGCTTCCCCAGCATGATAGGTGAGTGGGGCTTGGCCTTTAGTACCTAACTTGTGCTACAGTAGAATCACTACCAAGACGGTCATAACGTCTGTCTTTAGCAGAACATCTAGGGCAGTTATGCATTATGATTAGCAAAACACTAAGTTGGTGCTGGACCAAAGAACTCGTGCACTATGAGGTCACAAAAATGCATATCATTTAACAGATAATAAATAACAAATTGACATACTACCAAAACACTGAAAGAAGGTTTATCATGCACACATGAATAACTATACTAATTAACTGGTTACACACATCATGAAGTTCTATTGGACTAAAGAGAGTCTATTTAGGCCAAATTGACAGTGTCAGTCCAATTTTCCTGTTCACATAGTGTGATCTCTCTTCCCATCCTGCAGGGTCAGTGATATCAGCAGTGATGCATACTCTGGGCGGGGAGTGGAGAGGAGGCGGGAGCTGGTGAGGTCACAGACACTGCCACGTAACATTGGTGCGCAGGCCCGTCGATTAGTTTTTGAAAAACTGGACTCCGAAGCCAGTCAAAGGTACATTATAACATCAAGTGCAACATTCAGCAAACTTGAGCAAAGCATAGATGTAATAGCAATACAAATGTACTTTTTGAATGACAGAAAGAAAACATGGATCTCAATTATGTACTGTGTATTACATAATGCACTGCAAGCAATCATTGTCTCCTTGTCCTACACTCTTGTTCTGTGCAGCCGTCCTAAGCCAGAGGACTCTAAGCCCAAACTGAAGCGTTCTCAGAGTTTTGGAGTATCCAGTGCGAGCAGCATCAAACAGATACTTCTTGAATGGTGTCGTTCCAAGACCATTGGATACCAGGTAATAATATATTTATTACCTTGTGTGTGTGTGTGTGTGTGTGTGAGGTTTGCATTCCTCTGCCTGCCTGCTTGCTTGCTGCTGCTGTATCAGCGTGCCGCTGTATACAAACCTGCTGCTCACCCACCTCCACCCCAGCTACCACCTGTCGTTTTGGATCTACTGTTTAGGTACGGGGGATTCGGAGTCCCTATGGTCGGGACTGATGCGCTTGATCTGAGTACCTAAAAAGCAGATCCAATACATCGCCAAACCATAATAAATATACTGTATTGCTCATCTTATATTCAATAAATATATATTACATCCATCCTTGAGTTGTCCTGACAAGAACTAAGGACAAGTTGAGCAGAGTTAAACCCTAGCTGGACCGTGATTGGACTCTTAGTTACCTTTTTTCTTGGTACCACAGAGTGTGGGGATTAACACTGCCTGTTTGCCTGTTACAGCTGCTTGTGGCAGTCAGAACAGAACATGTGTCCTTCGTTATACTCACCCCTGTCAAACACACTTACACACATGAGAAAGAGATGGAGACAGAGAGAGAGAGAGACAGACAGAGAGAGATCATCTGAGACTGGAGAGGTTGCATTTCATTACAGAAGAAACTGAGGGCTACTTCAGGACTGACTCTGAATGACATAACTCTGAAAACATGGAACAGACTGAGAGCAAAAACATGAGAAGCAAAGAGAAGACAGAATAGGGAAAAACAGGATCAAAGAGGAGGAGAAAAGCGCAAAGGCGGTACGGGAATAGAGAGTATTTGGTTTGGAACAGACTCATCTTGTCTATTTCTCTCATAGTGACATTGTCCTGCATCAGATCATGTGGCCCTATCCAAATCAGATTCTCCAATACCCTCTTCTGTTTTTAGGTTTTTTTTCACTCAGAGGAGAGCAGTTTTGTCCATTACAATTATGAGAAAGACACTGAGTAATTTTCTTCTTAACACACTTACTGGGTTTCTTTTTGCATACTGAGCCGTTAATAAACACACACACACACACACACACACACACACACACACACACACACACACACACACACACACACACACACACACACACACACACACACACACACACACACACACACACACACACACACACACACACACACACACACTACTGTCTCATCTCTAACCTCCTATGCACATGTCTCCCCTCTGTTTGTGTGTCTGCAGAACATAGACATCCAGAACTTCTCGTCCAGTTGGAATGATGGCATGGCTTTCTGCGCTCTGGTCCACTCCTTCTTCCCCACCGAATTTGACTACAACTCCCTGGCCTCCGCCAACCGCAAGCACAACTTTGAACAGGCTTTTAGTACTGCAGAGTAAGTGGCAGTGATACTGTATTTCCTGTTATGTACAGTTGGAGGCCATCGATATTGTCCTTTTCTTTTTGCTGAGGTTTGTGTGATCTGCGCAAAAGGACAGTTAACCCATTTTGGGCGGGAACCCCTTTTGGTGTTTTAAACATTATGTTATAATTTAGCTATTAAAAAATAGCAGATCTACAAGCTCATAGCGTGCCACCGAGTGGCGCGCTACGAGCTTGTAGGTCTGCTATTTTTGAAAAATCGTGAAAATGTGGAAGGATTTTTTCAGGATTTAGAAGGATTTTTAAAAGTTTTGAGGTCAGGCCTAAATGGGTCAAATGATAAGGGACAATATCGGTGGCACCCAACTGTATGTACCAACACAATGGCCACCTGCACGGCAGTAGTTTAAACCCAAGTCAAGTGTGTGTAAATGGAACCATTTGTTGACTCTCCGGGTTAGATTAACACTCAGAATTAATTGTACAGTTTATGTAGGCCTATAACAGATTATTTTAAAGACCCACATGAAAGGTTGCATTTGGTTGATCTCAAATAACTGTGGAAATTTTGCCACGCTGTGAAATCCTGAATGTTCATTGATCTCTGAGCATGTAAAATGAAACACAGTACACGACTACACACAACTGCAGGCAAATTACATTCATTTTAATAATAATGGAATCAGAGAGGTATTTTCTCCATGCAAACCATGCCGTGGCTATGTGCAGGACTAAATTAGATGACAGACCTACCATTGTAGCCCTGCTACAATCTGTAATGTACTGCGATCCAGGTCTGACATACTAATGAATGATGCCTCTCCAAAGAGTACTCTCTCTCTCTCTCTCTCTCTCTCTCTGTGTGTCTGTCTGTCCGTCTCTCTCCACATCCACATCTCTGTGCACATTCCTTTTACCTGACCACATGGTGTTGAAAACACCATGGTTGCTAAACAGAGTGTTGCTGTTCTCTCAACTTCTCTGAGTGGACAGACAGGCATGATTGATTTTTTTAAAGGTCTAACCCCCTTTTTTGGATGTCACAAGAGTCTTTAAACCTGGGGTGTGATCTGTGTGTAAAAACATGGAGCCTCTCTTTTAACACCCAGACCAAAATGAAACACATGAACGTACTCAGGCGTGCACACGCACGCACACACACACACACACACACACACACACACACACACACACACACACACACACACACACACACACACACACACACACACACACACAGCTGGAAAGTGGAAACACAATCACACATAGATTCATGAACATAAACCAGATCATAAAATAATTCACACAGTGAATCTACCATTCATCATGTGTGAAGCAGTTTCACAACTTACACCTTGATGGCATCAGACATGAGTCTCTAGTAGTTGATGTCTCATTTCTCTGAGAGAAAGAGACTTTAAACGTAGACTTAGACTTGAATTTAGAAAACTTGCATGTCCTTGTCCTCTCTCTGCAATTTGTGGTAGGCCTACAGCACAGTACACTCTCTCTTGTCGTTAGAGACATAGTTCTGTTCAGAAATATAGATATATTATTTTCATTATTTTTCAACCTAACAGAGAAGTGTTATTCAATTGTAGGGCAACTCAAGATTACTGTTGCAGACACTTTTCATATTGTTAGCAGAATCACCAGTAATAAATCAATTACATTCATAATAATGACTTAATTAACGACTTATCTTCTCTGACCTAGTTTTTATTTCTCCACATGGCTTCAGGGTGAAGGCAAGCTGTGACCGGCTGATTGAAGTGGAAGACATGATGATTATGGGTCGTAAACCAGACCCCATGTGTGTCTTCACGTACGTACAGTCGCTCTACAACCACCTGCGCAAGTTTGAGTGAAGAGCCAGCATGGCAACAGAACAACTGAAGCAAAACAAAACATGATCTCAACTTCGCAATACTGTATTGTCATCGTTGGCAAGCTTTTAATTAAGACTTGAATTTTGCAACTCTGTGTGCCTTCTTCCTCGTTACAGTATTTACTTGCAGCAGTAGGTCTTTCTTAACCTGACTCCGCCAGATGGGGCAGCAGAGAGTACACTGGGTTCAGGGGGGAAACCAGTGTACTCTCTGCTGCCCCATCTGGCGGAGTCAGGTTAGGTCTTTCTCTGCCCAACTTTGTCCTGAGTTCAGGGCAGGCATATGACTGGTGATGAGGCATTGCACTCTGACAGGTCTAGTGTGCCTCCTAGTGGCATAAAAGTAATATGACGCCATATGCTGTAGCAGCAAATATGCCCCTGAGATGTATTCATCATGAGTAGTGCTTACTTACAAAGTTACACATCTGTTCACAGAAGCACAATGGACATATTTCACAGGTAGAAATTGAGAATGCTGTGTATGTGTGTTTATATATCTTAGCTGTTAATGTGCATTCATGAAGAAGATTATTTTACACTTAGTATGTGGGAGTTGGATTGTGTGTGTGTGTGTGTGTGTGTGTGTGTGTGTGTGTGTGTGTGTGTGTGTGTGTGTGTGTGTGTGTGTGTGTGTGTGTGTGTGTGTGTGTGTGTGTGTGTGTGTGTGTGTGTGTGCGCGTGCGTGCGCACGCGTGTACAGTATGTACAGTATGTATGCTTGTTCTTTATATATTTCATGTCACAGAAGGAGTGAGGAATTAGTTGTTATATAATTCATTATATTAACATTTGTTTGAGGAAGTGTAGCAATATTAACATTTAACTGCACAAAGAACATTGGAACATATTTCACAAAATCTATTGTTATAACAGTTACTGTGCTGTGTGGATAGTGAATTATTAAGGACAGTGGACAGATTCTTTAAAGTTTGCATTTCAATACCTTATTGTAAACAACAGTGTGGGAGAAGCTTCTCTTTCCATGTAAACAATATCAATGGTATAATTAGGTGTGTAATGAACACAGAACACTCATTCATAAGGTCTACAATATTTACAGTCAAGTGGAGTGACATGGCAGAATTAATTTGTTTGAAAATGAATTAATAAATTGTGCACGGTTTCATCCCCAGGCTACTGTATAGTCTTCATATCACCATGTGACTTACAATGTCTTGTATTTGTCCCTCATAGAAAATATAATTTCACTGCTAAATATATATTGTTTTAGAAGCAATACATGTGGGACATCTGGTCAAAAGTATTTGTCATTCACTTCCAACTCTGTATTTGTGTTGACTGCTCCAACGGCAAAACAAAATGGCTTTATTATGAATGACAACTTAAATGTTTGATTCTTAATGTTTTGTCAAGAGTAACCAATTCCCCAGTTTGAATTCACTTTGATCCCTTCGTTTAGGTACATTGTAGTATGCTATCAAATACAAAAGCCTACTACAAAAGCCTACACAATGTGTAGTTTTATAGCCACTTCCGTCTGTTTCTGTCAGAAAAGTATAGATAAATATATAGGTTGACTTTTGCTGGAATGGTTATGCTGTACAAAAGGTGTTTGACATGATATGTTATTCTTTTTGTCAAATGACTGGTGGGCTTTAGCAACTTGTGGGTTAAGGCAAGGGCAGGGCAGTAGTACTTCTTTGAATACTACAATAATATACAATATACAACCAATTGGATGCTTGTGCTCTATGTGTACAAATCTGGTCTGCATACTGTATGTAGTGATGTAAGTTGCTGTTTGTTTTGTTCCATTCACTGTCAATGTTATGTCTATTAAATAGACAAAAATATATCACAGACTTTGTGTTATTTTCTACAGCACTTTGGTCAGACAGCGAAGGTTTTACTGTAGGTCTACTTATTTACAATATACAGCATAAATCCATAGGCAGCTATGCACCACTGGCTTATGTTAATCACTGGTGCTCCCAGTGATGCTCTATAATGTCATGAAATTACATCCAGCATTGAATTGTTTTGCATCATATTCTGGTGAAATAGTAGACTCTAGTCTACTTGGAATAGGCTAGAGTCTAGTCTATTCCAAGTCGCATAGACATTGCCATCACCTGGGCTTGTGGATTTACTGGACAAGCCAATGAGAGCTGTGGGCTTATGGTGTCGGTCAACTTGAACCTCATGCAAGCGGTTGTTGGGTGGGGTGAGTTGTTCTACAATAGGTTGTGCGTGTATAAGAAGTTGCTTTAAGCGCATCATTTAGCATGCACGAGTCTTTCGTGGCCTCAACGCAGGAAAACAGCAATCTTAAGCAGCATTGTTTTCATGGAATTATAGCCTAATGACCCTCATGGACAATGATTTTGTTTTGAACAAGCAGAACGAGCATCCAGAAATGGATTTTAATGCGCTCTTTGGAGACCAGAATAACTGTACAGGTATGTTGGAATATTAGATTTTGCGTCATTCCTACTATTTGGTGCAATTTCAGCCTAGTAACTTTTTTCAAAACAAAATACATTTTTACGGGATTTTACTCTATTACTTTATTTTTTAAGAGGGCATGTTCGGCTGTCAGAAAAACATTTGACCAGCTTAATCCATTATTCCAATTATTTCCATACCCATATCCATTATTTACACATTTTGGATATTGTGCTAATTCATATAATGAAGAATATGGTAGACATTGTGAACACTGAGTAATAATTCTAATATATTTATCAACCATATTGTCAGAATTATGAAAATGTATCAATTTCCTCTATATTTAAGTGTAACAGGGTGGACATGATATGCTTAACCACATCAGTTACCCAACCTAAAACATTGATACAAAGGCAAATTAAACAGTGATACTTCTGGTATAGGGTTTCCTTGCTGAAGTCATGTGGCATAGAGGAATAGTCTGGGGACATTTACAGGTGGATTTGCATCAGCGTAAGAGGGTTATTCATGGAGAAACATTGCATTAAAAATACATGTATCACAATAACATTTGTTGAGAAACATTAGAACTAATACTTTTACAATAAGAATTAGATTTTTGATTTTGTTGAATGAATTGAATTTGATTATGATACTTATTATACTATATATTTGTAACTGAAGCTGAATAAACAATTAGATGGGGGACAAGGCATTTTAGCTTACCTCTACTCATATCAAAGGGATTATTTCACCCTGAGGTACAAATCATTGTTTTCTATGGTAGAAAAGCTTTAACAGTATAAAATAAGCTTTTTGGATTAGTGTTTTTGCTTATTTGACACAATATATGCTGTATTATGTCATGGGGACACAAATGGCACCGAATACTAGGAATGACCTTTTTACATTAGCCTATTAACAGATAAACTTTTTTGTTTCTTTATTTAGCCTATATGACTTCATAATTGCGTGCCTATTTTCCCCCATTCAATTTGAAAAGTTAATGACCCAAAATGAATATGAATGAATGAATATTAATGAATAGGCCTAGGCTAAAATAATAGCTAGCTAATAGATATGCCCAAAGCCTTAATAGAATATTAATTTGTAATAGGCCTATGATGATAAATTAAATTGATATCACTTTCATCCAACTTTTTTGTGTGATTGTCTGAATTCATAGCTAGGCCTATATGGATTTATAGCCTAATCAAATAATAATGATAAACTTTATTTATAGAGCGCTTTTCAGAACAAAATTCACAAAGTGCTTTACATTGCATATAAAATACAGTACTGTATAGGCTACTGTTCATATTATAATCATGCTTAGGCTATTCCTAACATTTGAGTATTTGACCAGATACCCAATCTGCTAGAAATAAATATGTTTTTTTAATAAAGTTAATTTAATAAACCGATGTAAACCTTTACCATGCATGGTGAAAATGACGTGATTGCAGTTGCAGATGTCAAGAGTGAAACGACACACTTGTCTCCTGAGGCTGAACGGGACGGGTATATGGAAGGCCAGAGGAAACGCAAGCGGACTATCTTCAGCCGAGCACAGCTATCCGAGTTGGAGCAAGCTTTTGCTGTGACCCCTTATCCTGACATAACTCTAAGAGAGCGACTAGCTGCTTACACACACTTACCTGAGAGCAAGATCCAGGTTGGTCTGCTCATTGAATTGTCACTTTAACATTTAACATAGGCTACAACATAGGCCTTTACTGACAAAGAAGAAATAATTTAGATGTAGCTATCAGTATCAGAAGTATTTTCACAATAATAATATAATTTTGTCTCATGTGATGTTGGCTGCGGAGTGACTTTTGTGAGGACAATTAGCTAATGAAGATAAATGAGATGTTTATGTTGGTTATACAGAGATTACATTCTCATTCAGAGAGCAAAGGAAGAATAACCACAGTAGGCTACATGAAATACCACAGCAAGTTCAAAGGTGAAAGCTACAGAATGTTACCTAAATAAAGGTGAACCATGGCAGGGACGTGCAGAACTGTGGCTAGTAACTTGACACAGACCTCATCACAGTACAGCTGCTTAGATGTAACTGTATCCAATCGTTATGCTTCTCAAACATTTACCCATGGTCAGTTACAACAGCATGGTCATGGTAAGTTGCATTTCCCCACAGGTGTGGTTCCAGAACAGAAGAGCCAGAAGTACCAAGACTGGGAGACTTTCCAAATCAGCCAAGTCAGTGCTCGGTGGGAGAGCTGTGGATCCCTTCCTGTCCAGGACCCGGTTGGCCTCTCCTGGACCTGCCCCCTCCTCCGCCATTGGAGAGATGTTCAGGCCAGAACGAAACCACTCCAGGGAAGAAGGGCAGCAAATATACTCCGACTGGATCCGATTCTATAGCAGCCCTGTTTCATCATCTTCTACATCATCCTCTTTACATCACCAGCCCATCTCTCCAAGTCTCTCTGAGGCTGTTCTGTGTG
This sequence comes from Electrona antarctica, assembly GCF_951216825.1. Classification (NCBI taxonomy): domain Eukaryota; kingdom Metazoa; phylum Chordata; class Actinopteri; order Myctophiformes; family Myctophidae; genus Electrona; species Electrona antarctica. The sequence continues at coordinate 21,667,180 of NC_136792.1, read as the reverse complement.
AGGAGGAACGCCAGGTGCGACCGCACCTAGGACCTCTCCCTGCTTCCTTTTCCCAGCCAACTATGAGGCAGAACTATCATTCTGCATCCTCCTGCTTGTCTCGGGATGTCGGCTTTCACCAGAACTTCAAGAACTTGAAGCCCCAAGGTCTGAGCCCAGGTGGAGCCCACCAGGCCAGGTATAGAGGCAGCCCTGGAGGTGGAGGTCACTACTCTGTAGATCAGGTGGTCCCATCCCACCGGCAACAGGTGTACTGGGACGTGACCCAGGGACAGGGACATCACCACCACCCTCAAGTGGGACCGCAGACGTCCATGGGTTACATCTCAGACCTCATCTACAATGCTGCTATTGCCACTAACTTCCTGTAATTCAAAGGAACGTGTCAATTTGACTTTATGTCCATTGATTTCTGAAGGAGCTGTGGACTTTTCCAGCCTTTGTCAGTGAATTTTAGTAAACAACATTTCTTAGCAAAGATGAGACTGGACTGGATATGTATGGACTACAGTATGTTAAAATTTGACTTGGTTTGATGGTCCGGCGATAATAGAATTACAAGGACAATTGTCTATTACTGTTTCACTCCTTATCTCATTTTACAACAATTCCCATCTCTAAGCCAAAGTCCTTTCAGTACTTTCCTAACAGTCCAATGGGTGTTGTCAGTGTTTGTCTTAAACTGTTACATACAGTATCTGTTATCATGTTATTGTCAACAATGTGTTCTTGCTTTGTTACATGTTGGTTATTACAGTATTAGTGATTCGTTTTTATAAAAAATACTAAGTTTATATACTAAGTCAAGCGGGCCAGTGCTAGTTTGTGGTGGTTATAGCTATTGTTGTTCAGTATACAGTATTTCTGTAAGCTGTTTCAGAAAAGGAATTTCCCAAAAGAGCCAATAGACTACATGGAGCTCAGCTGTGTACAGTGTATGAATAACAGAACATGTTTATATAGTGGTATCAGTCCTCTGACATGGATTCTGCTCCTGTTTTCCAGTTTCGATTTGAGCCATGACATGTACATTATGATGCTGCAACCAAGCAGCATCTTTCAAAACATCCAGATTAAAATCATTCCTTTTGCTGAGATAACAGGAATTAATATTTTCTGATTTACCCCCCCTACCCCCCCCCCCCCCAAGTACCAAACCCAATAGCTATCTCTCTATCCAGTATTCGGATATGGTTGTGGAGTCATGTGAATAAGATAAAATAAGAACTAAGTTAAAGCTGGAGCTTACATGATCTGTAATTGTGCTTGGATTTAGGTTCTGAAGTATTACAAGCGAGGAGACAGATATGACAGACAGTAGGACTCACTCTGGACAACCATCTCTGAATATCATAATCTTTAATACCAAATAATCTTCCAGTAAAGCTTTAATCCTGGTGTCAAATCTCTGATCTTGGGGGATACTTTTTTTGGGTGTATTTATGATTTAGTTTCATATTTTAAATCTTTCGACTGATATGAGAGAACCTGTCCTTATTTGCAGATGATGGATGAAGTGATATACTAAAATATGAGGGTGGCCTGGGTGGGAGGCCTCCCACCCAGGCCCACAAACACAAAGCAGACATTCTACTGTTATAGATTAGTGGATATTCCTCTATCACAGCTGTCCTCGCTGAACAGTAATTGGTTGTTTTGTTGCATTGGCTGTAAAACCCTGCCCGTGGCCCTCTAATTCCAATCAAAACAGATCAAGTCAGACCAAGAAAAGTATTACTACTGTACATCTGTCAGGTGGAGATAGATTACAGGAGATAGCTCCACGATAGCAATATTAATAGGCATCACAAACATTGCGTCTGTAGCAACGGCACATCTGTCATGTTATTTAGTACGTGAGGCCAAGCAAAGCCTCTGAAAAAAAAAAAGATTTGAAACTAATGACATGGACAAGGAATTTATCGATGCGACAGCCATGGTAAAATGCAATTCATTGCAATGCGAGTCAAAGTCAAAACAGATTTTCAATTTATAATCAAATGATTTCAATGGACTTTTTAATCTGCTCTGAGGATGGCTGAAGGCTGAAGTACCGCTTTTTACTCTTCGGTGGTATTTTAAACATATTTATGGGTACATTTCACTTGTCTCGCTGGGTTGAGGTATAGCATAATAATTTACTGTAACTGTCTGGACATACAGTGCACTGCACTTTTGTTAGCGCTCATTTTATTGGAGTAACTTTTACAGTTCCACATATGACAGCATGGAGGACTCAACAGACTAGTGCCATCTTAACAACATTCAAGGAAGGAAAGACAAAAACTAGGAAAAGCATACAATAAAACGAAGTAACTGTAAATAAATAACAGAACATAATTAACATTATTTAAATCAGGGTTCTCACACACTTTTACCAATTTATTTCCAAAACTTTTCCTGAACATTTAAGTCAAATTCCAGGCCTATTCATGGGTATCGGTCACATGACTTTTTTGTTGCGGCCACCGAGCGAGGCGGTCCTAAACATGGCGCTGCGACTCTCCACAGTGACCTGTAACAATCATCACCAAACCCATAACAATCATCCAGCCCAATAATGAGTATTACTCATTGTGCCCAAAAGACAGGCAGTGTAGCAACAATAAAGCATATTTTGTACCAAATGTTGTGCTTTGCTACACCATACCTATTCTAGGGCACAGGATCACACACGCAGCATGTTGTGAGCTTGTAGATCTGTTATTTGTCATGTACTGGTACACATTTAGGCTGCAATCACGCTGCCGGCTGCCCGTTTGGCATGTTACATATTTTGTGTAATGTTATACATGTTTTGGAAAAAGGGTTTTATTAACTAAATCAATAGCCAAAACAATGCATAGCCAACCAATTTTTCCAGGTCCCTTAATACATTTCAAACCTTTTCCACAACTGGAAAGCTTTTGTTTTTTTCTCATTTCAAAATATTTTTAGGAATTTCATGACCGTGGGAACCCTGTTAAATATGCCATCAGGAGAAAGGAAAATGATCACCAATCAAATTGCATTAAGCAACAACAAAAATGTACAAAAGCATTAATTTCACCTCCTAAATCAGTCACAGGATGATCACAGCATGACATGAGTGAATATAATCCATAAAGATATTTAAGAATAGTAGCCTAAATAAGTTAGGCTGTCGTAAATTGAATCTGAAAGGTTTTATAATTTAAAGTTCAAAAAATAATCTTTAGGTCAAATGGAATGTGTACTGTGTTGCTCATCATAACAGAGAATGCTTCCATGTATACAGGAAGCAATCTGTCTCCATGTTTTCTAGGTTCCCCGTTACAATGGTTGCTGTAGTTCTACCTCCATGGCTGCCACTAGGGTTCTCCGAGTTCTCCCTCCATGGTCCGTACAAGAACATAAAGCTCAGCCAGGCCTACTACTGACGCAGCAATCACAGCAGATATAACCCTCTGCAACACAAAAGGAAGAAAGGAAGTCATGAATTCCAGTATGGTAACGGTAAACGTTAATAGACAACAAATTACTTAATTATTACATGAAACATTATGAGGAATATTAAGATCACTTTTGCACAAGCTATTTGAGAGTTTTACCTTGCTGTACATGTACAACAGGGGTGGGCCACCATGTCAACCAAATAGCCCATCAAGATCACCCAGTATGAGACATGGTTGCCCATCCCTAGCTTAATGCATTGTTGTGTTGAATACATTTTCATATTCAAATATATATTGTCCTACCGCTTCAATCGCTGCAAAGAGGTACTGGCTTCCCATGTAGCAACAAGCAAAAGTAGCAGCAACTGTCACTATGAAGTTGAATACAGTCACCACAGCGGCTTTTGCAGATCTCACTGCAGAGACGGGTAAAAAGCAGACACTAAAGTTAATGTGCTAACCTACAGTAAGGGAAATCATTATGAATGAATAATTTGGACATTAGGTATATTGCTTTTAGTTCCATATATACTAACTTTGCCTCCCAAAATCTGCCACTGTTCCACCGCGACATATTTCCTGGAGAGAAAAGCGAGGCACATACAAGAAACATTGATTCAGAGTAGACTGAGGTAAATCTCATTACAGACTCAATACAGAGCTTTCAAGGCTACCAGAAGGGTTAACACACTTCACAAAACCACAATGCTATACAATCAATCTCCAATGTTTCACTCCCTGCAATATGTCACATTTTGGTGTCGTCCCTTGGCTCAGGTCCAGACAAAATTTTACATTACATGATATAAACCAAGCATAATTTGAGATACAGGCCTGTATTTCAACCATTATAAAATATATGACATAGCACTAAAGATTCACCTGAGTATTGACATTTCGTGTAATCCTGTTGTATTCCTCATTGGCTAGTTTGACTTTGATCCTCTCCAGGCGTGCCACCAGCTCAGGGTTCTGAAATGAGACAGAACAAGCTCACCATTAGTTAAGGCAGTTCCCATCTCTGGCCGTGGCCCTAGAGTAGAGATGCTGTAGTTCTCTCTCCCTCACATTACAAGGAAGGCAAATATCCAAACCTGAATAGAGTATAAAAATCACACCCGTGTGAAGTGAGGGGCGCTAATATATTAAAGTCTAATAATGGTGATGTAAAACAACCATTAACAATAAAGAGACAATATGACGTAAATGACACATTATGACGTAAATTTTCCCTTCATTGTCAATGCGTTTACAAAACAAACATTGAACTAAAGACAAACATTAAACCTGTGTATAGGAGGGGCTAGCACCCCTCAATAATATGATGAATATAATGATGAATGCCTCCGTGCATCAGTCCACTTACTCTGGGTGGCTTCAATACTTCAGGCAGATGCAATGAGCTGTCCTCCAGTAGTTCATGCAAGTAGAAGGGATGACCTACAAGTAAAACACAAATTTCAATAATTGTATTAAACATGACAACATAATGTTGATTATGATTGTTGGTAAACGTTGAAAGATACAAATGGGCAATACTCCAATTTAAAAAAGTAATTCCTCTTGCATTTTTTACAATTTAATTATACTGTACTAGGTGCAATTGACTTTTGTGACGTCGTGATGTATAGTAAGATAATCTGATCACCATTATCCTGAAGGTATTTCTTGAGTCTCCTTGCCACTCCAAAGGACAGTGTTGTTGGTTCTGGTCTGTCAAGGACCTTCTCCAATTCTTCACGTAATCCTTGTGGAACTGAGGAGAGGTGATTTTCCAGAAGCTCCGTCACCCTCTCTCTGAATTTATCCCCAACCACAAAACAAGAAGCCATCTCTGTTCTGTTGATGAGCTGCAGCTAGATGGGGACTGGTCCCCTCTTTGTAACGTTTATATTTAGAAATCGGGCATCGGGTTTTTCCTATATCAACAACTTATATTTATTCATCTAATTTTAATCAACTAGCTGCAGCCTGCTGGAAATAGCAACACAGACACCAGAAGACGGGCGCAGCCATGTTGTTTACCTTGTGACACGATGACGTCATGTATCCCCACTACTTCCTGTTTTCACAATTTCATGTTCATTATTATTATTATATAATATTATTATTATATATTGTTATATTTTAGAGAAATAAATTATTATTTAAAGCAACACAATTTGTGCCCAAAGGCGACTTAAAGGCACAATTAGTGCCAATTATTTGAATGCATTTAGAATGTAGCCTATGCCATGTTCTTGAGTTTATTCAATTCCATTAAATCGTGTGCCTTTATGACTTTTTTGGTTACTAGTAGTACCATTTGTTTGCGTTTGGATGCGAGGCTGCAGCCTTTTCTCTTCGCAGATGAGTAGGGACCGAAGCTAGGCTGCAGCTGGGTGCCCCTCTTTGGATCACTGAAGGTGGATTTTGGCTCTAAATCTACTGTATCGCGTCATTCACGTGTGCGCATGGAACGGGTGCGCGTGAGCAGTCGGGAAAAGATGGCTGCCTGCGCGTTACGCAGAGGGTTCCTGACGACTGTCAGTAGATATAACAAGAAACACACACAGAGAATATTTAGTATTGTTGACAGCAGTTGTGGCTTTAAGTGCAGACCACGAATACAACAAGCATGTCTGTCCTGCGGGCTGTCCAGCACTATTCAACAGACCAGGTTCATGTCGTCACGGTAAGAGTGTCCTCTTGTGATAGCACTGCTAACGAGATCGGGTGCGATACGCCGAAATTGGTTACTTATCAAATTCCGCGACTGTTCGTTTCTTAAAGAGTTCCAGATTTTGTCTTCATTCCAGCAAATTCCAGGTAAATTCCCTAACCACAAACATGACAAATTCAAAAACTAAGAGCAATACATTTTAATATATATATAACAGCTACATCTACATGTCCCCTGCACCGTTGTTCTATGGATTGGTGAAGATTAAAAGAGTGGAGATTAATGCTAGTTGAGAAAAAGTAGACATTCGGTGCAGAGCTTAGAGTATATATTAATATACTAGTCTTAAGGTGCAGATGCGTTTATCCCACAGTGACCTATTTGGCCACACTATTCGACAGGTCACCAATTTCAGTGTAACAGATGCTAACGACTTTAGCTATTTGTAGCTAGCCTGTGTTGTCACTCTGGACTTCAAAATGGCATGATTCTCAGCGACGCCGAGTCGCCGACACGTTGAAAGTTTTGACAGCGTGCAAATATATATTCCAGCAACATGATCATTATCATACTGAAATGTATGTATCGTAGGCTATTATTTCAGATGATTCCTTTTGTGTTTACCTAGCAAACAGACCTGACATGGTTAGCACGAATGGTTCATATGCTGTTACTGCTGATGTAATATGTCCAGAGGCATGGGTGAAATGCTTACAACTTGATTGGAACACATTGGTGATAGCATTTAGCTGTCAACTATTTATTACGACTATATACTCAATATACTTATTCAACAAAAACAAACGAAGCATATTGACACGTCTGGGGAAAGAGCATCCACACGGTGCAATCATGCATGCATTGGTTTTGTGTGTATTCTCCATATATTTTGGGATACCATCTAACATAACCATTGTCACCCTGCTCACCCACCACAGTGCATATAAACAATATAGTTTTCTTATTTATTTTTTAGTACTCAACTACTCAGCATTAGATTGGTTGGTTGGTTGCATTGTGCACACAGTGCTGTTAAGGTATGCAAATGCATGAACCCTAGAATTATATTAATTCAGCAGCCATGGTGCACAAATAGTACTAGTAGAAGTACAAATAGAAGATGTTAGAAGTATAATTGTGTCCTGAAATGTGCAATGCTATAGTACAATTTGCTCAAACAGGGGTTGACACTAAAGGTCTCAGAGGCACTTGCACATCTGGCAAGTACAGGTCATGTTCTACTTGCCCAAAGGTCATGCCCACTTGCCCGAAAAGTAAATTGTCTAAAATAACAGGTCAAATGTACGTTTGTAGAACAAATTAATGTTAAATCCAATCAATAACTGCTGAGTGACAATAGTCACTTTTGTGAAACTGCTATTTGTGTTAAGTATCGTTCTTCATGAATACTAGCCAATAATATTTAATGAAGACAGAATGCACTTGCTCGTCGAGCAACCTGGAAGCAAACTCCACTTGCTCGAACATTTTATTTACTTGCCACGGGTATGTGACGTCACTGACATCACGTCAGAGTGATCTCAAAATGTACAGTAACTATAACAATAAATGTGTTGTTGCACCACTCAGTTCACACGGGTGTGATATTTTTAAATATATTTCGATTTTTATTATCGTGAGAAAGCTTGGATTCCCCATCGTCTCTAGTGGACAGGTTTCTGAACTGCCCACAGCCCTCCCATGAGACACAGACCGAGTAGAAACAAATGGTGGCATTTTATCATGACCAATTATATGAAGATACTGTAGGTTGAAAAGTTGTGAATTGGTCCTTTAAGAGCGTATCAAATTAACTCTTTACAGGTCCGTTTTATCAAGTAGTGGGTTTGAGTGGGACTGAATTTGAAGCTCAACAAAAGCCAATTCAAGTATGATTGAGCACAATTTCACAATTAATTAAAATCTCTACGATACGATTATTGTGTTTTTTTTATCATGATAAACAATAGCGATTCTCATCCCATCCTTAATTGACAAAAAGCTCTCTGCCCTTGACTTTGAAAAGGCTAAACAATTCAATTTACAGAGTTTCTCTTGTTGTGTTTGTACTTTTTGCTGGGTTGAGGTTGAGGTTCCTCATTGTGTAGATCGATGATTCACATAATAACCAGCCTTTAGCCTACTGTTCCTGCCCAAGGGCTCAGAACTGGCACCAGTGGCAGGAGCGTTCTGTTGAAAGCGTTCTGTTGATTGACTATTAAATTCAATCTTTATTTCATATCCAGGGAGATCCATATCACATTTAACAGTACAGCACAATACAATAACAATGAAAAAATAAATGTAAACATTGTACAGTTTCTGACATACAAACATGTTCGCCAATATTGTTTATTAAGGATCCCATTAGTCCACACCGTAGTGGACACTGTGTGAATGAGGTGTGTGTGTGCCTCCATGTGACTTTAGTTTATGTAACCATTAATCATCATCACTTGCCTCATGGTATCTGTCTTTTGCCACCTTTCATTGTCCTAATGACATCTTCACAACAGCAAAGTCCCATGTGCTGGACAGAAGAGCATAAACAGAAACAAATTGAGCCTGCACACACTGGATTATGCCCCCATCCCCAATGCCATGGATGATTTAATACATTTCTAAAATGAGAAATTGAATTGAAGGATTTCAGGGGAGCTGCCTGAGCTCCCTGTAATTCGCACCCACTGGCTACCTTCTGTAAGCTATGTGGAAAAATAAGTGCCTCTATGTGTGTTAGCAAGGCTTGCTTTTGGTCGCTGTTGGCCTTGGCATGTGCCCGGCGGCCAGCCTTTGCAACTGCCTGGTAGAGCTATATTATTTACGTTTGATATCTTTGTTGAATTTGTTCAGATTGTAGGAGAAAGAGACCAAAAGATAGGACAGTCTCAATGTGTTGAGAACTGAGAAGGGGTTAAAGAAAGCCAGGCACAAATAGTTTGACTATGAGGTCAAGTATTCCTACTGAGAATGAAAGTGACTCCTCTGCTGGGTGAAGTATGAAAACAACCAGTAATACGAGGCTATACAAACTGTTCAAAACTTCAAATACTATGAGACTTTTTGAAGAACTCTACTGGCAAAGTCACCAGCTATGATATCAGAACCACAACTGAAAATCTCAGCATTTATTAAGCACACAAAATGCTATTATTAATCCTGTGAGTAATTTGTATCTAAACTGGGTTTATAGAGAGACAAATGCCAAGAAAATATAGCCTATATATATATAAGACTTTGTTTTCAACATTTGTTTCTATTTCTAATCCAATACTCAGACCTACCACCAAGCAGCAGTAATGGGAACGTCACTGATGTCTGGTCAGATGTAATCTTCTGCGGGCCATGCACTGATAATATGAAAAATAATCTGAAACAAATTTACTATGTATTTAAATCCCTCCTGTCCATTTTGTTACCCTTGCCAACCCCCCACACTCATCTCTGTTGGACAGATTAGCTCAGAGGAGAGCAGAGAGGTATTCATGGGATGTACATGTATTAGAAGTCTGCCAGCTGTTGTTGTCGGTGTCTTGTTGATAGTGGTGGTGTTTGTGTGGCTGGGTGTGATCCATGGAGGAGTTGGAAGGGATAGAGATTACAGTATTTTCTGTTTGTTGACCTCTTGACACGTTGAGGTGTTTTCTTCAATTTGTCAGATAGCCTATCGCTTGTGATTACGACTGGAGTCGGGGATTTTCTTTCTTTATGGGAATGACATATGTTAACATGATTTAAAAGTAGCTGTTGTGTGATTTCCAATATAAGGTCCTTCAGTGCGCTTCACTGAAGAGCATTGTTGTTGTGCTAGTGCTGTTAACTCACCATAATCTAATCTGTTAGTGGTTTGCCCTATATTATGTTCTTGCTATGTTTTTAACACTTCGTTTGTTTTGTTTCTCTCTCTCACTCACACACACACACACACACACACACACACACACATGCAACAGGCCTGAGGGGAAGGTTTTGGAGACAGTTGGAGTGTTTGAGGCAGTGAAGCAGCATGGCAAATACGAAACAGGACAGGTAAGAGAATGAATGCTCAAACGTGCGTTATGAGCATCACCCACACACACGTGTGTGTGTGTGTGTGTTTGTGGGTGGGTGGTGCATTTCACACAAAAGGTATATTACTAGGTGTAATCCTGTAGGCTAGGTTGCCATATATATGTACTTTATCAAAGGATCATACCAGCATCAATTCACAGCTTTGGGCCATACATGAATAGACCTGCATAGCTGTTAATGGCTTTATTTTTTAGATTTAGCATTTGTTTATATTCTCTCCTAAATCATTACTTCTCCTAAATAATTACAACTTTCCCGAATAAAATGCAACGATATCATAACCGACAAATTATTACAAATGATGATAAAATTAAAATTAATTATAAATGTAACTTTACATTTATTGTGTATTCTTTATCTGCCTTTCTACCTCTCGAATAAACCATGTTATTTTTTGGGAAAAAGTTGGCAGTAATAATAAAAGTATACTGTGATTTGTAATCTATGGGCTAAACATAAGCTATCTAACATTAAGGCTACATGGACTTAAACTCCCACTCTCCATGTTTTTCTCTCAGCTGTTCCTCCACAGTGTGTTTGGCTACAGAGGCATTGTCTTGTTCCCCTGGCATGCTCGGCTCTATGACAGAGATGTCACCCCTCCGGTGTCCGACAGGTAAACCCTCTCACACAGACAGACTACTCTTAAGCTTCAGTTCAGTTGACAATTCACCCCCACAAATGTGTGCTCATTATTTGTATTTTCCAGTGATTTTTACTGTATAGAGTGTAACATTATTACTCATCCACATAGATTAGTAGTTCCATCCAGTCATCTCAGGACACCACAATTGTCAATGTTTGGTAGAGGTTTGGGTTTTGTAGTTACTTACTGCAACGTGAAACAGGTCTCAAAGTTGGACTTTTAGAAAAGAAACGAATGCAAACAGTTCTTGTTTTATACAATGTATAAAATTACAATATCCGGTCTAGCAGTTATTATTACTTTATTTTTTAAAGATTTGTTTTGGGGCTTTTTTATGCCTTTATTGATAGGGAACAGTAGACAGACAGGAAAGGGGCAGAGAGATGGGGAGTGACACGCGGCAAAGGCCATCGGGCTCGGGAGTCGAACCTGCGGAACGCCATCCGGCTGGCTTGGCAGCCTAGGTGCCCAGACGGTTGAGCTAACCGTCCGGGCCATTACTATTTTCATCTATCATTGTAAACGGAAGATAAAACATTGAACGTTATTTACGTTACCCTTATGGCTATTGACGTAATTGACGCGATGAATCAATAAATCCCTTATGGCCAATGACGTAATTGACGCGAGCGTTTAATTCCCTATAATCGGGGGCTTAATGTAACATAATGTAGCAACTTTTAGCTTGTTTGGCTAACGGCCGATGTAATCTACCTAAAACCGGCCGAAATCCATGCGTGCACGGTCGATCACACACGCGCGCGGTCTTTATGTGCATCGCTGCGTAAAATGCGATATTTGGGGCTTGATTAGAGCTTAATTTGACTTAGTTATAAAAAATACGATGATAGCTTAGCATCCCGGACATCTGACAGTGCTGCACAGTCAAAACTACTACCGGATGTTATGGTTCGTTAAACCGGAAGTGCTTTCGCCAGATTCGCTCTATTTGGACAAAATCGGCATAATGGTGACGTTACCGCCACCATCAGAACTGTGTATAATACTATAGGATTGCCGTGTCAGAATGAGATATAGTGTGTATATCACGGATGTTTCTATTGGCATTAAAATGACGAATTAAACATATGAATAGTGCAGGCAGAAGGCACAATCCACTGTTAATTAGGCTGGCCATAATGAGCCAGTTAATTTGTGTGCGAAAAGTGTGATTTTGAGACATGTTTCACAGTGCAATATAAGACGATGGGAAAAATATGTTGGATCATCTTTTTTCTTTCTTTTCTTTTTTTTATCAACAAAGCAACTATTTAAGATATCTTGGCAATATGGCTACTTGTGCTTTAAAAACTATTTTTTAATTTATTTTTATTTTCCAAAGCAGACAGTTTGATTTGTTGAAATTTGTGTCTTTATCTTTACTGTAGCAAACCAGACCCCCCAGGGGCCCACGGTTCCAAGGAGGTAAAGGGGAAGACGCACACCTACTACCAGGTCCTCATCGACACTAGGGACTGCCCTCACATAGTGAGTTACTGTGAAATGTAACAAATGTAAATCAAAACCACGGGGTGCCTTGGACGTGTATAGGCGTCCTTAGGTCTTTTTGAGCGGTGCCTAACCGCTCCATTACGTAGCAATGTGTGTATGTCTGTCCCTCGGTCTGTATGTCCGAGCATGGAAAACACGGTAACTCGGGAAGGCTCGCCGGAACCGGCCTGGCCCCCTGGGCGTGTTCCTGGGGGTCTGGATGTTGCGGGGACCCCCACACGGTACAGTTGCACCGCTCACTTCACACAGGTGTGTTTTTTTGGCCTTTGCTTCTGCGCCGTACTCTTGCACGCTGCCGTTCACTTCCTTGTTTACGGCTCCATTAATTTTCAGGCCTGTTGAGAACTCTAATCAAGGCTTGGGCTGGGGGTAAGTCCCTGTGACATACTAGTGTCATGTACAGGGAGTGTATTTGTACCAAGCTGCCTCATCAGAAACGGAAGATACTATATGCTCCTGCAGTATGGGGCAGTGGGCCACATGGCCCGGGAACTCTTTACCAAGGCTACCAAGGTTACTTGCGTACTAACCAGGAAACATACACAACCTTGATAATGAAATGTTTTGCTGAGTTCAGCAGCACCTACTTTCCACTATTTTCTCAAGAAGGATTTTATGGTCACTTAACACAACTTTGGTCCTTACCTGTGGTCAAGCACAATGATGGAGCCAAGTGACCATTACACTGAGCTAAGCTATTTATGTTAATAACGCAGATGACAGGATGTTCAGGCTCAGCAACGGTTGATGGGTTTGAACGTTGTGGGCATCAATAAATGCTGTGTGCGAGCATTCTGGACATGATAACCAAAGATCCAAAGATTCTGTCCCCTTACTGTTATGGATAGTAATTTCACACTTACATCCCTTTTTGTACTGTGTGTTTCTGTTGTGGTTCACAGTCTCAGAGGTCCCAGACAGAAGCGGTGACGTTTTTGGCCAATCATGATGACAGCAGAGCTCTGTATGCCATCCCAGGTATGACCAGCTCTACATTTTAGTTAAAAAAAAAGAAACGATACGGATGCTGGCGTCTTTCTTTCTTTCTTTCTTTCTTTCTTTTACATAGAACATGCCTTAAAGAGGAGATTATGTAAGAGCAAAATGGCAATTGGTCCGACAACCTACCACAAACCCTAACCGCAAGCACGGGAGCAGCGCATGTCCGACCATTGTTTCCGCATGTCGGTCCATTGGTGTGTCTAATCTGCGTGTGCATCCCGTCTGTTAGGCTAGTGACCTGGGAAAATGGTTGACAAAGTATTGTAGATTGTTCAAACTGGGGGTGAAGCTAGTTATTTTTTGTATTTCCTGAAATATTTTCACTATGTAAATTATGCCTGATTCTATTCTACGTCTGAGCATAGACATGGTAACGCCCGCCTGCCTCTGATTGGCCTACCGACACTGTCCGTCTTGCCCCCATGGTCTCACCAGAGACCGTGGTGGGAAATAATTAGTACGGTATAATTCAAGAGAATGACAGCTTGGCACGCGCAACAGAATGCAGCCTTGTAACTAACTAAAAAAGATCAAGGGAAAAGACACATACAAATAAATGACACAATAATCAACACAAACACTTAATTTAGAACACACCCAAATCAAATCATATTACGGCGTACGTGTTCAATCAATTATTCCATCAAAGCAAACGGCATAAAAAATATTAGAGTTAGCCTTCTACAAAAATTAAAGTTACTGTTGCGCGTGCCAAGCTGTCATTCTCTTGTATTATATCGTACATGTATTATTTCCCACATATCCATCTCGGAGGAAAGTCTGTACTAGGTATTGTCTGTACTAGGTAGGCCAATCAGAGGCAGGCGCCAATCAGAGGCATTGTCTGTACTAGGTAGGCCAATCAGAGGCAGGCGTGGCATTACCATGTCTATGCTTGGACGTAGTATAGAATCGGGCGTAAATAATAGCTGTGGATGGATACGTTTCTACACTTTTCATTGAGCTCAGCAGTGTTACAGTGCTGGTGTTGTACCATGATGCGTGAGAGATTCTGTAATGTGTAATAACTTGAAAACATCTGAGGAGGTGAAACTCATTGTGTCCTGAGTTTCTCAGTCCGTATACCTATAAACATCTTGACAATGTGACAGTCTCTGTGCTTCCTGATGCATCTCATTCTCTCCAGGTCTGGACTATGTGAGCCATGAAGACATCCTGCCCTACAACTCCACAGAGCAGATCCCCATTCAGCACGAGCTGTTTGAACGCTTTCTTCTGTTCAACCCTGCCAAAGGTAAACCCTTTCCCATTCCACACGTGACGTCTACAGTATCTACTTCAGGGGTTTGACGATGGAGAGGGCCACTATATTTCCACACTCACTCCAGAGGGCCACATTGCATATTGCTGTCGTAGCAAAAATAGCCGATCTACAAGCTCAAAACGCGTCTCACTGCGACGCGTTTTGAGCTTGTAGATCTGCTATTTTTGCTAAATTTGAATTGAAATCCTGAATAATTTTTTGCTATTTTAGAATTGGAATCCTGAGAATTAACATTTTTACTTTTGTTTTTACTATAGTTATGTTAACTTTATGAACTAAATACAATAACATTAAAGCGGGTCATGCATGTTTGGAATTGGAACAGCTGAAATAAATAATATATCAATATTCTGATATTAGCCTGAGGGCCACATTAAGTGAAGGTGGGGGCCGCATGTGGCCCCTGGACCACCAGTTGCCCATATATGATCTACTTTGCTACAAAATTGTGAGTAGGTTAGTGGGTATGTTTACATGCCCACTGACTCAATTCATACTTTGTCCCACCACAGTGTCAAAAATAGCCGACCTATAAGCTCATGATGCATTGCAGATGTTATGCGTTTGCGGGTTTGTAGGTCTGCTTTATTCAGCGTGCTAGACGATTGAGGTCGTAGGCGTTGGAGTACCACCATTCCCATGTGGATGCCCGACATGCCACATGATTAGATTTGTTGTAGGTTTTATTTTGCACAAATAAAAACTGCTCCCAACTATTTTGCGATGGTATCGAGATGGACACAAGCTGTAAACACTTTTAGTAAATAGAACTATGGCCTCAACCTGATGACTCACAATTCCAGGGGAGTACAATGAGCAAGCAAACACAAATGGCAAATGAAAGTGTGCAATTTGTGTACCAGCACTATTGTTGAAACGTGTGTGTGTGTGTGTGTGTGTGTGCGCGCTTCTCGTTCGTGTTCATCGTAGCTCCTCCGTTCATGCCCAGAGACACTCTGAAGGCATGGCAGGAGAAGAACCACCCCTGGCTGGAGCTGTCGGACGTACACAGAGAGACGACTGAGAACATCCGAGTCACCGTCATCCCCTTCTACATGGGCATGAGGGTAAAGAGGCACGACACTACATTCACTTAAACCTTCTTAGAGGAGCACACAGGCATATGAGCACTTGAGTCAGACTGAAGGATTTAGGGCTTCTGTTTATCAACGAGACGGGGAGACGGGGAGACCCCTGTTACTGAACAAGTACTACTGTATATCAATGACTACTATCAGAATATAGTGCTTTAACCTTTTAACATTCTTTTTTTGTTTTAACCAAAAAATATCACTTATCCTGCCTTAAATAAATTAAGTCTCCTATTTACCTGTATTAGTTTTTATTTAAAATCCTTGTATATCTTTTATTCCTGTTTTCCTCTTCTTAGGAGGCCCAGAATTCCCATGTGTACTGGGTGAGTAGCTGACTATCTGTGGGGAATGCCATTTTCTTTCATAAATATAATTTACTAAACGTGAGCCTTACTACTAGTAGTGTATATGTTAAAGTCTGTATCTGCCTCCACAGTGGCGGTATTGTATACGTCTGGAGAACATGGGCAATGAGGTGGTCCAACTGAGGGAGAGACACTGGAGGATCTTCAGCCTCTCAGGAACCCTGGAGACAGTCAGAGGTCGAGGGGTAGTGGGCAGGGTCAGTACACACGCACACCTGTCAGCGCATAGTTACACACTGTGTCCAACATCATCCAGGAGTCCACACATATTCAGCTTGGCATAAAGTTACAGGATTTCGTATAATGATGACTGTTTCGGTTTCTGCACACAACTCACTTTATTATTGTGCTTCAACTGCAGGAGCCAGTGTTGTCCAAAGAGCAGCCTGCCTTTCAGTACAGCAGCCATGTGTCTCTGCAAGCCCCAAGTGGTCATATGTGGTGAGTTTGTTCATTCACATTCATAAATTGTCAATTCCACATGGGATTTGATGTACTTATGTTAGCCAGCGACTCATTGATCCATTACATTTGTAATCTTCTCACTTTGCAGGGGTACGTTCCGCATCGAGAGGACAGACGGCTCCCACTTTGACGTGCGCATTCCACCTTTCTCCCTGGAAAGCAATAAAGATGACAAAGCTCCCCCTGCTGGTTACACCGTCTAACTGCAACAAGGCTCTTCCCACCTACAAAGCTGCTGGACTCGGCGTTGGTCCCGGCCATGGCTGTCTGGTCCCTTTCTAGTACTGTTTGCTTCAACCTTGCTCATAAATGTAGTATGGGTAGGGTTAAGGACGGACAAAATGTTACCTTCTTCTAATATAATCCAAACCCGGAACTGTTTTAATGGTGCACTTTTCTGCAGTGTACCATTAATTGAAGTAGGCTAGGGCAGAAAAACATTTGGTAGTCCTGTGTCTGAGTCGACCTTGAGGTTATGGAGACGTTTTTGAGACATTGCTGAGCTGAGCTGAACATTGAGCAATGTCCTCGCACCGCTAGTATAGCGAGTGGAATTGCCACATTAATAAAGGGAATGTTTCACGCTGACCCGGTCCACACTGGGCTGCATGTGTCCAACAGTTTTGACTTACCCAGCATCAAGCTCAACTCAGCTCAGCACTGTGGTGTGAATGGGGGAACTTCATTGCAACAGTGAAACACCAACGATCCAAAAAGCTTCCTTTCTTATCGGTCGTCATCGAGTGAAAATCTGTGAAAAACTACAATCCAGTGCATCGAAATAAAGGGTTAATTGTATAAATCCAAGGAATATGCAGTAGCCCCATCAAGTCCGATTTAGATGTGTCAAATGTATACAGTATGTGACAGTTGAGCCTAATTTACACTTTGGACACATGACTGGCTTGTTCACCGAAATCTCTGATCTTGGGCAAGCGACACTGCTGGTGGGAGGAAAAGGGTGTTTAATTAATGTGGATACGTTGTTTGAGAATTAAATAAAGTGTGTAATAACAGCCTTGGTGGAGAAGAAGAGGATGGTGGTCTCAGTTCTGGTGTAGGACATGCATCCTGCAAGTAAAGAGACTTTAAGTTGGATGTGTGTCATGTTTTAAAAATGTCACCTGGTCCTGGACCCCAACATTTCTCATGTAAAGTGAGGAATGAAACAAACTTATTTTGGATAAGTGATTTGAAACAACTGTGATAGTCACGTTTATGTATTTACTACTGTAAATAGGTATGTAATTAAAGGAAAAACAAACCATTGCTTTAACATTGTATTGTTTCCTATATGTATGGAACTACTATGGATGTACCTTGAATTCTCAAACAAACTACATCTGGCTGGAATGCTTTACAATTTGAATACTGTAGAAAAAATATGTATAAATATGGGAATAAAACAATATAATTTAACTAACCAGTATTAGTATTGAATGCAACATTTTCCTTAATATTGATCCAAATTAAAATCTGCTAAAGTGAAGTTCAAGGCAGTCAAATAATTATGCAGTTCTGAATGACGTACCGGTAACTCATAATAATTTAATTAGATCTGTTTCGGACAAAGTGCAATTCAATAGCTCAGCCGTTTATAGCCATACATTGATACAATAATTTAATATGAATAACAGTCATTTACAATTCCATTCAAATGGTCAAGATTTGAAGCTTCCCTCTTGGAAATCTCAATAATTCAGTCACTGATGCATGTGCTGTATGAAATCTATATCAAAGTCTCCTACATTTTCTCCCTCTTTTTGAACAAAATGCCTCAAATCATCCAATTGCCATCAATGGTGTAAAAACAAATGGCACCCTTTTCACATTGGCCTATTATAGCGCCACCATGAGGCCACAACCTGACCTGGCCTGGTGGAGGCCTGTTCCCCGAGGGCCACTTTTTTGAGTTTATTTTGTACCATTTCAAGTTTAAAATACATGCTACCAAACAACACTGGTGAACAGGTTAACAGGAAACTTTATGCCCAACAGCAACCGAAGCAGAAGGTTGTCCTCTTACAGTAGCTATCCTGTCTCTCTCAGCTTTCCTACTGCTGTCTTTCCTACCTTGTCTCGCTCTCTGTTATCCTACTTTGTCTCTCAGCTCTCTATCCTAGTAGTAGTAGCTTTCCTACTGCCAGTCAGTCTCTCCTAAGCTGTCTCCCTCTCAGCTTTGTTTCCCTCTCAGCGTTTGAAGCGTTTCCTCCTATCTAACTTTCCTACACTGTCTGTCTCACTGATTTCTTTAAAGCCCAAACCACACCAAAGGGGCGAGACGGGACGAGACTGTTTTTAAGGTCAACCACACCAATGCAACTCATTGAGGTTTTGTCCCTACCGGTATGTTTTGGGCTTAGAAGAAAAAGTTCACTTCCTCTTCCCAGATCTGCGAAGGCGTCCAATTGCAGTGGAGAAGTGCAGGGCTGATCTCTGGCACAGGGTACGAAGGGAGTCGTATGTGGGTGTGTTGGTGTGAGCGTCAAGGAATAGGGGTGGCATACAAACCCCAGCTATGGGGAAGGGTCCTGCATCACCCTCTTGAGTACCCCCGCCGTCGAGTCCGTCCAGGTGGGCCTGGAACGTAGACGTCTGTTGTTCCAAGGAGAAAAATCTCTCCTGGACCATGTCAAACTGAGAGAGAGAGAGACAGACAGCTTTGAGCTCCCATGAACGACAAGTATGTATGTATGTTTGTCTAGCGCAGTGGTATCTAAACCTTTCAATTTCAAGGACCCCCATAACTCTGAGAGTGTACAAATGGGTCCATTTGGTTCCATTTGTTCACTCTCAGTGTTACAGACCTGTAAGGGTCCACTTGGAAGCCCCTCAAGAAACACTGATGGTCTCTGGACCCCACTTTGATAACCACTTGCGGGTGGGGGTGTAATGTACCTGCTCAATGTTGGACTGCAGCAGCAACTCGGGCCAGACGGACTCTGCATTAACAGCACCAACACGGTGCCTCGTATGTGTGTGGCTCCAGGTCAGCTGCTGTGAAACAGAGGAGAACTTTACTGCCTCAGGCAGTGTAAACACAGCCAAATAGAACACAACAAATAACCATATAACACATGAACATGCTGAATAGAACCTTTCTGATACTGATTTCTGTTTTTCCTTCTGTTTTGCTTTGATTTGCATGTCTTTACTGCTGCTGTATCTGTAATTACTGAAATGACATCTTTCATCGTGTTTTCCACCCAATCTTACTTGCAGAAGTTGTGTGCTGCCCTCTAACTGCGTCTGGCAGTGATGCAGTCTGCTCCGGTACTCTTTCAGCACTGTGGACAAATTCTGCTCCGGACAAGTACAAAGTATTATGAACCAAACTTTAGCACTTTCACCAGCACTAAAAACACATGTGCAGATACACAAGCTTACCTTTATAGAGCAGAGAGTCATTGGGAAATATAGTAACACCATGACACATTATACAATCTATGCCCAAAATGTATCAGACAAACCAAAAGCCATTGGCATGTTTGAAGGTGAGCCAAAAAGGCTTTGAATGCATCACACCTTTAAAACCACTTCGCCATT
Organism: Electrona antarctica; assembly: GCF_951216825.1. Classification (NCBI taxonomy): domain Eukaryota; kingdom Metazoa; phylum Chordata; class Actinopteri; order Myctophiformes; family Myctophidae; genus Electrona; species Electrona antarctica. The sequence goes on along the minus strand of NC_136792.1, from coordinate 21,647,119 downwards.
TTTACAAACTAATGTTACAATGCTTTACTTTACACTGTTTTGCACAATACATAAACTGAATGACAAAGTTATGTACAGATGTATGTTAAAGGGAGACTTTTTAGGCAACTGCTTGTCCATCAAACCATCATCCACCTGTTTCTTCTCATCACATCCTTACCTCAGTCTCTATCTTGGCTGTGGACAGATCTCGGTGGCCTTGGCTCCACTCCTTGTCGTTGGTAAGGGTGACCCCAGTGTGGAGCTCTTCCAACTGAGCCCAGAGGTGTTCCAGTCCACCTAGCATGCCCTTCACATGGGCCTCCAATTCCCCCTGCACCTGGAGAAGACTATGCAGTGACCTCATCCTGTCAGAAGAAGTGTTGGACACATTGACTCTGGCTATTTTAATGAATGAGCTCTGTAAGTTGAATCCTGAAGTGATGTTTCATATATTGTCAGTATTTATTATTTTTGCATTTAATGCTGCATTTCAGATAGGGCAGAAACATGTGGGACAAGACGGGAGTCGGATTCAAACTCAGGTCTGTGAACTTATTGGCTGAGCCGCCATGCACCTAGTATATTGACAGTATCGTTTGGACAAAAACAAAAAAATAATTACACATACTAACTTATGTGTTATATGTATAGCATTTTATCTATACATTGTTAATGTATGGTGAGTGCTCAAAAGATAGCAGTCTTCATGCATGCTCACCTCTGCTGTAGATAAACACTGGTGTGCTTCACCTTGTCTATCAGTATGGGGTCGTCTGTGCCCCGATGATTCACACATCCTGGCTGTGTCTCTGACAGAATGTCAGCCCTCTGAAGTGCAGATGACACTGTCTGTTGAGGGAGGATCGAGGGCAAGACTTCAGAGTTGAACTTTGACCGAATAAAGATATAATGATTTTGTATGTGCAATTTGTAAAATCAAGCAGTTCATAAGATGAAACAATAAGAATAGAAACAGAAATGAGAGCACCCAGCTGACGGCTGCTCAGATGGTCATAAATCACTTCGGGACAGCCTACTGATCACTCCCACCAAGTTTAACATAAACTTGGTGGGAATCCAATCGATTCTGGATTTGGACTCTAATAATAATAATAATAATAATAATAATAATAATAAAAACACTAAGAAACAACACATTTAAAACTAGAAAAAGTGCCCCTCGGGGCACAGGTCTCCACCAGGCCAGGTCAGGTTGTGGCTATAATAGGCCAATGTGAAAAGGGTGCCATTTCTTCTTACGCCTTGGATGGCAATTGGATGATTTGAGGCATTTTGTTCAAAACGGGCCAATCCTGCAAACTTTGAAAGCCAATGTTAGCCAATTAGGATGGAATATGAAATATCTGACAGATCCATCTTGAACACATGACTATAGAGATACTGTGTAACGATTTGCGGGACCTTTGGACAGAATCTGGAGGAGTAATATCAATAAATTTGTTTTACAAAAGTCGGCCTCCTGGTGGCGCTATAATAGACCGTTCTGGAAAATTTGGGGCAGAGGTTCGGGTGCAGGTAGTTCAGACAAGTCATTGGTCCGACAAATGACAACCCACCTCATCTCCTAACCTAACTATAACCGCAAGCACGGGAGCAGACGCTTGTCTGTGGGCAGATATTTTGACAGGAAACTGAGATGAATAATCTGTGCGAACTACTTAAACCCTATATACTTCTTCACACCACAAATAGCCAAACATTTTGAAAAACTAATACCGGTATGGACACCAGTTTAAAAGTAGTTAACAGTGAAGTAGACAATTTTACACTATACGCTACAGATATATTTAATTCTAATTTGTATTATTTAGTCATGATTCTGATAGCGTGACAGATTATTATGGAGCCTATGATAACACTTCTTGTTCTTGCTAGGCACCTCATGTTAGACACCATTACCCACACATAGGTAACTACTATAAAAAAATAAGCATTTTCCAGCATTTCCCACATTTCAAACACATACCTGCCATTACAAATAGTGCACTGAAATGTAAGTTATATTCAAATATCTCAAGCAGCACATGTCCAAACAAACTACAAACTAAATTGTGAGTGGCACTGGTGGCGATCTCACCTCCAGCCTAGAGAGAAGATCCTGAATGTGTTCTAAAGTGGGGTCCAATAGTGGCTCCTGTAAAACACACAGCAGCAGACTGTCTGCCAGGGCATGAGCCAGGGGAACAGCCTGGTCTGAGCTGCCTCTTTTACTGGAGAGCCTACACAAAAGAAGATACGTTGAAATAAAAAGGATTAATCCACTAATGCATTAATTATATGTACATATGTACTAGATGTTCTGTACTAGATATATTATTAGCCTGAAAATCTAGTAGCGCTCAACTTTTTTTTGGTAGAAAGCCTTGAGGGGAGACTTTTCCCTTCTAGATAAGATATTATGTGTGTATATACAGTATATTAGATCCCCATTGGCTGTCTAATGTTGGTCTGTGGACCGCCACATCATGGAAACGGTTAAATGACAACTGAATCCAGCCGTTGCTACAGTGATGGAGAACGTCAAGTTCCCCACTTTAACCACTGACAACAAGTATCATTTTTATGTTATTTTGTCTTAACAATGTATTTTTGTGATAAATCGTGTTGAACATTTCCCCCAAAATAATTAACTATAGCACAACCGGGAAGTCATTTTGACATGTATACGGATACTTGAAGTACATTGTCTCACCATGAGTACTGCTGGTAACCGGTGTGTTCTGCCATAGCCTCTCGCCACAGCCTTTGATGGGGCTCCACCTTCATTTTAAACACAAGCATTGAATAATAGAACGGTACTTTAAGACAAGTCACTGCTGCTTTCACAGTAGACAAAGAAGACTATAAAGAAGTATTATACTATATGTACATTATACACCACGTTATACACCACATTTGGAACAAGGACAAAGTGATTTTCTGGTGCAAACTTTAGTATTAGGATTACTTTAGGTTAACACCAAGCCAAACTCTTGCTTATGGCCGGTGTGGCAGACCAGGGGAAACAGCCAGGCCTATTCCCCATGGGGGAGGTAATAGAGGGAGTATATTACCCTGTACAGGTATTGCAGCCAATGGGAGCCTGGACATGGACGCACCTGCAGCCAGTAAGGCAATCAACAGAAGCTTTTAAATAGCCGACGCCCAAGCTGCCTGGGGAGTCAGTTTGGACTAATGGAGGAGTGAGGAAGCAGGAATCACTCTGTTCATGAGGAGGCTGGTATAATGGATATTCCACAAGCCGACTGAACTCCACAAGGGAGAGCCTACAGCACTCTCCACCCCCTGAATACCATATAGTCACTAGCTCTCTCTCTGCTCTGCCCACAGGACTAAAAGCCCAAGCCCCAGACAGGAGGAACCCTGAGTTGATGTTTTGCCCCGTTTACCCCTTTCCCTAACACGTTAATAAAAGACAATTTATGTTGATTGCCTTACTGGCTGCAGGTGCGTCCATGTCCAGGCTCCCATTGGCTGCAATACCTGTACAGGGTAATATACTCCCTCTATTACCTCCCCCAGCCTCCTTATGTGGGCACAGCAAGCTCAAGCCCAGGTCTACAACCGGAATGCCCAAATACGGGAATTCAAGCTTGGAGAACTTGTCCTCGTCCTTGTCCCAACGGCCGAGTGCAAGTTCCTCGCCAAGTGGCATGGGCCCTATGAGGTGGTTAAAAAGGTCAGTGAGGTCAACTATAAGGTGAGACAACCCGGGAGGAGAAAGTCCTGTCAAATCTATCATGTGAATCTCCTAAAAAAGTGGCACCCCCCTGACTGTGTTCCGATAACCTCATTCATTGCAGAAGCCCCAGTCTCTGACCCCTCACAGGTACCTCTAGGCCCCCAACTGGCCCCGACCCACCGTCAAGATCTCATAGAGTTGACCAGCCAGTTTAAAGATGTGTTCTCCGACCTGCCGGGGCGCACTGATGTGATACAACATGATATAGTCACCGAGCCAGGAAAGAAGGTGAGGCTCCGCCCGTATCGTATCCCTGAGGCTAAGAGGGAAACCATCAGAGACGAGGTCAAAAAGATGTTGGACTTGGGGATAATTGAGGAATCGCAGAGTGCCTGGTCAAGCCCTATTGTTTTTTTTTTAATTATCACTTAGATTTTTATTTGTTTTTGAACAAACACACAATAGTAAAGGACAAACACAGCACAAACAAACATGAAAAACAAAAAATAAAAATACAATAAAGTCGACAATGCGTATCAAATCTTGCTCAATACATCACATATTCCTAGACATATTCTGGTGTTCCTCATTCCCCCATGCCCTCATTGTTCATGATCAGGTCATTGAATATTGTCCATTTGGACCATTTGTTCTCCATTCGTTCCTCCTGCAGTCTCAGGCGATGTGTCAGTTTCTCCATGAGCTGTATCTCCTGAATCAACTCCTCCCATTGTCCCTGTGTTGGAGACTCCTTCTGTCCCCATTTCCTTGTGATAGCCTTCTTTCCTGCCGCCAATAAAATGTTTACCAGATACCTATCCTCTCCTCGTATCTTTCCCCCCATCAAGTTTCCTAAATACAGAACATCACACTTCATAGGCACCTCATAACCCAACACCTTTTGTATCTGATCATGTATCACTTTCCAAAAAGACTCAATTCTGGGACATTTCCAGAATACATGTGAGTGATCCACATTTACATCTCCACAACCCCTCCAACATTGTATCTGTTGCTTCAACTGCTTGCTCATAATTCTTGGTGTTATGAAAAACCTGCAAAGATTTTTCCAAGAGAATTCCCTCCATATCCGTGAATTGGTAGATGATTGGTGCATTTTCCACATATGAGCCCAATCTTTTTCTGTAATTTCTATGTCTAGTTCTGCTTCCCATTTCTTTTTAATATATTCTGTTGAATGACTGCCACTCATCAAAGTCGTATATATTGCTGATATAATTCGAATATTTTTCCCCTTGTATATATTTTTAATAATTTGGACAATACCATTCACTTCTATGGAGGGCTTCCCTTTGACTTCCTTAATATAATAATCCCTTAGTTGAAGATACCTGAAGAAATCATGTTTATCCAATGTATTTAACACTCAAATCTGTGAAACTCTCCAATGCCCCATTTTTCTCCAAAACACACCAGGCTGTCATTCCTCTATTGCTCCATACTTTAAAGCCCTTATCATGTCCTGCAGGTTTAAATGAACTATCAAATGCCATCCATTTTAAAACCTTTATGTCCTCTTCAAACCTATATTTCTTAACAATTTTAAACCAGATCTCTAATGTAAATAGGGTGATTGGATCAATACGGTGTTTTATTTTCTTAAACTTTTCTTTGTCTCCTATAATATTCTGTATTGGATGTTTGTCGAATTCCTTTTCCATATCTTTCCATTTTGCTATATAATTTGGTTTACACCAACATCCTACATATCGTAGCTGGGCCGCATGATAGTACATTTTTAAATTGGGAAGACCCATGCCCCCTCCCTCCTTTGGGAGTTGAAGGGTCTGAAATCTGACCCTTGGCCTCTGCCCGGCCCACACAAACCTAGAAATCATTCTGTCCCATGTAATAAATTGCCCTTGGGGGACCTCTACCGGTAAGGACTGGAATAGAAAGAGCAACCTGGATAATACATTTATTTTAACTGCCTCCAACCTTGAGTTGGTACTTGGTCCCCTCCTCTTCTCACTGTACACTAAATCCCTTGGCACCATCATCTCTGCTCACAATATATCCTATCACTGCTATGCCGATGACACACAACTGTTTCTATCCTTCCCCCCCTCTGCCACCCAGGTAGAAGAGCGCATCACTGCATGCCTGGCTGACATCTCACAGTGGATGTCTTCCAACCACCTCAAGCTGAACCCAGACAAGACTGAGCTTCTGTTCTTCCCAGCTAAGTCCTGCCCTATGCGGGAGCTAACTATCTCCGTAGACAACGCCCTGGTAAAGTCTGTCCCGACAGCCAGGAACCTTGGTGTTGTCCTGGACAGTCAGCTCTCGTTCAAAACACACATCACAGCTGTCACTAGATCCTGTAGGTTTACACTCTACAACATACGACGAATTAGACCGTTCCTCACCCAGGAGTCAGCCCAGCTCCTAATCCAGACAACAGTCTTGTCAAAACTTGACTATTGCAACTCCCTCCTTACTGGCCTACCGGCATGTGCACTTAAGCCCCTCCAACTGATCCAAAATGCCGCAGCACGCTTGGTCTTCAACCAGCCAAAATTCTCACACGTCTCCCCCCTTCTCCGCTCGCTCCATTGGCTCCCGGTCGCTGCCCGCACAGAATACAAAACTCTGATGCTGGCATTCAAAGCAACCAAAGGCATGGCCCCCCCATATCTCACAAGTATGATCGTACCCTACAAACCCTCCCGCTCACTCAGATCAGCCAACGCAGGGAAGCTGGAGGTACCTTCACTAAAAACGCCGGGACAACGCTCCACACGTCCCAAACTCTTCTCCCTTCTGGCTCCAAAACTATGGAATGCACTTCCCATTGCAGTCAGAACTGCAGCCTCACTCCCAATCTTCCGCCGTAGTCTGAAAACCCACCTCTTCAGACTCCACCATGGCCCGTAGCACTTGCCCTAGCCTAGCCCCTTAGATAGCACATTATGTAGACTTAGATAGTATTTTAAACAGACTTATAGCTTGTTATGTAGACAGCTCTAGAATTGCACTTTATGTAGTCATAGCACTTTATAGTACACATGTATAATATATTATATAGTATAGTATGTATAGTTTACATAGATACTCCACTGTTACGTTCTTAGTTTACGCATGATTCATGATAACTACTTTTTATACATGTGATGTATGCCTTGCTTTTTGTTATTGCTTAATGTAAGTCGCTCTGGATTAAGAGCGTCTGCTAAATGCCTAAATTGTAAATTGTAAAATTGAGTTCAGGTCTAGTGGCAAAGTAGCCCATCGTTCAATATCTCTTTTTATCTCCTGATTTAATTTATCGTAGTTGGCTTTATATAATGTAGACAATTTTTTCGTTATGTTTATACCCAAATATTTAATACTTTTTTGTTCCCAATCAAAGTTGAAGGCTTCCCTTATAGATGCATTTGGAGCATAATTTAAAGCCAAAATCTGTGTTTTGGCTATGTTGATCTTGTATCCTGACAAACGACCAAATTCTTCTAATACCTTGCTTAAAACAGGAAGTGAGTCATTTGGTCTCTGGAGGAAGGCAATTACATCATCGGCAAAAAGTCCTATCTTGTGTTCGCTACCGTTTACCGTCACACCTTGTATACCTTCATTGTCTCTCACTGCTTGTGCTAAGGGTTCAATAAAAAACGCAAATAACGTAGGCGAAAGACAGCATCCTTGCCTAGTCGATCGTTGTAGGTTGAATTTCCCAGACAAGCTCCCATTTATTTTAATTCTAGCCGTAGGTTGTTGGTATAATGATTTTACACATTGTAATGCTTCCTTATTGAACCCAAATCTTGTCAATACAGCATAAAGGAACTTCCAATTGACCCTATCATATGCAGCCTCTGCATCAACACTCACTAATAAAGTGCTTGTTTTAGTCCTCTGTGCTTGGTCTACAACAGGGGTGGGCAACTTTGACGATGGAGAGGGCCACTATATTTCCACACTCACTCCCTGGGGCCATATATTACTGTGCTATTTTTGAATTGGAATCCTGAAAATTAACATTTTTATGTAATTTCAAATGCCTTTAATTATACTTGTGTTGAGCATTGAGCTACACATTTAGACTGAAGTAATTACAGCGGGTCATGTTTGCATGTTGTGGAATTGTAACAGCTGAAATCAACATTATATCAGCATTCTGACATTAACCTGAGGGCCGCATTAAGTGAAGGTGGGGGCCGCATGTGGCCCCCGGGCCGCCAGTTGCCCAGCCCTGGTCTACAACATGTATAGTTCTCCTCACATTGTCATGAGTCTGGCGATTGATTATGAAGCCTGTCTGGTCCTCTTCCAACATCTCATTTGCTATGTCTGCTAACCTCCTAGATATAATTTTGGTGTATATTTTGTAGTCCACATTCAAAATAGATATGGGTCTATAGCTCCCACATTGCTCTTTATCCCTTCCTGGCTTTGGTATTACTGAGATTATTGCTTCGGACCAAGATGGTGGTATTTTATGTTTTTTCAGGGTCCAATTAAAGGATGCTACTAGCATAGGTACCAACTCTTCTCTGTACATTTTGTACCACTCCACAGGGAACCCATCACCCATTATTATTTTTAAAGGAACTAATTGCCTCCATAATATCGTCGGCTGTAATATTAGCTGTTATTATACGATTCTGCATTACCCCTATGTGTGGCAGGTCCAACTGATCTAAATACGTTTTCATTTCTTGTTCCTCTGCCTGTTCGGGCTGTGTATACAGCTTCTCATAGTACCGTTTAAAAACCCTCTCTATTTCCTCTGGTTCAGTTGTTAGTTCCTTTGTCTCAGGGTCTCTAATTTTGCTAATATTGCTCAATGCCTGTTGTTTACGCATACGTTTAGCCAATAATTTAGTGGCCCTTGCCCCGGCCTCATAATAATTTGGCCTCGGCATTCAATTGTCTTTCTTGTAGTTGTTCAATATGTTCCACCATTGTCATCATGGCCTCGGTCGCTCCCGTCCTCCAGTCCTCCACCTCCGATATCCGTGTCTGCGCCTCGGCCATGTTCGTCCTCTGCTTAGTCACCTCTTCCTCTTGTTGTTGTAGCTCCCGGTCCACTATTTTACGATAGTTTGTGAATTCTTCCTTCATTTCCCTCTTCAGTTCTTCTTTAAACGTTGCTAGCTCCTGTTGTATACCTTCTTTAAAAGTCTTTAGCTCTCTGGTGATATCAGCGAGCCCGGCCCGTATCACTTCGGTGTAGTTCTCCGCCATGCTGCTTTCGGCGTTTTCTTCCAGTCCACTCCCGTCGTTGTTTTCTTTAGTTTGCTTATCTGCTTTATAACTTCGAGTTATCCTACGGCTTCCTTGTTGTTCACCACTCATTTCTCGTCATACCTTTTTCGTTTTTAATCTGTTTTTACGTGGTATTTTTAACTTATTTTGACCAACCTTGGGGAGCTCGCTAATCAAGCAGCTCCTTCCTCCACCATCCTACCGGAAGTCCAAGCCCTATTGTTTTAATTCCCAAGCCAGATGGCACTGAGAGGTTCTGCAATGATTTTAGGAAATTAAATGAGATCTCCAATTTTGATGCCTACCCTATGCCCAGAGTGGATGAGCTTATTGAACGTTTAGGCCCGGCCCGCTTCATATCGACCCTTGACCTCACTAAAGGGTACTGGCAGGTGCCCCTCACTGAGGCTGCCAGGGAGAAGACAGCCTTTTCCACCCCGGATGGACTGTACCACTACCGGGTCCTGCCTTTCGGGGTCCATGGAGCGCCTGCCACGTTCCAGCGCATGATGGACAGAATCCTCAGACCCCATCGTGAGTATTCGGCATCCTACATTGACGATATTATAATTTACAGCAGTGATTGGACTTCCCATCTAGGACACTTGAGAGCTGTCCTGGGGGCCCTGCGGCACGCTGGTCTGACAGCCAACCCCAAGAAGTGCCACCTGGGCCTAGAGGAGGCCCAGTATCTGGGCTACACAATAGGAAGAGGCGATGTGAAACCACAACTCCGGAAAGTGGAGGCGGTAAAAATCTGGCCTAAACCCTCCACTAAGCGCCAGGTAAAAACATTTTTGGGCCTAATCGGCTATTATCAATGTTTCATTCCCCACTTTGCTACAATTGCAGTACCTCTAAATGAGATGACCAAGAAAAGCCTCCCAAATCATGTGGTCTGGACGGCCGAGGCAGAGGAAGCATTCGCCACCCTCCAGAAAGCCCTATGCACAGAGCCGGTTTTGAGGACACCTAACTTTAAAATACCCTTTGTTGTGCATGCAGACGCCTCAGGAACAGGGATTGGAGCGGTACTATCTCAAGGCCAGGACGGAGAGGAACACCCAGTGGTCTATATAAGTCGTAAGTTGCAGAAACATGAACTGAATTATTCCACTGTAGAGAAAGAGTGTTTGGCGATTAAATGGGCTCTACACAAGTTACGCTATTATCTACTGGGCCGGAAGTTTACACTGGTGACTGACCATGCACCATTAAAGTGGATGTCAACAGCTAAGGACAGTAATGCAAGAGTGACAAGATGGTTTTTGGATTTGCAGAATTTTAACTTTACTGTTGAGCACAGGTCGGGCAAGGCCCATGGAAACGCAGACGCCCTGTCCAGGAGAGATGAGAGCTGTTGGTTTGTTGACGCTCCCTGGCCTCTGCCTGGAGCTGGAAGGGAGGGTGTGTGGCAGACCAGGGGAAACAGCCAGGCCTATTCCCCACATAAGGAGGCTGGGGGAGGTAATAGAGGGAGTATATTACCCTGTACAGGTATTGCAGCCAATGGGAGCCTGGACATGGACGCACCTGCAGCCAGTAAGGCAATCAACAGAAGCTTTTAAATAGCCGACGCCCAAGCTGCCTGGGGAGTCAGTTTGGACTAATGGAGGAGTGAGGAAGCAGGAATCACTCTGTTCATGAGGAGGCTGGTATAATGGATATTCCACAAGCCGACTGAACTCCACAAGGGAGAGCCTACAGCACTCTCCACCCCCTGAATACCATATAGTCACTAGCTCTCTCTCTGCTCTGCCCACAGGACTAAAAGCCCAAGCCCCAGACAGGAGGAACCCTGAGTTGATGTTTTGCCCCGTTTACCCCTTTCCCTAACACGTTAAAAGACAATTTATGTTGATTCTGACTCTGAGCCTCTTATTTTATTGTGAATCTTGCCTATTCTCCCCTGGGTTGCCACACCGGGTTAAAAACAGAGTTCCAGAGCCATGTGGCCCACAGGGTCAACAGAATCTCCTGTTTCTGCAGCAGCATGAGGCAGCATGATGTACAAGTACATCCTCCAGCCATGATGTACACTCCCTGGACATGACGCTAGCATGTTGCAGGGACCTTCCCCCAATTCAAGCCTTAAGGCTGAGTGTCATGCAGAGGCATTGGGTCCCATTTTGATAGTTCATGGTATGACCATGCAGGCTGGAGAAGTCAGTACCAAGATGTCATTGGAATAACAGTAAGTAAGCTATATTTGAGGTAGGGTATGACATGAGCTGGACGTCATGACATGCGGCTGGACTCACCTCTCTGTGTCTGAAACTCAGGCAGCACCTCAAGGCAAGGACACACATCCACAGGCCAGTACACAGCATGCAAACAAGCATCAGCCTCCAGAACACCTGCGCTGGGCTGAGAGATGGGTGCAACGGTGCCTCTACGTGGCAAACAGACCACACAATACCTACCAAAGCTAAACTGTACCAGCCATGGCAATGGAGACCTGCCCTCGGAGTTTGGGAGTTGCCATTTGCTGAGAGCCAGTCTGACCTTCAGAAACAGAAAGATGAGATGACAGAGAGAAATACTGACAATTACAGATATAATTTATTTACAATAAAAATAGGATAAACAATAATTGGTGAAGGAATTGTTAATTGTTGTTATACTGAGCTACATGGAAATGACACATAGTTCTAATAAGAATATCAAGAAAAAAGTGAAGAAGGAGAAATACGAATAAATAAAAGTTTATTTGTATAACTTTCAAATAGAGAATGCAGGGTGCATATATATACCTTTGATTATGAGTTATGAGAACTAAAACAATTCATTACAATGAATTATAAACAAACTTGACAAATACAAACTATTCTGCAATGGCAGTCTGAGGCATGTTATGTTTAAACAGTACATCTGTTTATTCATCTGTTCAATTAATTGACAGAATCGATACACCAATGTGTGAGATAGTAGCCTATGTGAATGGGAACTGTGGTGATGGTGACAGCTATGATGCTACTAGCAAAGAATTAAAATCAAGTGCCCTGCGGTGATTGGAGCACAGCTGCACTCGATCAAATCACACTTCTTACAGCCCCGGTGCTAATGTTCACCTCAAAGCAAAGCAAAGTAAAGTTACTATATTTACCCAGGGTAACTGGACTAAGCATCAGATACTTGTTTACAGCCAGGCCCTGCTCATAGAACATTTCATGGTAGTGGTTCAATGCCTTGCTCAAGGGCACTTCAGCGGTGGTAATTTTAACGTGCCGGTCCGGGGATACGAACTGGCGACCTTCCGGTATCAAGACCGCTCCGCAAACTGTTCGGCCACCGCTGCCACACGACAGGCAACAAGAAACCTGCCAACTCAAAAGCTGGTTAATATAAAACACCAGTACGTACCTCTGCGTTTCTCTACATGTCAGCTCTCTCTCCCTGTCCTCCTTCCTACTGTCCATCCATGCATCAGGGCTCCCTCTCCTCTGTGACCTTGATTAGACACTGAGACGCGGACAGTCGGACATGCATGCTGGTGACAACTCTCAGGTGGCCATTTACTTCAACAGACAGAAACATGTTCATTGGGTGTGTTAATTTGTCAAATGAGAAAACCAGCCTGTTTTACCGGTTCTCTCAGTCAATTTTAATTTATGTAGGTAGAGTTTTGCCATTGTCTTCCCACATTCCAGAAAGGTGTTAAACACACCCGACCAACCCAGTTCCTAAAACAGGGCGTATTAAACCAAGCAGAGAACATTTCTGTACAGTAGACATTACTGTTCTGCATGAGTCATGACTCATTCCCACCAGACTTTGGGGAGGGAAGTGCTAAATCTTTGTTTGCATGTTTTTTTTTTACACATGTCATGATGATCACAGCCCAATTCAGATTACACGATAGATGAGTTGGGTCATAATAATAGGGTCATAATAATATTTTCTTATAGTACGCCTTAACAAACTGATTTGCCTATATAAGCTCATTTTAAGTGTGGATTTTGTCTTTCAAAATTCTTTATATAAAAACAAAGCTCCATATTATTCTGCAAATAAAAGCTATGAGCTATGAGCTCTTTTATAAATTGAACTGTTTTCACAGAGAACATACTCATGTTGGACAAAGAAAATGATGTCTAAAGATGTTGGATTTCAGCTCTGAACACAAAACCGCAATATAAAAATGTAAATGCTGAATTGTCATTGTCTTGAGAGATTTTCTTCAAGCAAACCCACAATACACCCCTCTTTGTTTTGTTGGTGTATAGTAGAAAAGGTGCCCCTATAGCTGGATAGATGTGGGGTAATTAATCTCCCCAAGTTGTTATATACAGTAGTTTAAAAGTCAGTAAAGTACACAGACAATAATGGTCCTTGTGATCTGTGTGAAACGAATTAATACAAATATATTTATTTAAAAAAATCTCTTATTAGCTTGTGAAAGGAATGTGTATAATGTGTGTGTGTGTGTGTGTGTGTGTGTGTGTGTGTGTGTGTGTGTGTGTGTATATATATATATGTATGTATATATATGTATATATATGTGTGTGTGTGTGCGTGTGCGTGTGCGTGTGCGTGTGTGTGTGTGTATATATGTATAATATTAGTGTGATGTAAAAAAACAACATATAGTGAACCTTTATATTAAAGTGGACACAACAGTACTCATCGCACTGCTAAGCACATTTAGTAGATAAGTATAGGCCTACCCATCTGCTGAAGCCTGTTTAATGTACGATTATGGTTTCTTTGGGGGTTTTAATTGATTTCCAATATTAACTAAACATACTTTTGGTTCCCGCTTTGATCCCCAGCCTGGCAGCCTATATTTGAAGAGACCTTGAGCAAGACATTGAACGCCTATCTGCTCCTGATGAGCAGGTTTTATTGGTGCAGCAGCAGAAACACAAACGCACGTTGAGAAACCCTATACTGTAGCATAGCTCAAAGTACTGAATGTGGTAGTAATTTGAGTCACAAAATAATGGAAAGAAACCCCACAGAACAATTTATTTCAAAAATGATTTTTTATTATTTTTATTTGATTTTATGATGCAAGTAAAGACATTTTAACACTTTGTGTTATTTGAACTTTTATTATTTTAAATGCCAATTTATTTAATGTTCAATGCCAAAAAAAACAATTTAATTGTTAAAGGAGAATTCCATATTAAAAGGCTTTCTTACTTTTCTTTGTAGTTACCCCCCACCAAAGAGGTCCAGGTGTTATTTTGTGCAAAAGCTCCTTATTGGTTATTTCCCCTACCATAAGCCCTAAATGAATTGCATTGCATTGAATGGGAATTGAATGGGGCTATGGGGTGTTGTGCTAATTCGCTTATTTCTATCGCTCAAAATAATTCTTTTTTTGTATATATCCTCTCTTCATAATGTAAATAATATCCCAAGTGGCACACTTTACTACTTATTTCGATGGAAATAAGCGAATTAGCACAACACCCCATAGCCCCATTCAATTCCCATTCAATTCAATGCAATTCATTGAGGGCTTATGGGAGGGGAAATAGCCAATAAGGAGTTTTTGCTCAAAAAAACACCTGGACCTCTTTGGTGGGGACGTAACAACTACAAAGAAAGGTAAGACAGGTAAGAAAGCCTTCTAGCAGGGAATTCTCTTTTAATCCCAATTATTGTGTGACAATGAATCGTCAGGTTAAAATCTTCCAGCTGCATCCATGGCACAGACGTATGTATTGAGCCATTGGCAAGACTGGTCGTCCCAAAGGCGTGCCTCTGTGTAGACAGAAAGTTCAAAATTATAAATGCTGACAGACAGGCCACATTCCCTAGGAGGGAAAAGGGAATTAAGCTTTTAGAATTTTGTTTTCTAGGTGATTTTTAATAACATAAAATCTGAATCCTATGGTTCTATGGTGAGGAAATTGAAGTCCCAGTGCAGTGTCCCACTGTCCCTGACCCTCACTCTGAAAGGCCCAGGTCTGACTCTGAACTCTGCCAGCTTAAGCCTGATTCATAATTAGTTGCATGCTGGTGTCGATCGTGCTCAGTAAATTGCAGATTTACAAGCTGATCAGCTTGTAGATCTGTGATTTATGGCAGGCAATAGTGTGCAACTAAGTATAAATCAGGCTTCATGTGAAGTGATGCGTTCTACAGAACGCCAGCTTCTACAGGGGGAGATACAATCTCACTGTACAGTTTTTCTATTAAGCACTTGAACCCCATCTTGAACCGCACTTGAACCCCAGCATCCATATTCTGAGGGTGAACATTAGCCAAAAATAGCAGACATTGCAACTCGCAAAGATGCGGTCCAAGTCAACAAGACAACTCATAAGGGTTTAAGTGGTTAACAAGCTGAAATGATAGTGATAATGAATGTATTTGTATAATGCTTTTCCAAACATAGTTACAAAGTGCTTTACAGAACAGGGTAAAAGAGCAACGTGATAAAAATTAGAGATAACAAAAGATCAGTGAATAAAATAGCACAGTAGCCACAAAATGTAAAATCCACACAGACTAGAAAAAGTGCCCCTCGGGGCACAGGTCTCCACCAGGGCAGGTTTTTTTTAGGCATTTTGTTCCAAAAATATGTTTTGCAAAAATCCACCTTTTGGTGGTGCTATAACAGGCCAATGTGAAAAGGGTGGTATATTCCTCAGCCTAATAGGAACGTCTGTGAAAGATTAAATTGCATGCTGCGTTCATGATTTGAGGCTTTTTGTTCAAAACGGGCCAATCCTGCACATTTTGAAAGCCAATGTTAGCCAATCAGCATGGAATATGAAATATCGGACAGATCTGTCTTGAGCACATGACTATAGATACTGTGTAACGGACACACACACGGAAGGACACACGGACGGAGTGCAAAACATACTCTCTCCCCATGCCTTCGGCCTGGTGGAAACAATAATAATCAGTGGTGGAAAGTAACTAAGTACATTTACTTAAGTACTGTACTTAAGTAAAATGTTGAGGTATTCTTGAGGAATTCCAATTTCCAATACTTTTACTTCTACTCCACTACATCTTGGATCCAAATATTGTACTTCTACTCCACTACATTTATTTGAAAATGTTACTGTAGTTAGAGTTACTTTGTAGATTTAGATTATTACCAGTAAGACGCCCTGAGGGTGAGAAACAACAGGTCTGTTTCCTGACGTTTTCGGGCCGGTAAAATGTGTGCTAATTAGTAAGGCCAGACGGGGCCTTGGGCCAGCCCAGTTATGATATTAGTCTGGCTTATTAGCCAGGCTAGCCCAGTTAGGGCCCAGGTAGGGCCTTCATTTTCAGGCCTGTTGAGAACTCTAGTTTTCGCCGGCTGCTGGGCGCGGATGCGCTAATAACTTTGGGGCGGGCTCGTCTAGAGTTTGAATGGACAGGTTAGGTATCAGTCAAAAGGGAGAAGGGAGAAGGACGGATGGTGAAGGATCAACATATGGAATGTCAGAGCAGGGTTTGAGGGTTTGATCAGGTCAGTGTCGTGATCTTCATATATGGAGATGGCCATATATGGAGCGTGTCACGAGGCGTGATGAACTGACGGCCAGATATGGTGGCGTGACGGACTGACTGACTGACAGGTTTTGCAGGTTTTCAAAGTATTCTGCGACCTAATCACTTCAACCCTATAGCCAAAATGATTGAAAATCTACAAGCTTGTACGAGCTACAAGCTTGTAGATCTGCTATTTTCAAAAGATTTTTAATAAAACAAATATATATTTGCAAACTTCCATTCTGCATAATTAGTACTTTATACCTTTGGTACTTTAAGTACCTTTTGATACCAATACTTTTGTATTTTACTCAATGAATTCCGGCCATGTACTTGTAATGACGTATTTCTACATTGCACTATTGATACTATAGATTATATATAGATTCTATACCAGTGGTTCCCAAACTTTTCAGGTCATGGTAAAAATCTATGTGTTGTGACTTACTTGACCAGTTCATGACCATACAGTTTTGTATTTTTTTCCAGTTATCAGGCTGTCCCTTGGCCCAGGGTATGTATTTCATTGGAAGTCCATCACTCCACAACCATGTACCCTCCTAGACGAGGGGGAAAAAGTAGAATTGAATGCATCAATAGAATAGAATAGAATAGAATAGAGCACAGTACAGTACAGTACAGTACAGTACAGTACAGTACAGTACAGTACAGTACAGTACAGTACAGTACAGTACAGTACAAAACGTGTGAAAGGGGACATTCCTGCACAATGAGTCCCTCTACATTTTCATGGTCCTTTAAGTTTGATGCCCATACTTTTACTCAACTATACATTTTGGAATTCTGGACTTTTACTTAGTTGTAATCGAGTATTTCTACATGTGGTATTGATACGTCTACTTAAGTAAAAAATACTAATACATCTGCCACCACTGGTGGTTAATATACCTACATGTACTGCATCAGCGCCTCCAAGCCACGATGTATGTGTTCCACCACCATTCTTTTTGACCATGCTTTGAACGAATATGTGCTCCTCACTGCTGCTTACGGATGCCAGGTTTCCTCCCAAGGACAGACAGCTTTTCTACAGAAAGATATAAAGCAGGGCTCTTCAAGGTGTTTCGGGCCAAGGACCCCCCTCAGCTGAGGGGGGCCACACACACACACTCACACACACACACACACACACACACACACACACACACACACACACACACACACACACACACACACACACACACACACACACACACACACACACACACACATTCTGTATTCCAACAATTGTTCATTATAATTACCTCTGCATTAATCCAAGTCAATTTCTGAGGGAAGTATTTGAAACAGCGCAGATTGTGAAAGCTCCATCCCTCTGGACATTTAGTGGCTTCTGTCAGAACAATCACAGCACAGAGCAACAGTGTTGCTCTCAGGATACTCATGGTGATGATGGTGATGAAGATGATTGCCTTCAGTAGAGAGAGAGAGAGAGAGAGAAAGTCAGAGAGAGACAGAGAGAGAGAGAGAGAGAGAGAGAGAGAGAGAGAGACAGAGATGTTAATGATATTTGTGAAGAGCAGTAACAGCAAAGAGAGCAGAGGATTTATCTCAAACCTTCAGCAGAATTCCTTCTTGTGTTGAGGTGTTGAAGAACAGAAACAGAGGCTCTTATATACAATTTGTCTCAGCATCTGTGTGTGATAACATAATTGTATACATGTATGCTACAGTATGTATGCACAGTAAGATCTTCAGTACACATGATTTATGTATTTCTTACCGTGACCCTGGGGCAGTGTAGGTCATCATGTTCCTCTTGTCAGAATAAGATCTATAGGCCTGTTGAGACAATCGTAATTACTTTTGCAGAAATATGATGATTATGCAAAAATAATTGTTTTCATACATTTAAAAATAAATAACTAAATGACGTGTAGCATCGCAATGCTTTGTAAAGCTTGTAGACTGGTTGTTTAAAAAGTAATATAACAAAATGTAGTTTTTATTTTAATGTTCCAATGTTCAATGTCAAAAAAAGTTAAATCCCAATTATTTGTGTGACAATTAATTGTGAGGTTAAAATGTCATGATTGTGACGGCCCTATAGTTTTCGCATGTATCCTTAGCACAGACATATGGAAACCTCCACCTAGAACAAGACTTGTCGTCCCACTTGTCGCCTACATGTGTAGACAGAAAGATCAAGTTGTGCATTCGATTTGCTGACAGATTTAGTTATTTATTTTGAACAGTGCGACAAAAAAAACATACATATACCTTAAATCATAATTACCTTAAATTACCTTATATTACCTTAAATTATATTTGTGTTCGAAAAAGGAGTAAGAAGAAGTTTAGTGGAAAAACGTATCGGGTCCTACCCCTTTTTGTGTATCTCAATACATCAAATCTTATTCTTCAGATAGATATTTTGGCTTTCCGCCCCAGTGTTTACACACTCACATAGTCATATTAAAAATAAAAACAAAACATAACAGATAAGCTCAAGCTAAACAAACAATCAGGCATAGGAGATAATACAATTACTTAAATAGATACAACTAATGCATTAATAATGATAGTAGATACAACTAAATGATGCTCCAGATCTATAAACCTGTGCCCAAAGCTATTCTTCTTACATATACTGTATCTATTTAGTATATCTCTTTTAAACATCCACTTGAACCCATCCCATGTCTCACTTTGTTTTAATTAATCTCTTAATCTGTTCCACAGAGTAATTAACCCCTTTGACAGAAATACAGTGGTATTTTGCATGGGTCGATCCTCACCCAACGGCTGATCAAACACACAGACTCCTCACAAAATGTAATGGCTCTCGCTCTTTTGGAACAACTTTATTTTCTGCTTTGTACATTATTACTTGCGCAAGCAGAGCGTGCAAGTAATGTTTTCGCCAGGTGCTACGATGCGTATAAAGCTCAAAAGTGTTTAGTTTTGAGCTTGTAGATTGACTATATTGTTGCTACATTTGTGTGACATAGAATGCCGAAGTAGGTCCTTAATTTACGAACAAAGTTTAAATACGAAGATAAGAGGTTTCTGCCTGACAGTATGCAATGTGCACATGGTCCTCTGGAGTGTGTGAGAACATAATTGTACATGCATGTAGCCTACAGTATGTATATGCACAGTAAGATCTCCAGAAAGTACACATTACACCTTTATGTATACTTACCGAGTTACAGTGCCCCGGAGAAGAGTAGGTATGTGTGACTGAGAACTTGTGACTTACCTCTTTTTGATTGATTGAAATATTTATTAACAGTTTGCAGAATTACAGTACATTTCAAGCACAAACTCAATACAAAGACTGTTAACTGTGAGTGGACGACCCAATTAAGCATTACACTTGTTTACAAGAGGGTCCACCATGTTCAATTCATCAAAACATTTAGAGACGTACAAATAGACACTTCTATATAGTCAAAGAACAGAACAGGAATTCATCATAAAGGCGGTAAAAAGGGAAAAGAAACATATACAGTGAGGGGAAAAAGGAGGGGGGGATTCCGATTTTACAGGGGCCAGTTTCAAATTGCAGCCGTCCGTAGGTGCCCTTTGAGAGCGGTTTTGAAGGAGTCAAGGGATTCGCATGTCTTAATGACTGTTGGTAGGGCGTTCCACATTTTGGTGGCATAGGAGCGAAAATAATTTAGTCCCCTGTTTGTGCCGAATCTGGGTTGTACATGGTTCGTTGCACTCCCTCTGGTGTTGTGGGTGTGGACTTCGTTAACATTAAGGAAGTATCTAGACAGGTATACATGGGTATCTTGGTGGTGTATCGAATCTTGTGGACCAGACCCATTGCAAGATGCTGTACTCTGTCGTCGACCCTAAGCCATTCCAGCCTGTCAAAGTGGGCAGGGGTGAGGTGGGTGAGGCCAAGTAGGAGCCTGACCAGTTTGTTTTTGGAAGTCTGGAGCCTAGTTTTAAGGGCCTTTGAGGTGCTGTGGTACCAGGAGGTGCATGCATAGTCAAATAAACCTTGTACGAGGGCTCCTGTTCTGTTCTTTGACTATATAGAAGTGTCTATTTGTACGTCTCTAAATGTTTTGATGAATTGAACATGGTGGACCCTCTTGTAAACAAGTGTAATGCTTAATTGGGTCGTCCACTCACAGTTAACAGTCTTTGTATTGAGTTTGTGCTAGAAATGTACTGTAATTCTGCAAACTGTTAATAAATATTTCAATCAATCAATCAATCAACCAATCAATCAATCAATCAATCAATCAATCAATCAATCAATCAATCAATCAATCAATCAATCAATCAATCAATCAATCAATCAATCAGTCTTCAAGGTGTTTTTGTTGACCAGTGAGGAGATCCTGTAAAGGAATCTTGTTCTTTGGTTGACTTTTTTGATTACGTTGGTGGCCATTTTATCACCGGAAAGATTAGCCTCCAGGATGGAACCTAGGTAGGTAATTTCATCTTTACGTGTGATAACATTGTCACCCACTCTAACCAAGAAGCCATTTGCCTTGCTGAGATTACTATTAGAGCCAAAGAGAATGGATTCAGTTTTTCCCAGGTGTAAAGATAGTTATCAGCGAGCCAGGTGCAGATTCTACCGAGTTCAGAGCTGAGGGCCTTTTCAACCTGCAGTTTGTTCCTGTCCGAGACTAGCAGTGCCGAGTCATCTGCGAACAGGAACAAGTTGCAGTCACAAGCTGAAGTCATGTCGTTTACATATATTAGGAACAGTAAAGGCTATGCTTCCTTGTGGAACGCCACAGCTCACTGGGAGGGGGGGGGGACAGTGTTCCATTCACCTCCACCATCTGTTCTCTTCCCTCCAGGTAGGATTGCATCCAGCTCACTGATGTGCTATCGAAACCAATTGCTTTTAGCAAATGTACCTCTCCAGTACATTGTCATGCAGTCCTGCCTACTGTACGTTGAGAATCATCAGGCTGTCCCCAGGCCTTGCAGGCCGTGTCTTTGAGCTCCACTCCACAACCATGTACCTCGATGAGCAAAAAAAGTAGAATTGAATGCATCAATATAATAGAATAATTATAATAATAATAATAATAATAATCTTTATTGTCCCGAAGGATATTGTCCCCGAAGGACAAAACTCCTACTGAAACGAACCTTTTTCCATGGTAAGGTTCTGTATCTTTGTCCTAATGGCATGAGGTTGAAAAAGCGATACAGGGGATGATCAGTGTCACGTGATATTGAGAGTGCTAGCCGTGTGATGGCCTTATTGTTCATATCAGAAAGTGTTGGTGTGGGAAGGCCTTTCTGTATGGAGTTTGCATGTTCTCCCCGTGTCCCCTAGGGTAGGTACCCTCACAAAAAACATGCAGTTATCCTGGTCTCTAAACTACCTCCCCCTGGCCAGCCGGGGCGCTTGATGGAGGAGAAAGGAACTGGTCGGAATAACGTGTTCCTTCCACACGCTGGGGAAACTCCCCTAGCTGTCAGGTGAAAAGAAGCAGTTTGGACTACTCATGCATAGAAGGAAGCATGAGGTCAGTCCGCTGCCCCCCAGGTTGGCAGAGGAAGTGTAGCGCCCAGGATTACATTAGATAATTGACACTGGGTGAAAAAATGGGTTGCAAAATCGTGGGATTCAAAAATAAGTAAAAAAATAGAAAATAGAATAGAATAGAATAGTGCACTGCACTCCCTGCGGGGGTGTGGAACGTGTGTGTCGAATATGAAGTCGGTCGGGCAAACGGTTCTCGAGTTACGTGCATTACAACGGTACACACACACACACACACACACGCACGCACGCACACACGCAGACAGAGACGTGGCGCATTTATAGTAGGATATAGGCCTAGCAGTTTAACCATTTTAACCGTAAGTACAGTATACATCGGCTATGTGAAAATAGCTGTACAAGCTCAGTGTCACAATGTGACACAATGTGACACGTTGTGATCTGCTACTTTCACAATAGTTTTTTGTACTTTTGTACTAATTTGTACACTTTTTGAATACTTAAGTATTTTCAAAAAGCATGCACTTTTGAATATGTCGTTTTTAGAAGCAATATAGTAGCCTACTTTAACGCAAGTACTAATTTGACTGAGCATCTTTTATGAGTTATACATTGACTCTGGCCCTGCATGCCTGGCAGTTCCATTCTGGCGACTTTGTTTAACACCCTCTGTAGTGTTTTTTATTTTATTGATAGAATACTTCATTAGTCAGAAATGTAAACAGCACGTGGTACAGGAATAGGTCTAAAAGGATAACACTAAACAGTCCTGGAGACCTGTTTCCATTGTGGTTGTATTGTATTCAATTCATCAACATACTGTAGCATAATTACACAGCAGCAGTGAATGACACCTCCTTTTGATGGGAATTCACATTTACCTCTCTCCTTGTGGTCTCCTCTTCAAAAGGTTTGAAAGAAACAGTGTTTCACATCCTTTAAAGTATAGTATAGTTCACTAATGTAAAAATGGAAATGTAATGTGATTAGATATTTTTCCTGTGTGGAACACATGTAAACCACGAGACTTGAATACACACACCTTAGGCCATGCAGGGTGTGTTTATTCTAAAAAATAATACCTATATATATTTTCCCTCAGGAACAACATAAATCATTAACTCTGGAACATTGTGAAAATACCTGTAAGAAATTAAAATATTGGTCACCACATCATCAGCATCATTATTGGTGCGACCACATATTTAGGGAAATTAAGTTAGACGAATTTTGGACCAATATGGAAAATAAATGCTTACCAATAGCTTTCTTCACAAATGTGTTCATAAAGGTGTCTATACTATCACCTCTGAATTTGTTTCGCTTGGGAAACTTAAATTGTGACAGCTGAAAGTTGGGGTACCATTAACAACCTATATGCATGCAGGCAAAATGTACAACATTTTATTGTGCTTTAAGTAGCACGTGACGGGTCAAACTAGGGTTTTTCATGATTCTGAATCCATTGCAAGCATTTGTTTTGCACAAAAGTTTCAGCTATACGTGTTTGCTCAGAGTTCCAAGGATAAACCAGGAGGGTAGGTGTCAGTGTAAGTGCAGTCAGAGTTCCAAGTGGGTTCCAAAATGTTATGTATCAGGGTTCCAATAAGTTCCAGGGGAATGTGTGTGTGTGTGTGTGTGTGTGTGTGTGTGTGTGTGTGTGTGTGTGTGTGTGTGTGTGTGTGTGTGTGCGTGCGTGTGTGTGTGTGTGTGTGTGTGTGTGTGCGTGCGTGCGTGCGTGCGTGCGTGCGTGCGTGCGTGCGTGTGCTGTGCGTGCGTGCGTGTGTGTGGGGGGGGTGTCCCTGCTTCTTCTCTCTCTCAGCTGAGGGGGGTCCTTGGCCCGAAACACCTTGAAGAGCCCTGCTTTATATCTTTCTGTAGAAAAGCTGTCTGTCCTTGGGAGGAAACCTGGCATCCGTAAGCAGCAGTGAGGAGCACGCATTCGTTCAAAGCATGGTCAAAAAGAATGGTGGCGGAACACATACATCGTGGCTTGGAGGCGTTGATGCAGGACATGTAAGTATATTAACCACCAGTGGTGGCAGAAGTATTAGTATTTTTTACTTAAGTAGACGTATCAATACCACAATGTAGAAATACTCGATTACAACTAAGTAAAAGTCCAGAATTCCAAAATGTATAGTTGAGTAAAAGTATGGGCATCAAACTTAAAGGACCATGAAAATGTAGAGGGACTCCTTGTGCAGGAATGTCCCCTTTCACATGTTTTGTGTGGTAGCATGCTTTTACAATTACATGAGTAAAATAAATCACCCACTGTACTGTACTGTACTGTACTGTACTGTACTGTACTGTACTGTACTGTACTGTACTGTACTCTATTCTATTCTATTCTATTCTATTCTATTGATGCATTCAATTCTACTTTTTCCCCCTCGTCTAGGAGGGTACATGGTTGTGGAGTGATGGACTTCCAATGAAATACACAGGCTGGGCCAAGGGACAGCCTGATAACTGGAAAAAAATACAAAACTGTATGGTCATGAACTGGTCAAGTAAGTCACAAGTTCAACACATTGATTTTTACCATGACCTGAAAAGTTTGGGAACCACTGGTATAGAATCTATAGTATAGATTCTATACCAGTGGTATATGTTTCTTTATGAGGAGGCTGCGTTTTATTGATTATATGCAGTGGTGGAAAGAAGTACTCACATTTTTTACTTTAAGTAAAGGTATCAATAGTGCAAGAAATACGTCATTTCAAGTACATGGCCGGAATTCAAAATTTACTTGAGTAAAATACAAAAGTATTGGTATCAAAATATACTTAAAGTACCAAAGGTATAAAGTACTAATTATGCAGAATGGAAGTTTGCAAATATATATTTTGTTTATTAAAAGTCTTTTTAAAATAGCAGATCTACAAGCTTGTAGCTCGTACAAGCTTGTAGATTTTCAATCATTTTGGCTAGGGTTGAAGTGATTAGGTCGCAGATTACTTTGAAAACCTGCAAAACCTGTCAGTCAGTCAGTCCGTCACGCCACCATATCTGGCCGTCAGTTCATCACACCTCGTGACACACTCCATATATGGCCATCTCCATATATGAAGATCACGACACTGACCTGATCAAACCCTCAAACCCTGCTCTGACATTCCATATGTTGATCCTTCGCCATCCGTCCTTCTCCCTTCTCCCTTTTGACTGATACCTAACCTGTCCATTCAAACTCTAGACGAGCCCGCCCCAAAGTTATTAGCGCATCCGCGCCCGGCAGCCGGCAAAAACTAGAGTTCTCAACAGGCCTGGAAATTAAGGCCCTACCTGGGCCCTAACTGGGCTGGCCCAAGGCCCCGTCTGGCCTTACTAATTAGCACACATTTTACGCCCTACCCGGCCCGAAAACGTCAGGAAACAGACCTGTTGTTTCTCACCCTCAGGGCGTCTTACTGGTAATAATCTAAATCTACAAAGTAACTCTAACTACAGTAACATTTTCAAATAAATGTAGTGGAGTAGAAGTACAATATTTGGATCCAAGATGTAGTGGAGTAGAAGTAAAAGTATTGGAAATTGGAATTCCTCAAGAATACCTCAAAATTGTACTTAAGTACAGTACTTAAGTAAATGTACTTAGTTACTTTCCACCACTGATTATTATTGTTTCCACCAGGCCGAAGGCATGGGGAGAGAGTATGTTTTGCACTCCGTCCGTGTGTCCTTCCGTGTGTGTGTCCGTTACACAGTATCTTTAGTCATGTGCTCAAGACAGATCTGTCCGATATTTCATATCCCATGCTGATTGGCTAACATTGGCTTTCAAAATTTGCAGGATTGGCCCGTTTTGAACAAAAAGCCTCAAATCATGAACGCAGCATGCAATTTAATCTTTCACAGACGTTCCTATTAGGCTGAGGAATATACCACCCTTTTCACATTGGCCTGTTATAGCACCACCAAAAGGTGGATTTTTGCAAAACATATTTTTGGAACAAAATGCCTAAAATCATCCAATTGTCCATCCAAAGCATAAGAAGAAATGGCACCCTTTTCACATTGGCTTATTATAGTGCCACCAGGAGGCTACAACCTGACCTGCCCTGGTGGAGACCTGTGCCCCGAGGGGCACTTTTTCTAGTCTGTGTGGATTTTACATTTTGTGGCTACTGTGCTATTTTATTCACTGATCTTTTGTTATCTCTAATTTGTATCACGTTGCTCTTTTACCCTGTTCTGTAAAGCACTTTGTAACTATGTTTGGAAAAGCATTATACAAATACATTCATTATCACTATCATTTCAGCTTGTTAACCACTTAAACCCTTATGAGTTGTCTTGTTGACTTGGACCGCATCTGTCTAAATCTCTTTGCCAAAAAATAGCCGATCTACAAGCTCACAGCGAGTTGCAATGTCTGCTATTTTTGGCTAATGTAGTAATGTTCACCCTCAGAATATGGATGCTGGGGTTCAAGTGCGGTTCAAGCTGGGGTTCAAGTGCTTAATACAAAAACTGTACCGTGAGATTGTATCTCCCCCTGTAGAAGCTGGCGTTCTGTAGAACGCATCACTTCACATGAAGCTTGATTTATACTTAGTTGCACACTATTGCCTGCCATAAATCACAGATCTACAAGCTGATCAGCTTGTAAATCTGCAATTTACTGAGCACGATCGACACCAGCATGCAACTAATTATGAATCAGGCTTAAGCTAGCAGAGTTCAGACCTGGGCCTTTCAGAGTGAGCGTCAGGGACAGTGGGACACTGCACTGGGACTTCAATTTCCTCACCATAGAACCATAGGATTCAGATTTTATGTTATTAAAAATCACCTAGAAATCAAAATTCTAAAAGCTTAATTCCCTTTTCCCTCCTAGGGAATGTTGCCTGTCTGTCAGCAATTATAATTTTGAACTTTCTTTCTACACAGATGCACGCCTTTGGGACGACCAGGCTTGCCACTGGCCCAGTACATACGTCTGTGCCATGGATGCAGCTGGAAGATTTTAACCTGACGATTCATTGTCATACAATAATTGGGATTAACAATTAAATTGTGTTTTTTGGCATTGAACATTAAATAAATTGGCATTTAAAATAATAAAAGTTCAAATAACACATAAAGTGTTAAAATGTCTTTACTTGCATCATAAAATCAAAATCAAATAATAAAAAATCCTTTTTGAAATAAATTGTTCTGTGGGGTTTCTTTCCATTATTTTGTGACTCAAATTACTACCACATTCAGTACTTTGAGCTATGCTACAGTATAGGGTTTCTCAACGTGTGTTTGTGTTTCTGCTGCTGCACCAATAAAACCTGCTCATCAGGAGCAGATAGGCGTTCAATGTCTTGCTCAAGGTCTCTTCAAATATAGGCTGCCAGGCTGGGGATCAAAGCGGGAACC
This sequence comes from Electrona antarctica, assembly GCF_951216825.1. Taxonomy (NCBI): domain Eukaryota; kingdom Metazoa; phylum Chordata; class Actinopteri; order Myctophiformes; family Myctophidae; genus Electrona; species Electrona antarctica. Next base: position 21,619,928 of record NC_136792.1, on the reverse strand, counting down.
AAAAGTATGTTTAGGTAATATTGGAAATCAATTAAAACCCCCAAAGAAACCATAATCGTACTACATTAAACAGGCTTCAGCAGATGGGTATACTTGTCTACTAAATGTGCTTAGCAGTGCGATGAGTAGCCTACTGTTGTGTCCACTTTAATAATTAAATTGGCTCCCAGTGGAAGGCAGAATACAACAACTGAGACTCATGGTCTATAAAAGAACAATGCCCAAAATATTTTAAAGGTTACTTCCTGTATGTTAACCAGTTCCATAGTTTGAACACAAGGGCTAGTGTAGCTGATCTTAAACCACCAAACCTAAGACATAAGGTAGGTAGAAGCTAATTTAAATATACAGGGGTGGAGGATTGGAACAAAATCCCAAGGGAAATTCAATTTGCCCAGTCTTTGAACATTTTTAAAAATATGTTGAAAAAGTGGCTGATGGGCTATGCAGTGAAATAAAAATTAAATCAATCAATCCACACGAGTGTCACCTGTAGTGACAACACTCCACCGCTGGGTGACGCTAGTTTGCTGATATAACCTTTGAAGCGGGCACTGTTTGACCCCCCCCTCTTTCTGGCTGCTGGAACGCCGCGCCTCTCCTTGTTCGTGGAGACAGAAACGCGAGGAGGAGGCCGCCCTGTCAGCCGAGCCACCCACTCCCTCGGTAACGGCGCCGGGTCGCTAACCGTTAAATCAACAGGACATTTCTTTTCAGTCTTCAGCGTTGCTGATCCCCTAGTTTCCCTGGTTTCAGCGTACCAGCCCCCCCTCCTGACTGTTACCATGGCGGCGAGTGCGAAACGAAAGCAAGAGGAGAAGCACCTGAAGATGCTCAGAGAAATGACGAGTTTACCTCCCAACAGAAAGTGCTTTGACTGTGACCAACGCGGCCCGACCTATGCCAACATGACAGTGGGCTCTTTCGTTTGTACCTCCTGCTCTGGCATCCTGTGAGTAGTTACTGAATGACCTTAGCTGTTAGACATGGCGCACACATACGTTATCCATTCAACTACATTGTGTCAGGCTAATGTTAGCTGACTGTACAGCTGCTCCTCTGACTGACTAACGTTAGCGATCACTGGTGGACTGGTGGTCTCTAGACTTTGTCTTGTTATGTTTTTTTGTCGGTTTCTTCTTCCACTGAGCAGACCTGTACAATCTGACATGTTTAGCCTGCCAAGCCTGCTAATGCTAGCCATGGGAACTTATCTGACACTTGCTAGTTAGAGCCAGAGCCTCTGAGGGTTGGTAGATAAAGCCGGGTATCTGTTGTAGCTACTATAGTTGCTGCTGGTGTATCTTGTGGTCATTGTAGTTAGGCACTGAAGCACCACCACAATGTTCTTGTCTGCTTGTGAAGTTTCATGCCAAGTTCTCCTCTCCTAACTTACCCAGTGGGAGCCACTACTCAACGCACACACACACACACACACACACACACACACACACACACACACACACACACACACACACACACACACACACACACACACACACACACCCAGCATATATCAATCATCTTGACAAAAATATTCACCAATATTTGACCAATAGTCTATATTTGTTACACATCCATTGATAGCCACAGATAAGAGCTTGATGTCCATGCTAAATACAAAAATAAATCCGTTTTTACTTACTGCAGTATTTATCTGATTTAAAACCTTGTGCCGTTGTGTAACCAGGCATCTGCAGCTTTGGATTTGGGATTAGTGAAGCACTCTATTTCTCCAATATTGAACTGAAATGCTTTCCTCTATTCAGCAGTCATATCTGTGTTTCTAGATGTCTAAGACCAGTAGGTGTCGGTGAGCATACAATGGTAATTCACACTTCAATTTATTTTGACTATCTATTCCACTGTCTGCAGTGCACAGTAGGTTGACCTATATACAGTAGTAGTTAAATCATTGGGGCAACTGGACCTATACAAGTAAAAATGTTAATCTCCTCATAGCTCTTAGACTTAGAACATATTCATCTGAAGTCTTTGGAGCGTTCGTGCATTATATCGCACTTCTTTCAGACTGCGTAAACTATTACCATTAACCAAATAGTTTTACATTTTACTTACTTACGCCTATAGCCCAACTTTGGGCATAGGCCACAAACAATAGCTCTCCAGACATCCCAGTCCTGTGCCAGTTTCTCCAGCTGGCAGCTGTCCCCATGTGTGGCCAGATCTCTTCACATCTGCATCCAGGTCACGGCGGCAGGTGTTTAGTGGTCTTCCTTCTCCCTTGTGGGTACCAGAACAGGGCATATCTTGTGATATTTGATGCAGGTTTGCAAAGAGTCTGGCCCATCCAAATTCCATAATTACTGCAGTCAAATACAGTACAGTACTTGCTAGAGCTGTCACGATTACAAATTTAAGAAGTTGATGATTAATTGTCACACTAATTGCGATTAACAATTGAATTGTGTTTTTGGCATTGAACATTGCTGATCTACAAGCTTACAACGCATCACGAAGTGACACGTTGTAAGCTTGTAGATCAACTATTTCAGCTTTTTTATGTATGAACTATGAACATGAACATGGAAACAATTTTGTAATGATTGTGACAAGTAGTACTTGTCACAATGCTAATTTTTTGTTTTTGTGCTAATTCGCTTATTTCCATCTAAATAAGTAGTAAAGTGTGCCGCTTGGGATACTATTTACATTATGAAGAGAGGATATATACAAAAAATATAGATTTTTGAGCAATGGAAATAAGCAAATTAGCGCCCCATTCAATGCAATTTAGTGCAATTCATTGAGGGCTTATGGCAGGGGAAATAGCCAATAATGCGCTTTTGCACAAAATAACACCTGGACCTCTTTGGTGGGGACGTAACAACTACAAATAAAGGTAAGAAAGCTGACAGTACTTTTCTGTCACATATTATGTATTCCATTAATTGCCATATGGAGGTCATCTTGCCAATCTCTAATAGCTGTCTGATAATGTTGATAATGTGGAAAAAAGGTATGTGTCTGTTGCTCTCACTGTCCAATGCCTTTGTAACTCTATTAGAAGGAACTTGTCCTTTCTGATTTAGGTCATACTTCATCCACACTGCTTTGGAGGTGTCCTGTCTTTATCTCGTCAGCTACAGCCTAGGGCCCTAGGCAATAGTTTTTGTGACCCCCCCCCCCCCAACACTGTATCTTGGGCTGCCAGTCTTTCTTTGTGCAGGCTAGAAGGTGTACAAAGAAAAATGTGACAAATGTCATACACACTTTCCTAGTAATAGGCTCTGGCTTCCCTCTCCAGTCACCCTGCAGGGATTCCTCTGAATTTCACAGCGGTTTACTCTAATATGTTTGCCAAACATTGTAGCGTGAGTTAATTGAGATATGTTATAAGGTCCGTATCATGTGGGCTCCTGTGAATTTCATGCTGATTATCTCATCAAGTTATTACATTTATGTTACACAGGGTAATATCAAGCAAACACTTACTCAAACCAGATATGACGGGAGCTTTTTTTATTCTTCTATAGCATAATTTATTTATTATTATTATTTTCATCATTTATTTGAACTGCTCAGCTCAGCCTCATTTGAACTTCTGCCTCAGGTAATTGGGAAATGACCTCCTTATGGGGAATTTGAGTAATGTAAATCTTTCCTGGCAGAAGAGTAAACATTGGCTGTAAAGGATTGAGGCCTGCCTCATGTATGCAGGAAGCGTTGTGTGATTGTAAGGTCGGGAAGTGGCAGAACTCCAACGTGCTGCTACATCAGCAGCATGTGATGTTACATGTGCCACAGGAAGGGGAAGAGAGCTAGCTGTCTGCTGCTCACTCCATTCTTCTTGCACAGAGGCCAGACAGATTTACACTATCTCACTGTATGCATTGTCTTGATTATTTAGATTTTCAAGAGTGAGAACATTGTTCCTTTTGTTTATATCTTGATGGACAACATAAACACTGTCCATGTCATCCAGACATCCACACATGTCCACAGGGATTGGGGCAGTATTATAGGCTTGTAAGCAACTAAGCAATGCATTGTAATGGCCAGTGAGCTAGAAGGAACTTCAGAAAGCCCTTGGTGTCTGTCTCTCTTATTTGGTGGCCATATCGTTTCTTAGTTATCTCAGTACATCTCTGAGTCTGTGGCAAATGCCATTGATTAAACATTACACTATTTCAAAGTTAGTTATAGTGCTACCAGGGGATGCAACTCACTGTATTTCCATGATCTCATTTACTTTATCTCATTTTATGGTTTGTCTTGTCAGCCTAGCATAAACCACAATCATTTTTGTCGGACCAGTGTGTGTTAGTTTTGTTTGCCTGCTCTATGAGTAGTAATATTGCCTTTTGTAGGGGGGGGGGGGGGGGGGGGGGAGGGGGCACCTTCCCGTGCATCAAGCCCCCTTCAAGTTGTGTTGAAATGGGTGGAGTTGTTGGAATGTACTATGTAAACACATTCCAGATGAAGGTGGAGGCTTCCCCAAGAGGTACATTTACCACAATCTATTTTACTGGAATGTTTCTTGTGTCAGGAAGTTCCCCATACTCAGCCTATCTGTCCTCGAATTAGCAGGGCTTTGACATGGTGCAACTGGGAATGTAAAATAAATGCATTGATTGATCAATATTTTATTGAATGATTTGAATGTTTACGCTTCACCTAAACATTTTTTATTTCACAATGATGACCCTACAAGTAATCTGGAGTTCGATTGCCCGGTGTTGTTTAATCCATTAAATCATAGCGATTTATAGCAGTGGAGCACTTTTACCGACGGACCGGATGTTATCTCGGATGTGGACTTAGCAGCTAAATGTAGCCAAGACACTCTAGAGCCGATCGACAACAACAGGAGGTATGATTAAATCTAACGCGACTAGCGACGGGACAGCGGTGGGCCGTCTAACACATGATCTTTTCTTAGAATTGGACGGGATGATTTAAAACCAACGTTTTAAGATTTTTGGTCTGGGGGGGGGGGGGGGGGGTGGGGGGGCATTTTCGATGACGTCCCACTGTTACGCAACATCGAGTATTACGCAACAGGCAATGAAATGAAATGAAATCTATATTTACCCAGGGTATCTGGGCTAAGCTCAAGAACTTGTTTCCAGCCAGGCCCTGCTCATAGAACACATTTCATCGTAGTGGTTGATGCCTTGTTCAAGGGCATTTCAGCGGTGGTAATTTTAACGTGTCGGACGGCTGATTCGAACTGGGAACCTTCCGGTATCTAGACCGCGCCGCTATCCGTTCGGCCACCGCTGCCACAATCCTAGGCTGTGGAGCGATGCGATCGGTTGTGATATCAATAATCTTCGTCTTTTGGATAAAACGTCGTCCTGGTCGCTGGGTGTTACTAATTGAAAGGACGTGAACTTCGTCCTGGGCGAAGCAGTAGCAAAAGAGGTGGATGCTGCATAGATTGCATTTACATAGATTTCTTTATCCATATCTCTCTTATGACTATTTACTGTAAAACATTGTTGGGAGCTTGTACAAACAAAAAATGTTGTTGGAGTTTAAGTTGATTCCCTATTTGAGTTTTTTGAGATTCAATGCTACCAGTTTCTCTCACCTGGACTGCCGCAAAGGATGGTACAATGGTCTCCCTGATGAGCCTCTCTGAGAGAGTTACATTGAAGTTATGGGGTTCATAACTTCATCATATCGCTATCGCCAATATCAGCCTTAAGAATTTATCAAATCTATCAAAATAATATATCTGTTTTAACCAACATTTTTTTATATAATTGTGACTAGGTCGCAGTCCGTCAAGCCACCATATACTGTATGGCCGTCAGTCGGTCACGCCTCGTGACACGTCACGCCGTGACGCCACCATATATGGCTGTCAGTCCATGACGCCTCGTGACATTCTCCATATAGTATGGCCGTCTCCATATATGAAGATCACGACACTGACCTCATCAAACCCTGGATACATGGAGAAGACTGGATCATCACCTAGATCTGCAACAGGCCCGAAAATTAAAGCCCGGCCCTACCTGGGCCTTCATCAAAGCCTGAACACTCAAGACACTGCCCCTGCTGCCGATTGAGGATTCATACTCCTATTTTACCGCTGTAGTGCCGAAATGATTTCGGCTCGTCAGAAATTTTCAGTAGCACCGAAGAGCCGACTTTAGGACGGTACCCGCCCCCCCGAACCTCAAATGACGTCACATTGTAGGCTCTACAGAGCCGAACCGACTTATGAATCGCGTATGAATAGAGTATGAATCGCGCCATAGATCTCCATATATGGAGCTGACCTGTTCTGACATTCCTTACAGTATGTTGATCTGACCTCATCAAACCCTGTACACTCAAGACACGCTCCATATATGGCCAGTACAGAATTTATTCCATATGTTGATCTGAACCCCCATGCCAAAATGCCAGCGCTCGCCCAGCAGTCTGCCGTCACCCATGCGTGCACGCAACCTCGCCCTTTGGGATAGGTCGCTTCTTTGCTTCTTACTGGTATTTATATTTTGAATATTAAGCTAAAAAAGCCATTTGTGATGATGAAGGCTACAGATTAAATCTATGTTTTCTGGAGAAGCTTTCAAATAGAGTTGGAAAAATGTTAAATAAAAAATACATATTTTTCATTGTTTGAACTAAATATGGCCAAATATATCAGGTAATAAGAATTGCACTGTTTAATATATATTATATATTATTATAGTCTGCAGTGCACCCAGAATCACAGTTATTGTATAACGGGTGTAAGGAAAACCCTATTGTAATATCGGTATCGGCCGATTTAACCATGCAATAATTGTTATTTGGATATCTGCCGTCTCAATATTGTGCGATGTGCATCCCTAATTACTGTACTGTGCAATATGTGAACAGAGCCATTTTACGTTTTTGACGACATCTACATTTATGCAGGCCCAATTTTAACCACTTTCTACTGTACCTGCCCTCCCTGTCATTCATTATACAGTAGGTGAATGAATGACAGGTGGACTTACAGATCAGGATTTTCTGTATTTTCTATTCTTGTTTTTAATTTTTTTTAATTTTATTTACAAAATATCCGTTGTACTACATACCTAAATGCACAGATGTCTTTATAAACTACAGACACTGAAGGTGTCACAATTCCTCACTCTGACCTTTTAAACAGAGAAGATCATCATATTGAGAGACCTAGAGGGCTCTGGAACTCCCCTGCAGTATCTGACCTAGTTTTGTTCTCATGAGACTGGCAACTGATCATTTGTTTGCCCCAGGGTACTAGGGAAAACATGTACCACACACACACACACACACACACACGCACACACACACACACACACACGCACGCACACGCACAAAAACACATACTTATTTATTTGAGTAGTACATAAGGAGAGAGGGGAAGAACCTAAATGGTAGAATGTACAAACCGCAAACAAAACAATCTTAAAAACTGTTAAATACTCTTCTTTGCAATATAGCATGGCAAGTTCTTAGTCCTTTTAGGTGAATCTTCTGAGCAGCTGAGTCATTTTGAATGCAGCAACCCAGTGAGGAAAGTCTGGCCAGTCAGTGTGGCACATTGAGCAAAACTGCTGTTGCAACATTATGTAGAGTAAATGTCACATAAGTCACGTAATAATGGTTTCCTACTGTTAGTCCATGAGCCAGACCCCCCTAATTTGCGCGTTAATTACGAAATGGGTGGGCAAATTCTTGTTTGAATTTTTGACTAGCTGTACTTGTCTACTTCACATTTTTGTATGATAACAATCGCAGACTAGCAGCTTAGTGGTAGTTATCATGCATTGAATACATGCACCCCTATATTGCCACATGCAAATTGTGACAACAAATATATGATCAACTTTTGAACCTTACTTTGTGCAGAGACCAATGAAACCACTTTTCTGCATAATTCAAATATGGGGAATTGATTGGAATGGTTATTTTACTTCCACAAAACTTCCATATATGCTTAAATGGGCTTTTAATGCAGTATTTTGCACACACATCTAAGAAATTTAAAATAAGGCTTGCAAATATCCCCATTTTGGAAGTGTGTGCTAAGAACCAACATGTTCCTAATGGCTATAGAAAACTGCTCACCATTCTAAGCTTTAATATGAGTGGTAACATGTGTTTGTACGTTTTGTAACTCTAGAGATACAATCAGAAACACTATTATAGTGTGATAACACGAGCCAGGGCCATAGCTATAGAATCAAATCGGTGGGCAAAGCTGGTGTGATTTTTTTGACTTGTTGTGCATCTCTACTTCACAGTTTGGCATGATAACCATTGCAGACACATAGCTTAGTGGTCGTTATCATGCATTGAATATGTGGCCCCCTATATTACCACACACATTCTTACAAAAATATATGATAAACGTTTGAGCCATTATTGTGTAGAGACCTATAATCACACCTTTCTGCATAATTCAAGTATGGGTAATTGACTGGAATAGTCATTTTACTTATTCAATACTTTCATATATGCTTAAAACTCGACACCAGGCTGGCTGAAGAAGTTCCTCATGCAGAAGACCCCAACACGTTGTAGTGTCTGGCCCTTAGACTTATTGACAGTCATGCCGAAGCAGGGTCTCACTGGAAACTGGTGGGGCAGAGTGAATGGATAGATGATGTTGGTTGGACACAGGGTGATGCGTGGCCGTGGACTGAGAGTGCATCCCGCATTGACACCAACCACAGATCTTGCAGCTTTAGGCGTGCATCTCGTGCTTTGTCTGACTCAGCTCTCTATGCACGTTGTTGTGCGTCACGCATCCGGTTGCAGTATAGGCTCGGGTACCTTTGGGCATATTGGCATGTAAAAAAGGTGATCTGTAACTGCCATCTATTAGCCAATTCATCGTTCTGTTGAGCTGGTCAAGTCATGGTGATGTCAGCGGTATCACCTTTTATGCCCATCTTTGTCAGGCATGCCCAAATATGGGGTCTATGCAGATGTCAGAAGTCGGTGGGACGAACCCGTATTTAGGCATGCCCAAATATGGAGTTGCAGAGGCAGAGGCCTTGTGATGTCAGCTGTGGCCCGGGCAGAGGCCTTTTGTGGCGGTTCTGGACAATCATGGGTCCGACCAACTCAACACCGGGCACTGCACTCCCTGTGGGGGTGTAGAACGCGTGTGTCGAATTTGAAGTAGGTGGGGCGAACGGTTTTGGTGTTACATGTATTACAGACGTACAGCTGTACAGACACAGAGACTTTGCATTTATAGTTAGATGATACATTGGCTACTATATGGACATTGAATATTCCCTCATTTAAAACCTTTGATTTTGACATGTTAACAAAATGAAATAAGAATGTTGACTCTGTCAATACAATATTCAATTGACAGTCATGCAAAATCAGGCATATTTTCCTATATAATGCCTAATTTGCATATTTAAATATACAATTTCAGAAAACTTGTAATACAATAAATCATTGTTTTCATGTTGTAAAATAGCTCGAACCAGTGCTGGTTATTTAGTTAGGACCCACGACAGTGGTGTTCGATACGAACTTAACCGGGATGTGGAAACCTCCAATGAAAAGCTCTATAATTTGCTTGGCCAGATATTCCATCCTATCCAACTGACTCAGGCCAAAGATATTAGAAGATATTCTGCCCCCTTAAGTCTCTGACTGTAATCCTTTTATACTTTTTAGTTACATGTGTGTCATAATGACAATGCTATCCAATCGCATATGACGATGACACACGTGTACATCCCTATATGGGGTTCCCACATCAATCCGATGTCAGCATTGGATATTTCCATTATCTCCACATATGGGCCATAAATCATCATCATATGTGGAGATCCAAGTGACAGCCTTTTATCCCCATATATGGAGATCCATTTGAGAGCCTTCGCAACAGCCACCCCCAGATTTCCCATGGAAATATGTAAAATATCAAGAAGGCTTGAACAGTTCGCCCATTGCAAGCGTACCTGGCCCTTGGGCCACCCCATCGAAAGCGTACCTGGCCCTTGGGTCACCCCATCGAAGGCGTACCTGGCTCCTCGAGCCACCGCATCAAGAGCGTACCTGGCCCTTGGGCCACCCCATCGAAGGCGTACCTGACTCTTCGAGCCACCGCATCAAGATCGTACCTGGCCCTTGGGCCACCCCATCGAAGGCGTACCTGGCTCTTCGAGCCACTGCATCAAGAGCGTACCTGGCCCTTGGGGTGCTACTACCGTACCATGCATGATGACTGTTCGTCTCCGGTTATGCTCATGGTCATTTCTGCAAGAGTGACCGTCCAGCCTCCTTGCTGGACTACTTCGGTCCCTATGAACCTGGACTTCTGGTCTGTCAGCTTGCACTTTCATCTCGATATCCTATTGGTGAACAAACCTCTGCCGTCCTCCGACTCCTCCAACATCTATGGGAAGGTTGATATAGCTCCGATGTCCTTGCATCATCATGCTGTCCAGACAATGCTCTCATGATATCCACCAGAGCGTTCCGCTTCCGTCCTCCGACTGCTCCAACATCTATGGGAGGGTTGATATAGCTCCGATGCCCTTGCATCATCATGCTGTTCAGACAATGCTCTCATGATATCGCCACATTGGATGCTGTGTCTTCCTGGTGAGCTGGACCCTCGTCGGATGCTGTGTCTTCCTGGTGAGCTGGACCCTCGTCGGATGCTGTGTCTTCCTGGTGAGCTGGACCCTCTTCGGATGTGGTGTCTTGCTGGTGAGCGGGACCCTCGTCGGCTGCTGCATCTTCCTGCTCCTCGTCGGCTGCTGCTTCTTCCTGCTCCTCGTCGGCTGCTGCTTCTTCCTGCTCCTCGTCGGCTGCTGTATCTTCCTGCTCCTCGTCGGCTGCTGCATCTTCCTGCTCCTCGTCGGCTGCTGTATCTTCCTGCTCCTCGTCGGCTGCTGCATCTTCCTGCTCCTCGTCGGCTGCTGTATCTTCCTGCTCCTCGTCGGCTGCTGTATCTTCCTGCTCCTTGTCGGCTGCTGTATCTTCCTGCTCCTCTTCGACTGCTGTATCTTCTGCTCCTCGGTAGATTCCGCCATCGGTGGTATATCCATCGTAGTCTTGATGTCCGAGCCTGCTCTGCTGTCCCAAGAATCGATTCCCATGCCGTTTTGAAGATGAACTCTCCTGTCCTACGCCGGGTCCTTCAATCTCTGCTGGACATGGAAATCCCACAACGTCGGGTCCCTGGCATCCAACCAACTGATGCCCAGAACCTCCGGAGCCCACCTGCTCCGAAGGCGAAGTGTGTCCCACCACTTCGGATCCCTGGCATCTAACCAACTGATGTCCAGAACCTCCGGAGCCCACCTGCTCCGAAGGCGAAGTGTGTCCCACCACTTCGGGTCCCTGGCATCTAACCAACTGATGTCCAGAACCTCCGGAGCCCACCTGCTCCGAAGGCGAAGTGTGTCCCACCACTTCGGATTCCTGGCATCTAACCAACTGATGTCCAGAACCTCGAAGTGTGTCCCACCACTTCGGGTCACTGGCATCTAACCAACCGATGTCTAGAACCTCGAAGTGTGTCCCACCACTTCGGGTCCCTGGCATCTAACCAACCGATGTCCAGAACCTCGAAGTGTGTCCCACCACTTCGGGTCCCCGGCATCTCTAAAAGATATCCAAGGTATATGGGTTGTAAGGCCAGACACCTTGGCTAGCATGCCAAAGGTAATAAAAGCTATCCAAGGTATATGGGTTGTAAGGCCAGACACCTTGGCTAGCATGCCAAAGGTAATAAAAGCTATCCAAGGTATATGGGTTGTAAGGCCAGACACCTTGGCTAGCATGCGTTGACAACGTCCAGAGCCCGTAGGCCCTGGGCCCAAATGATGATTGTTGAAGCGCACCTGCTCCACAAGCTATACCACCTGGTATTGTAGCCTCCTGGCTCCTGGGAAATCCGTCCCACCACCATCCTCTAAGGCCTCCGACATCCTGTTACTGCCGTACGCCCTAATCCGTTCTCGAATGGACCATGTAAAATAGCTCGAACCAGTGCTGGTTATTTAGTTAGGACCCACGACAGTGGTGTTCGATACGAACTTAACCGGGATGTGGAAACCTCCAATGAAAAGCTCTATAATTTGCTTGGCCAGATATTCCATCCTATCCAACTGACTCAGGCCAAAGATATTAGAAGATATTCTGCCCCCTTAAGTCTCTGACTGTAATCCTTTTATACTTTTTAGTTACATGTGTGTCATAATGACAATGCTATCCAATCGCATATGACGATGACACACGTGTACATCCCTATATGGGGTTCCCACATCAATCCGATGTCAGCATTGGATATTTCCATTATCTCCACATATGGGCCATAAATCATCATCATATGTGGAGATCCAAGTGACAGCCTTTTATCCCCATATATGGAGATCCATTTGAGAGCCTTCGCAACACATGTAATTAATCAACTATAGGCCGTGTTGGGACCCCAGAAAAAGTGCCTAGAAAATGAATTTCGTTCCCGCGTCATGGGCACTACTCATTCAATGCATTTTTTCAAATCAACCTGGGGACCACTATTGTGTTGGGTGGGGATATGGGCTAAGATTAGTGCTTTTGTAACTTAACACTTGCTATGCATCCCATGTGTATACAACATCCCACTGTTTCTCAACCGTTGACTACTACTGGTAAAATGTCCTAATAATAATGACTCAACCAGACAATCCGGTGCACTTCCCCTTTCTTGAGATTCTAACTCCCTTTTTCTGTTGAATTTCTTGAACTCCAACTTGTCAGTAAATGACTACATGGATGGACTCATCATAGGTCACCAGGTCATTCAGTGCACTTCCCCTTTCTTGAGATTCTAACTCCCTTTTTCTGTTGAATTTCTTGAACTCCAACTTGTCAGTAAATGACATGGATGGACTCATCATAGGTCACCAGGTCATTCAGTTCACGGTTTCTCAACTAGTGGAAAGAACATTTAAAAAAATCAACAAATCCTACATTACTAAATGCATGGTCAGGGACCACATGCAATACCTCCACGGACCACCAGTGGTCCACGGACCACCTGTTGAAAACCCATGGTCTACTAGATGGACGTGTGTATGCACGTACAGAGATTTTGTGCATTAATTATTTAATACTCCTATCTGTATCAATATGAATGTGTATATTAGAGTGTTCTAGATAGATGTAATCATACATCAGAGCATTTCAATGTGGCCTACTAGGGAAGTTTCATGGTGATCACTAGTTCTTAAGTTTTTTCATCCTATTCACATGTATATAGGTGAAAATAACAAAATGTGTGATAAATATGAAAAAGCTGCTCCTGTGGAAGTGTTATCATATATTAATTTACTTATATTGACCTTCTAAACAATTTAATATAGGTATGGTTTTGCCCACTCATTTCGTAATGAAAACTTGTCTGGCTCATGGACTATGTGTGGAATCACTCTGAAAACACACTCAAAACAAGTATAGTGTGTACAGTCAGATATACTACATTTATCAAGTATCACCTTACATGATTTTGTTAGCGGTCCGTCCCCCTGTATCGGATGCTGCAGATGTTCTATTAGTCTATACTGGCTAGTGCCCTTATCTTTGCTATTGCCTGCTGGAGTTACATTGGGTTACACTGGGTTACATTAAAGCATGAGCAACCATTACGGATGGTGCAAGAGAGTGACATTCAGCCAATGGTCCAGCCAGCTCGGAATCAAACCTGGGACTCACTGTCGGGCATTAGACAGCAAGTGTCTAATGCCTAGATTGCCTACACACCCTAACCACTTGGCTATTGGGTCGCCCCAATGGCAGCACTTGATTAAATGTGCTTAATGCTTATTTGTACATTCTAATGTGGAATATTAGTAACATGTTGGGGCTAATGGGCAGATGGGTTCCTTATTTCAAGGGTGTTTTAACTGTGGGTGTAACGATACATTTTAACAGCGATACGATACGTATCACCATACATGATTGATGATACGATACATGGACGACATTGGTTCATTATGGTGATAATACCATTACGATACGTACGATACGATTCAATGATTTGAATACAGTAACTATTTAGTAAATACATTAAATACGTGTGAAACTTGTTTAAGGTAAAGATGTATTATTATTATGGATATAAATGTGTAAACACAGTGATTCTGTGGCAAATAGATGGAACATTATATTTGAACACATAACAAACCAACGCCTTGACATGAACACAGAATACACACATTTATCAATAGACCAATTGTAGCTATATGGAAAGGGAAAAGTAATTAAACCCATCTTTTTTTTTTCTTCTTAAAATTGCTAGTACTAAGTACTTAGTATTGATTAAATTAATTATTTACATTGCAAAATGATTCGATACCGATTATTTCTATTGCAATATTTTTTAATTAAAATCAATATTTCGATACAGTTACTATATCGTTACACCCCTAGTTTTAACTATCACTGTTTTTGTTTTAGTTTTAGTGTGGTCACTGGTCAGTCAATTTAGTGGAACTCAGCAGCTGATTGGTCAATGCTGTGCAAATAGACAAAAGCATCTAGGTGAAGCTATTGATGAATGCTAGGCTGACTGATGAGAAGCATAAATAATTTAGCAGCCATGTCTAGTCTTACATTGCCTTCAGCTCCAGTGCTCCGCCAAGGCTTTTCTTATGTCACCAAGGAGATGGTGTTTGTAATTGGGATGTGTACAGCCATGGAGGCTGGGGGTTTTACTGAGAGAAAATGAACAGATGAGTGGAGAGGTGTTGTGTTGCTGTGTTTCACAACTGGTGGCATTGTGGTGTATTAGCCTTGTATTAGCCAGACTGATAACTTGGATTCACTTCACTCACACGTTGCTCCACGGTATACATCGTGGAGGAGTGAGTGAATCCCCATTATAAGTCTGGCTAATGCCAGGCTAGGTTATGATCAGATTGTGGAAAGCAATGCACGTTCATATTCATTCAAGATGATCTAATTAGAAAACATACTTTCAGGTGGTCTAAAATGCAACAGAATAGACAGCTCTAGAGATGGATTGCTCTAAAACATTCTATGGGAGGCAACAGATACTGAAATTAATAAGTAAGGATTTTAGTATTCAAGCCTGCAGGCCAACACGTGCTCTCACAAAAAAGGCCAAAAACGTCAAGAAACGGTTCTAATGAATATGAGGATTTATTTTTGTACTGTAGTGTAGTATACTCATGTTGTAGACCTAGATTTCTTTTATTATTATTATTATAATTTTTGTTTAGTTTAGTTTATTCGCACAATAAAAACAGTACAATAAAAGAGAAATATGTGCAGGTGAGAAAAAAACCCATGGAGGGCTTATATGTGGTTCTCACCAAAGATAATATACAAATAGTAAGTAGACAAAGTAATCAAACATAGGTATGGAAAATACATAAAAAAACGAATACAACAACAAATACATTATTTACACTTGTGAAGTGCGCAAGCCTGAGTGTGCCTAAGTGTACATGCATGTCTGTCTGTGTCTGAGTATGCACAATAAAGCTACATTACGTTAGAATCAAGTGGAGAGGGTTGCTTCAAGAGAAAAGAACCTCTGACTTTAATGGAGAACTGGCTAAGAGTGGTACGGCTGAAGGGAGGATGAATATTATCAGATATTGGCCACATGACTTAGTTCTTACGTTGTCATTTAGGGCCCCAAACAGACATTAAAGTCCATAGACTCGGCTGCCACATGACGTAATCTTCAAAAGCTGTGAATTGATCATCAAAGATGTTGTTTTAATTTAAATAACTACCAACTAAAGGCAGACCTTTAATAGTGGCGGCCAGGCTTTCTGGGAATCAGAAGGTACCCGGTTCACCAAAAACATCCCAGGAGTGGTGACAACACTATTATTCTGTCCAATATGTATTTTTCCCCTGCTGTGTTCTGCCTACCACACCTCCCCTGGAGAGTTTAGGCCAGGCCTGCACCGGAAGAGAGTAGAAGTGAAGGAAGGAAACAGCCCTCCTGACGCCCTGCACGCACGCACGCACGCACGCACACAGGACCTCACACAGGCATAAACAGATTGAAGCCTCACTTAACTTTCCAATGGTGCTCACACACACCTGCACAGGCATTTCCCTGGCTTTTAGGAAGGCTTAAGTAGCAACATTAGTATTATGGTAGTGGGTGACTGGAACCGACTAGGACTATATTAAAGTCAGGGAAAGAAACAGAATATTTAGCGTGACGTATTACAAAACAATCATCAGTTAAGGACATTTTTCAATTGTACAGGTATTGCAAATGAGAGGTGAATAGGAAGTGAAATACCAGTCTTGTGTGTTATTCTTCCAAGCATCCACAGCTCATCGACATTGTTGAGTTAAGATGTGCTGTGTTCTGTGTGGCATGAGAAATAACCTTGTCAGAACAGAGCAAGGCTTTTGTGGGCTAATGGGTGTTGCTCTATTATAAGAGTTTCTATATTCAGAGAACCTTCTTGTAACTTGTGGTCCAATGTGGTTGATTGGGTTGCTACTTACCCCCGATTTATATTTGGTAACATGCTGGTGTCGTGCACCAAAAAAAGCACATCTCCAAGATCACAACGCGTCACAGCACAGTGCTTTGAGCTTGTAGATTGGGGTTGTTTTTTTTGCACGATGCCGGCTCTCATGTAACTAAGTATTTATCACCCTTTAGACAAACCTTGTTGTTCTGTCGGGTTTGTCTCTCTCGCTCTCGCTTGTCTCTGTTGTCTCCTCAAGTCTATGAGGCGTCAGTGCTGCCATCTCCTTCGCCCCAGATTCAAGCGGCAATAAGTCAGCTCATTGCTAATTAAGTGGTCTGACCTGACAAGTGGGATCTGGACGTTGTCGTCCACAGGGACATGATGAGTGTTGGATGTGAGATGTGTTCAAATTAAATTAACCCCTGCCTTTCTTTCTTTCTTTCTTTCTTTCTTTCTTTCTTTCTCAATCTCTCTCACTTCCCATCCTTCCCAGACGAGGGCTGAACCCACCCCACAGAGTGAAGTCAATCTCCATGACAACCTTCACACAACAGGAAATTGAGTTCCTACAGAAACATGGCAATGAGGTAGGCATGCCAAACGTCTGCCGGGCTCTGCCCCTCTGCTGACTGTTAAGCTCACTGCTGCATGTTGGGACGTGTGACCCTGTGCTTGACTACGCTTGCCTTGGAAACCGTCTATTTACTACTGCACTGTTTCCCAAACAGTGGGTCGGGACCCATTTATGGATTAAGGACACATTTTTATGGGTCCTTTAATTTTTTCGTCTCCTACATTTTGTTTTTGTAATTTCAAAACATTTTAAAAAAAGGAAAGTTTTCATGAATTCATTCCAAATTAACACAAAGTGTGCTACAATATCCTATCCGCTTGATTAGCCCTGACGCTACGCTGATAGCATTGGACGAACAAACTTTTCCAAGGCCTACAGCAAATGTTCTCTTATAGCGAGAAGCACACCGCATACCTCAAAAGAAAGCTTAATCTGTCCACTCCAATTTAAAAAAAAATTGATTTGACCATCTTCCATTCTGGAGATATTTACCTTTATGTAACACCTGCTTTTGTAGTAACGTACTCTTCTTGAACAGAAAGCCTAGCTAGGGGCCGTTTTATGTCAGACGTTGACAGGCAGTTCGAAAAATGAACACAAATAATATCCCATACATACCATACAGCGGATGAAAGCCCTGAATGTCTACTTTTACGTGGAAAAAAGTACACATTGATCCCACTTACCCTTCGTCAGTAATTGGCTTTTGTATGGGCTACAGAATGAGCATAGGGACTGAGGGAACATATTGGGGCTACATTTACTGTTTTGTTTATTTTTTATGATGATGATGATGATGATGACGGATCGGAGATATGCCAGGCGAGCAGATGAAACAATGCAAAGACGCGTTGTCATTATTTATCCATCTATGTACGTGTCTGTCACTGTGTATCGTTCCAACTCGGCTACATTTACTGTTTTGTTTCTTTTTTATGATGATGATGATGATGACGGATCGGAGATACGCCAGGCGAGCAGATGAAACAATGCAAAGACCCGTTGTCATTATTTATCCATCTATGTACGTGTCTGTCACTGTGTATCGTTCCAACTCGGCTAGCCGAGTTCGCCGATGGACGGTGGTGTTGCTGTTTTTTCCTCCGAGGTGGAAAGACTGGTGTGAGGCGGTTAGTGTTGCTGCCCCCCTCCAGTAACGCAACATCGCGTATTTGCATTGTTCCATCTGACCGGCGTTGATCATCATCATAAAGAAATAACCGTCCACCGTCCCTCGCGGAGGGACGATACAATCCGTGATAGTTTTCTTGTTTGAGTATGCAGAGGAAAAGGAGACATGAATCTGACCGACAGACACTCACACACAAGACACCCTCCGCTGAAACAAGCAGGAGGGAGGGGGAGCCCTCCCCTCCCCGCCCTTGAAACAAAGGGGGAGAAACAGGATGAGAGGTGGATACGAGCCGATCGGTTTGTTATGCAGTGATTCTGTTGACTGGAGTTGTATACGCTCGCATGGGAGCCTCCGAGCCGCCATTACGTGACAATGCACCCCTCCCGTCCTGTTTTCAGGAAGGGAGGGGGAGAGGCATTTTATTTTTTTATTTTTTATCAAGTGACCGGAATGTTGTGGGATATTTCTGGGCTGCTTGATATATTGTCCGGGTGTGTAGAAAGGCGATTGAAAGTATTCAATAAAAAAGTGCTCGAAACGTATTGATACGTGTCTGGCACCGGACGCATGGCTAATTAACGCAATGGCTAATTAATTTGCGGTCGGAGTGTTAAAAGATGTTTCTAAGTAATTTCTTGAATTTACTTGCTATGCTACTATAAATGCGCCACGTCTCTGTCTGCGTGTGTGTGTGTGTGTGTGTGTGTAATGCACGTAACTCGAGAACCGTTTGACCCCACCGACTTCACATTTGACACACGCTTTCCACACCCACGCAGTGCCCGGTATAGAGTCTGTTGGACCCACAGTTCTCCAGAACCACCACAAAAGGCTCTGGTCAGGCTCTGCCAGTGGCCCTAATGAGGCCAACTCCTTTCACCTGGGCCAGGCTCTGCCAGTGCATGGGCCTAATGAGGCCAACTCCTTTCACCTATAACTATGCAATTTCCAGCCTCTGCCTCAGTCAATTGAGGCTCAACCAATCAGGCTCTGCCAGTGGGCCGTATTCAGCCTGGGCACACCTGAACTTCCATACGTGGCCAAAAGAAGCTGTCTGCCGGGGTCTCTTCCGGGTTTTTAGACAGCTGGTGGATGGAAATGAAGCTCCACCCATGCGGCAGATTGCCGCTGGGGCAAGCTTTTCTGGGAATCAGGCCAGCGCAGCAATCTGCCGCGTGGGTGGAGCTTCATTTCTATCCACCAGCTGTCTAAAAACCCGGAAGAGACCCCGGCAGACAGCTTCTTTTGTCCGTGCATGGAAATCATGTAGTGATTGGTACTGGGGCGATACCAATTTGAATGCATAATTTAATACAAATGGCAAAATAAAGATAGAAATTATTGTTTTAATATTTTATAAAGGACAACAACTGGTGTAAATTTGTAGCTGACTAGATCAATAGGCGGGAAGTATTATAGCTGGTTGTGGTTTGACCAAATCAACTAATTTGATTACAAATAGTTGACTGCAAGCAAGAAACAACAAGAAATAATTGTTTCTAAATATTGATCATGACAGTTACATGTTTTTATGAACATTTGTAAAAGTACTCAAACTAGAGCATTTCAGACCAGTTTACGCTCAGAGTCTCAGACCAGACTCAGGCTGAGTTTATGCAGCTGGCCCCTCTTCACAGCTTCCTTGGGTTTTGGGTAGCATTCCTTGGATATTTGCCTAATCCTGTGAAATGGGATTTATAGGCCAAGTGTGTGTAAACTCAGCTGTGAGAATAGGCCAGCAATACAGTGGTGCTCTTTCATAGATGGTGTTGCTGTCTGTTTTGGCTTGGTGTCTTATGCCAAATACACTACTGCTGCTGTTATTTATTTACTTTACTATTGAAACACAAACACTTTATTCTGCCAAGTTGGATTTTAAATTGGGGAATGTTTCGTATTTGTGTCAGGTGCGAAGGGGGGTGGGGGGTAAATAAATAACTTGAAACCGCAGCAGCATCAATATAGCAACCTTGAAGGATTTATACATCATCAACCTTCAGCCTCCTGTGTGTCTACCTGCCCTTCCATTTTGATACAGCTTATAATAGCTTCTGCTTCCCAGTTGGCATTGCTCTATTTCACAATAGAAATGTTGGATGATCCAGTGAAAGATACATCCTCTGGGATGGATGAACCTCACCCTAAGGAACTTGCCCACTGACTGAGGCCAAATCTTTCATCCGAAATTGTTAAAAAATAATAATAATACGAGTTCACGTTGTGTCAATCACGTTTACACACTACCCCCGAATGTATCGTTCGTGATAAAAAAATTCGGACCTTGTCTGATTTCATGCATTTTCGCATTCTCTTGTCTATGTTGCATTGTTTTCAGGCTATAACCTACGGGTCCTACGCTGAAGAATGAATTCTGTGGATACAGGAAAGGCTCATTGCCTAGCTTGCACTTTTCCGCTGGGGTGATACTCTTCAAGTGTATGGATGACATGTGTAGTGCGTACTGTCAGCTGCTGTCAGCATCAAACTGGGCCATGATGCCCAGTTTGATATATAGATAGTTCTGTCTGTCTGTCTGTCTATCTGCGGAATGTTGTACAACCAATAGAATAATACACATCAAACTCGATGCGCAAGGTGGGTGTGCATAACGATTTTTGTTTGACTGATTTCAAAAACACATACACAAATTCAGACTTCAGTGGGCAAGATCCTTAACAATAGAACAATAATTTAATGCAATTTATTTTCATAGACAATGATCTGGAGACGCTTAAATCCTGAAGGCAGTGTTTTTGTTTTATCAGTCTAACATATTCCAGCCTATACTATTATACAATATATTATAGATTATCTCAGCAGATTGTCTGTGCTCTTACATAAAAGAATAACATACATTTTAAGACAATACTCCACACAAATAAAAACAATTATGTCATTGTAAACTATAATTTGAGGATGGAAGGTATAAAATAAAAGGTGTAGAGCAGTAGACGGTTGAATCCTTTTTAAAATGTCCAGGTAACATTAATGTTTCAGCAACAATTCTAAGTTACATACATTGCATACATCAGGACTCTCCCTTAATGGCTCTAATTCTAATCCCTGGAGCAAGCCATTGATTGTATTACATGTCACAACACTGTTGGATTAGGTCTAGGCAAACTGTGGCTTCAGTCTGCTTCAGACAGATGCAGTGATATTTTTTTTATTTATCAACTGCCAAATTGTATAGTAAAGTCAAGTGACAGAATTACAGGCCAGTCTTCCATCTGTAATATTTTACTTTGGTTAGAATCTCGAATAGCAGACGAGTCGCCCCTTTACCAACTCGCCCCGGGCTACAGCCGGCAGAACTGCACGGCCTGGTATTCCTAAAGTAACCTATGCTTAAACGGTTAAACCTAACCTTATTCTTAACCTCAGTAAAACTGCCTAAACCTAACCCTATACCTAAACTTAACCCAAGTAAAACTATGCCTAACCCTAAACCTATTTCTAACCTTATTCTCAGTAAAACAAAATAAAGAATACAAGAACCGCGGCACCGAGCGGTTGGCGTGAGGTCGGCGGAAAAAATCGAGGGGCGAGATGGTTTAGGGGTGACCGTACCTGATACCAGAATCTCAAGGTAGCTGATTTTGGTGATATATGTTTGTGATTTTGTCTACTACTGAGGTTCTACAAAATGATAACTGAATTCTTCCAACATATCTGTTCTAGGTTTGCAAACCGTTGTGGCTAGGCCTTTATGATGACAGAACCTCCTCAATACCAGACTTCAGAGAACCTCAGAAAGTCAAAGAGTTCCTTCAAGAGAAATACGAGAAGAAGAGATGGTGAGAAAATGTTTAATATTTGATAGCATAGAGGATCGTCCTCAGGCACGGCAGTCATATGATTTTTGTCTTTGATTATTATTTTTTTCCTCCCGCTGTCTTGGAATGCCTCACAGGCAGTTGGCCGCAGGCGAGCACCAGACACTTGTTTAAATGCATAGAATGTAGGTCATACAAGCCTGCTTCAGCTACAGACCTATATTGTTGGATGGAAAAAAATGCATCATTGTGTTCATCTGCATATGAGGTGTGCAATCTGCTTGCTAAGGGGTTTATCAAGATGAATATACTGTACCATTGATTGAACCTTGCTTTAATTTTCATGATATGTGAGTTTGATTTGCTGTGGGTATGTTGTAATGTGGCAATTATTTCATAGACATGCTGTGCAATGAAGGTCTTCCTTTCTATATCATTGCTGTCGGGCACAAACCTCTTATCTCCATATGTTCGTAAATGAATGCCCTGATCATACTACAGCGTCACACAATAGCAGATATGCAAGCTCTAAACGTGGCGCGTTAAATCTTTTATAGTGTAATTTCCGATGAAGCCGGTCGATTTGACATATAGCTCAAGAGCGTGCCGCCAAAACTGGGACAAGTAGTGCGTCAAAGTTTAGGGTTACTCTAGAAGAAGAAGAATAAAGTGTGACAATTACTATAGTCTGGTTGCATATATCATCTCTGTCGTGTGGAAAGTGGAAACCTCATATGTCCTAAACATATTACTTTTCAGGATTCAAATTAAAAAGTAGCAAAAGTAGCAGATCTAAAAAGTCTGAACACAGCACTTTTCGAGCTTGTGGATCTGCTACTACTGCTACTTTTGATGATTTTGTGTCAAGTTTCATTTACGAAAATATACAAAAAAGTTAAAATATGTAGATAAGAGGTTTCTGCCCGACAGCAACTATATGCACATTGATTGTGATCTTAATTTTCGGTGGTAGCATGTATTGATTAAATAATTAAATGTAATGCTTCGCAAAACCGCACAGTTCACCCTGAGGCCAGAGTAGACCCCCTTTTACAAAAGGGACCAGTTTGCTGCCCTTCGTATCCCACACTTCCTGGCCCGGGGCGTCACTAAGGCATAATTGGAGGATCTTATAGTCCAGGGGTGGGCAACTTTGATGATGGAGAGGGCTACTATTTCCACACTCACTCCAGAGGCCAGAGGGCCACATTGCATATTACTGTTGTAGCAAACATAGCAAACATATTTTAGCTATATTTGAATTGAAATCCTGAATTATGTTTTGCTATTTTTTAATTGGAATCCTGAAAATTAATATATATAATATACCAATATTCTGATATTGACCTGAGGGCCGCATTAATAGTCAGGGGATATTAATAAAGTCTGGGAATAAATTTCTTACCAAGAATTTTCTTCACCAATGTGTTTGTAAGGGTGTCTAGTGTCTACTACCATATCCCACATTGGTTTCTATTCAACCACCCTAGGGGAATTTTTGACAGCTGCTGAAAGTTGGGGTACCATACAAGCATTATAAGGCAAAATGTTCTAAATTTCATTATGCTTTACGTAGCATGTGACGTGTCAAACTAGGGGGTTTTCATCATTCTGCTCCATTCCAAGCATTAGTTTTGCATGAAAAACACTCCTTGGGCTTAAAAAGGCCATAGCCGTCATCACAAATGTGATGAGGTCAGCTCATTTGGGCACAAGTGTCTATGGCCGAATTTAGCCCAACGAGTGTTTTTCGTGCAAAACGAATGCTTGGAATGGGGTTAGAATCATGAAAGCCCCCTAGTTTGACCCCTAGTTTGGCCATAGCCACTTGCCCAAATATGCCCAAATGTGTTGACAGCATCACATTTGTGATGACGGCTATGGCAGCCCAAGGAGTGTTTTTCGTGCAAAACTAATGCTTGGAATGGAGCAGAATGATGAAAACCCCCTAGTTTGACACATCACATGCTACGTAAAGCATAATGAAATTTAGAACATTTTGCCTTATAATGCTTGTATGGTACCCCAACTTTCAGCAGCTGTCAAAAAATCCCCTAGGGTGGTTGAATATAAACCAACGTGGGATATGTTAGTAGACACCTTTACAAACACATGGGTGAAGAAAATTCTTGGTAAGAAGTTTATTCCCAGATTTGACATTATACTGATAATATTCCCTGACTATAAGTGAAGGTGGGTGCATGTGGCTCCCTGGCTGCTAGTTGTATGTTATAGTGTGTCACTACCAGCAGCACTACTGCTGTATCCGATAAGCTACTATCGCAATACCTTGTTGGCAAGCAATATAGTAGCCAGTTGAGCCTCACTTGAGTATTGAATGTTTAAATTAACAGAAAATATATTTTCTGTTACAAAGTAAAAGTACCAAGATTATTTAAAAGAAAAAGGAAAAACTTTGTGCCTCAACTTTGTACTTGAGTAAATGTACTTATTTACTTTACGCCACTGCTTCTATCATCATCATACCCCTAAGTAGTGTCTATGATGGGTTGACTGACTGTTTAAACTGCCTCTCAGGTATGTCCCTACAGAACAGGCGAAGGTGGTGGTCCATGCCTCCATCTCTGGCTCCTCCAACAGCAGCACCAGCAGCACCCCAGAGGTCCGACCACTCAAAACCTTGCTGGGGGAGTCGGTCCCCTCCCTGCATCTCAATAAAAATACTCCTCCTAATCAGGTTAGATATACTCTACTCAAACACATGTATAGTTGATGGTCCACGTATGCTACAAATGCAGGTAAACTTTGATTTGTCTTTTGCCTGCACGCTGTCTCCAAAAGTGAGTTTCACTCATGCATAAGATCCTAATTTGGGCAAATATAGTACAGATTCACACTATGGTCCCGGTTGCGCACTCAGGATCACTTAGCAGATGTTGCGGTAGTGTGAATGCTGTAATCCAGTCTGGCAGTGTACCACGGGTTCGACTCCCAATCTCGACGGCCTTTACTGCAGGTCACCCCCCCATCTCTCTCCCTATTTCCTGTCAGCCTACTATCTCTATCCCTCTTAAAAATATAAATAGAATAAAGGCTAAAGCTACAAACAAACTTTTAAAGAATAAAAATACCAAGGATGGCCTGGGCCGGCCGAGTGGTCCAGGCACCTAGGCTGGTAACAGCTTGTCACAGGTTCGAGTCCCGATGACCTTTGCTGCGTGTCTTTCCCCCCCATCGCTCCCCCTTTCCTGTCAAACTACTGTAATCTATAAATACAAAGGCAAAAAGCCCAAAACAATATCTTAAAAAAAAATACCAAGGAATAGTCAGTGACATCACTCTGTTAACATACCAAGGATATGTACGCGACGTCACCGTCACACAGACGAGAGACAACGTTACATTGCATTATTTCAAAGACCATCAGTGCACACTGTTATGTTATTATTATTATAACTCAAGACGTCAGGAACACAGTCAAACTTTATTTGATTTAAACTAAAGTGACTTCTTCTGTGACATGACATTCTCTGTCTTCCAAAGCCCCATAGTCCACAGCGCCCCTCTGAGGCACATAAGCACCATTACAGTTAAATGAAGTATACTCGGTGCAGTAGAATCTCAGCCAATAGGGACTTAAAGCAACGATGGCTACGGCAACCGGAAATGGATCAGTGCTCGATACATAAACATGCTTGCCGTCGCAGCCCTTTCTACTTCATCAGAACCCACACTTACACGTAGTGTCTACAACGCCATGTCATAACCATGTTTATTGAAATTATCATACATTTACACCGATTGCTCCATCACCTCTCTTATGCTGTGTAATGTGTTGGCATGCTCTGAATGAAGAAATGAAACTAATACCATATGTCATATTAACCATGTTTATTAAAACGGTTTTAAAAGATTGCTCCAGCACCTTCCTCTTTCCACTGCTGATCATGTCCAGCGCATGTAAGAATTAAGCAATATCGGCAGCTGACGCGCGACGGGATGTTTAAAAAAAGGGCGTCCAGAAAACAGTCGTTGCTTAAAGTCCCTATTGTGAATCATGGCCAGTGGGGACCAGGCAATTGTATCCGGGAACAGTTTGAATCAAACGGCCTCAGTGTGAATCCGCCCTTAAACAAACTAACTCACTCACTCACTCGCTAACTACACTAACTCACTCACTCACTCACTCCACTCACTCACTCACTCACTCACTCACTCACTCACTCACTCACTCACTATTTGTCTTGTCTCTGTCAGTCTCCGGTGGTGAGTCGTGTCCAGGCCCACCAACAGCAGTTCCATGAGAAGAAGTTTGACCTCCTCAGTGACCTGGGTGGAGACATCTTTGCTGCCCCGCCAACCCAAAATGCAGGCACCGGTGGCAACTTTGCTAACTTTGCACATTTCAACAGCCACCCACGTAAGCACTGGTTGAGTGACTGATTTTGACAGTGTGACTACCTGGAAAATACTGATGTTTTTAAACACCTCACAAAACAAACCTCATCTGACCAGTTCTGCAAGAACATGGTAATTTATTAGTCTGTTAGCAATGTATATCGGTGGTTGCAAGACCCGGCAGGGTATTATAGGACACCAACAGAAGACTTCTCCATGGTTACTAATGGTTCTAACATAAATCTGTTGGTGTTTGCGTGTTGGAGGATAATGTCCTCTCATTTCCTCCAACGAGCCATCAAGACCCATCCTAATGCAGTAAGTAAAGAGGCATCCGCAGAGATCCACACAGGAGGTATAAACACGCACTACAATAGCGTGCACACACACACACACACACACACACACATGCACGTGCACGTGCACACGCGTGCACACACACACACACACACACACACACACACACACACACACACACACACACTCACCCTAGTATCCTTGTGTGCTCAGCCAGTGGTCCAGACAGACAGTGTCCGGTGGGAGAAGGTAAACCTCAGAAACTCTCCACAGCCATTACCGCTACCACGTCTATCATTGTCAGTCAACACCACTCTGTCATTAGCTTTCCTATTTAACGCACCATTCATTGTATGTGTATATGTATTGTAATCATTGTCCATGCCTCTAGTCATAATTTGTGTAAATCCAAGCCATCCTTGTTAACATTACCTTAACATTACATTATGTTTTGTTGTCCTTTCTGTCAATTTGTGTTTGTCCATGTCCTGACATGACCTCCAGCGTCTCAGAATTCTAACGCAGACTTTGCGAACTTTGATGCGTTTGGCAGCGCATCTGGGTCATCGTGTGCTTTCCCCTCCTCCGCTCCCCAAGCCTCATTGCAACCCTCAAGCACAGGTAGCGCAAAAACACCATTCACCAGACAAAATGTAGCTCAACATTACAGGAGGACATTATCATACTGCAACAGATGCACACACAGTAAATATGCACTTTTGTTCACATAAAGTGCATTAGCCATGTGTGTTTTCAACTAATTTTCCATTTTGGTCTGTCATGTTCTACCCAAACATGTCACCTGTGTTCTAACTGTTGTCCTACTGATTGTCACTGCCTGTGTTCAAATGGACTCATCTGTTCTCATTGTCCTCATTTCTGCTCTTCCAGTCCTACATGGTATGATACCATGTAGGACTGGAAGATGCCATTGGTATCACAATGAGCTTCTCCGTTACAGTAATACAGCACACTTCTGCTCATACACAATGGCTATTTGCTCTGTCTGTTGTGACTGGCTGCCTCGCTTTAATAACAGTCTCTCTCACTCATACTCTGACTGGCTTTTGATCACTCATTAAACACTGACAGTTTAGCCCCCTATCCCTGAACCATGGTAAACAGAGGTTGTCAATACCACACTGCCCTCTGGTGGCATTATAACTAGTGTGCAGCTGCACCATGACCCCTGGACATCTATTGGCTTAAGGATAAACCTCCACTCTCTTTCGTGCTCCGTCAGCCATCTGTGCTGGCCTGCCTGCCTGGCGTCAACTCTGTCTCTATTCACTCTGTTGGTCTCGTATCTTTTACACCTTTTGCTTTGACAGTTACTATGCTTCTTTGATTAACATTATTTTATTTTCTCCTTTTGGCTCTGTTGATGTTTTGCTTGTCTTTTTTCTTTTCACCCTGCACCTCTCATTTCCCAATTCTCCTACCCCTTCCTTCACCTTTTGTTGCTAGTGTTCACTGTCCTCTCATCCAGCTGCAGTGTGGGTGAGTTTGCCACTGCTCTGTCTCTCCTGGCTGCTCACAGTAAGTCTTTTATCACTGGGTCCTCCTAACAGCTTCTGCCCTCTCCTCTGACTGTGTACCAACCACCCAGACCTCTCTGTAGCTCCTGCTCTCTTTCTCTCTGGCTCTCTGGAAATATGTGTCTACAATACAGTACATACATATGTCATTGTGGGTGTATGTACGTCTGAACCTCAAAGGAGCACCCTCAATCATTAAAATTAAGTTGATTATTATCACTATTAAGAAGTATTATAATGGTTAGAGCCAATAGTGCGGCGGTTAAGCTCATATATGGAAGGTATTGTGCATTTTATGACTAAAGCATGAAACTTTCAGCATATCATCTACACACCCCAAGGTTTGATTTCAGACGTGGAACCACTTTCAGACTGACCTCTGGTGACCTTGAGGGGTCATTGACCTCAGAATTGCATTTTTGCACGTTTTGCTCCATTATTTCCCACTATAATAATTTATTATGTTTGTTAAATGGAAGTTTTGTTCTAATGAATGACAACTTAAACCCCAATAGTCTACAGAAATGGTGAATCATGTTAACTTTTATGATATAAATGTTATGACATTGTTATAACATTAAAAACATCTAGGAGAGAGATTGTGGAGAGAGAGAGTGCCGCCGCACTCTCTCTAAAGATGGAGTGTCACGATTTCTTTCCACCCTAAAACATGATCATCAGGTATTATTATAATAGGAGGAAGAACTTTCTCCAAAAAGTGTACAGTATTTGTTAAAATCATGCTATTATGTGGACACGCCCACCAGTTCATTAAGTATGCCTGGTTTGCCTGGTGGGTGGTGATCCACCTGAACTGAAGCCGCACCCACAGCTGTAGTTGTATGATAAAGGGGGAGGGGTTAGGGGAGGGGCTGATAGTGTGATGTCACTATATTACTGTTTATTTCATTGGCCCTTTTGACTGTCAAGGGTTCAGCCTCCAGGAAGAACCCTAAATACAAAGTTAATACACCATTGCACATAAAAACGACTCCAGGGTGTCTAATGAAGTACTGTCACCTCATAGACGCATGAAAAACTGGAAGAAATGCAAAGATTGTGGCACTCCATCTTTAAGCTCATATATGGAAGGTATTGTGCATGTTATGACTAAAGCATGACACCTTCTACAGTGCTAGCTACAAAAAGGACTGTATGAAGAGGTATAAGGAGATGGTCAAAGCCAAGAAAGCGGCACAGGAGCTTGTGGCAGCGAAGAGTAAAACATGACAAGAACCACAGAAGAGATAGTTGTCGTTATTTTAACATTATTGTATTGGTCTTAATTGTTTTTAATGAAGTTAGGGAAGAAAAAAATACAGAAAGACTTGATTGATGAGTTTGTTTGGTTTTTATATCCAATATCCTTACAGTATATTCAAAGGTGCTATAGGACATAGCAGTGGTGGCCATTTTCTGGTTCCATCCATCCAGACCCCATTCATTTTTCACATATAGAGATTTACAAACAATCAATTATTCTAAGCCTATGTAATCAAGCCATCCAGGATCCTGGTAATTAATGACCACAACACATTTGATTCTGTGAAGAAAAAAAAACCCTCAAAACAAAGGATATACATCACATAATCAAATGTTTTATCGTCATGATTCAGTAGGGTCCTGGATGGCTTGATTCTATAGGCTTATTATTTTTTATATAAATATTTGTAGAAATCTTCATGGGAAAAAAACAATGGGGTCTGAAACGATGGAACCCGCAAATGGCTGCCACTGGTATATTGTATGCCCTATTCATCTCATGCTTTTGGTTTTGGGGCAGTATATGGCGATGGTTCAGGGTTCATATGTTTTGGGGGGAGTAACTGTTGGATACTCTTAAACCTCCTACCAGGTGGCAGGAGTTTAAGGAGATGTTGGGAGATAATATGGTACCATTTCTGTAATAACACTTGACAGTACCAGCTACCAGTGACATCAATGGAGAATCCAAGCTAATATAAACTGAAGACTTTATATTTTTGGAAAGTTAGCTATTATAGAAGTCATTGTTCTCACATTAATACAAAATCAAATTAAAACATTTAAATGTTCGAAATGAACAAACCTGCCTACTGACAATGTCACCGGTAGGCAAGTTTCTGAACTGTCCACAGCCCTACTCTGAGACACAGACTGAGTGGACAAAAAATGTATCATAATGAGCATTAGTGAACCACAACCTCACAGACTCAATGGTATTTTTCCACTATCTCCATCATCTCTCTCCTCATTCCCTTCAGCCTCTGCATCTTCTTTGTCTTCATCTTTGTGTATTAGACCTTATATTAATCATATTGGAAAATTCAGTTTTCTGCTTCAATTAGGTTATTGCTGCTCAAGGCCATCAGACCTTTGAGGTCAGGGGGTAGTTGGGGATTAAGGGTCTTGCTATGTATACCTCGACACATTGCCGGGGCCTGGAATTTCCCAGGTGTTCCATTCAGCTATGGCCATCCTTCTTGTGAATGGGTTGTAGAAGTTCCAACAGGAACTGTATTGAGACTAGGCATGGTACTTTCTCACGGGGTAGGAGAGTAAGGAGACAGTATCACATTCACATTCACACACAACAGGAAGGAGGACAAGCACAAGCATCTGATAACACTCAATGCCTACTTTTATCACAGACATGTTCATCAATGTTCCAATGCAGCCAATGAATGCCATCAGAGTGTGCATCATGCCGTACTGTCAGTTTCCAAGATGTCCGATCTACCTCATGAGCCACTGCTGCTCCGTCACTCCACTGTATAGGCGTGGTCAATGCTCTTTGGCCACTCAGAATAGCCAAATGGCATTGATCACGCCTCCAGGTCTTAAGTTATGTAATAGACCTGGTACTTAAGACACGCAAAATACAGCCCATAGTCTCTAAAAGCACCTTTCTAAATTATTAAGTTAAAATATTACTATTTCCTGGTTTGGGACGAATTATTATATACTTTATGCAAATTATGCAAATGAGGAACAATTTCATAATTTAGTTATGGCAAGAGATTAATTTATGTATCAACATAATATAGATGTAGACTCTAAAACAACCTTGATATGTTGACTAAAAGCAATAATACTGTATAGCTAATTCCTAATTTGTACCTATGTTATAATTTATGCCAATTATGCTAATGAAGAAAGGGTGCATGACTTCCCCATAACAGCAGATTAATTTCTGGATATCACAAACATAGACTTTGACTCTTAAGTCACCTTTCGAAGTAAACTGGATGCAAAATGATAGCCATTTCTAGTTAAGTTGCTCATTAAGCAATTGATTTGCTCATTATGCTAATTCCTCAAATTGTCCAACATATAACTTTTAGCAAACAATCTTAGTCTCATCTGCTAGCCTATAGATGACATTTTAATAAAAGTTTAAAGGAAACAACATTTCTGGGTTTAACATGGGCTCTATGGCGGTTTACAACATGGTTTGACAGCCCGAAATGTGTACAGCCTCTGACAAGTTCCAGATGTAAATTCAGAAGTCCACATCTAAAAACAAACTTCATGGTATATAGAAACACTGTAGAAAGTGTCATGCTTTAGTCATAACATGCACAATACCTTCCATATATGAGCTTAACCACCGCACTCTATCTCTCTCCGCACAATCTCTCTCTTAGATGTTTTTAATGTTATAACAATGTCATAACATTTATATCATAAACGTTGACATGATTCACCATTTCTGTAGACTATTGGGGTTTAAGTTGTCATTCATTAGAACAAAACTTCCATTTAACAAACATAATAAATTATTATAGTGGAAAATAATGGAGCAAAACGTGCAAAAATGCAATTCTGAGGTCAATGACCCCTCAAGGTCACCAGAGGTCAGTCAGAAAGTGGTTCCACGTCTGAAATCAAACCTTGGGGTGTGTAGATGATATGCTGAAAGTTTCATGCTTTAGTCATAAAATGCACAATTGGTTTGGTTATCCGCCGCACTATAATGAGGAGCAGACTCATGATCACATAAAGCAATTCACAGTTCTTGGGACCAGTATTGTAAACATGTATTGGAATGCCTTGGAACATCTCTAACAATGTACATTGTACAATGTACAATGTACAGACCTCAGCACCACCTGTTTGGTCCACGATGAATCTAAACGTAATCCTCAGCCTAATGCGATGGCCTTGTCATAACTCAATTAATTCCAAGGAATGGTTCACAAAACTAGGACACTTCTTTTCCTTTGCACTGTCCTGCCATAAATCTACTCTATAACTATACCTGTGGTGAGAATGTTTATTGATTCAAATCAAACTGATTCATTGATGTAGGTTCAACGAAACACTCGTTTTACTGGTGCACACTGCACATTATGGACACAGTAGCAAGAGCAACACATGGTAATACATAGAAATAGTCATCAAGAATCATCTAACAGTAGAATATCTGCACAGTGAAGCTATGAGTATACATTATAGAGTGCTAAGTCTACATAAAATGGCTCTCGTCATTCAGTGTTTCAGACCTAGACCCCTGCAATCCCTGCCCCTCCTTTCAGTTTTCTCTCTCCCTCCTCATTAAGTGAGTGTTACTGCTGATGCTGCGTCATAAAACCAGCCCCCCAGGGCCCCTCTTGTGACTCTGCAATATCTCTCCTTCTCACACACAGGTAGCTCCTCGGGAGGACTAGCTAATGCCACTTTTGCTAATTTTGACAACTTCCCC
Organism: Electrona antarctica; assembly: GCF_951216825.1. Classification (NCBI taxonomy): domain Eukaryota; kingdom Metazoa; phylum Chordata; class Actinopteri; order Myctophiformes; family Myctophidae; genus Electrona; species Electrona antarctica. The sequence goes on along the minus strand of NC_136792.1, from coordinate 21,587,138 downwards.
AAATCCTGTAGTGCTGATTTTGGATCCTTCAGTTCCACATCCCAGAGTAACTCCACAGGAGAGGCTGTAGAGAGTGCTAGTGCCAGTGCTGATAAATATGCTGCGCTGGCCAACCTGGATAACGTCTTTAGCTCTGCTAATACGGAGCCAGGTAAACCTCTTCTCCTGCCTAACCCACTCTGTTTCGCAGAATTAAAGATGTCTTGAAATAGTTGCCATTTTGAGAATCTACCCCCCCACAAGAAAAGGAAACACTAATAATAATAATATTAATAATAATAATTGTAAAAATCACCTGAGGGGCGCTCTTATCATCGTACATCATCATACATCATATCATTCCGGCCAATCAGAATTTGCGTCCTCACCTTCGTCATCAAAGTTTGTGTTACGCAATGTTTGTGTTTACACAAACACTCAAAATTGTCCATTCATTGTCAATGGCATTTAATGTTTGTCTTGGGACAAAAATTGTGTTACATGCACCAAAAGCTGGACATAGGAGGGGCTAAAAAGATGTATATGAGTGATTGTGTTGGGCACAATCACTCATAATTGGGAGAAACAAAGACTGCCGAAGCAGAAAACCTGCAACACTCCAATTTAGAAGGGTGAATTCTTGCAGGTGCAAGGCTCAAAGATACTCAATAAAAAGAGGGAATGCCAGCACTCATTGAATGCCCTTTTTCACATGTTTATTTACCTCACCTTACTTGAGAGGTAAATAAACACGTGAAAAAGGACAATCAATGAGTGCTGGCATTCCTTCTTTTTATTAAGTATTTGGGCCTAAACGTTTGGAACTGCCTGTCAGATATTGATGAAAACATATTATAGTATGGTGTTGTTCCAAGATTTAATATAACACCCTGGCAAAAAATAAATATATTTTTACATTAAAATGGCACTGTAGTGTGTGGCTGATCTTCTCTTCCCTGGACCAGCACCTCTCCAATCCAGCTGTGCGTTTTCACCCAGCCTCTTTAATAAACTTAAATACAGCCTCATAAATGGACACATAACATGCAACAGCATTTTTGTTTTCTTTTTTAATATTAGTTTGTTTTTTTGGCATTCTGGGCTCCATCCCAGGTAGGTCAGTGCAGAGATGGGAGAGCCAAGCCATCATCTGAGACACCAGGCACCCCAAACCAACATTTTCCTAGAATTGTCCCTCAAGCCTCAAATCCACTTAGCCTAGGGGCAGCAGTGGCTCAGGAGGTAGAATGGCCACCTGGGAGCCGGAAGGTTACTGTTTTGATCCCGGCTCATTCCATTTACCATGGAATATGCAGAGTGGCCCCCTATTTTCAGGAAGAAAAGTCATTTGTATTGGTTCATTGGAGAATTTTAGTCATAACTTTCCGCTCATTGCTACAAGGGGAGGGGAAAATGGTATGGTAGGTCGTTTACGGCTTGGTTTAATTCCTTTGCATTTAATTTACTAAAGGCATTCTCAGTATGTAGGTTGAATTTGAGAACCTTACACTCAATGCATGAACGTTAGAATCACGCAATCCATTGACACTGAATGACAGTGGATTGAACGCAGCCTTGCTTTTGTGTGCTCGTTTACCAGGAAGTGCTATTCCCAACACAGTGAGCTCAGCCCCAGGGTCCACAGGAGTGGGGGGTGTTCCGCAGAGCCAGCCCGTAGCAATGCCCAGGGGAGACCGCTACGCTGCTCTAGCTGCACTCGATACCACCTTTGGTTATTCAACACCACCAAACAGCGCTTACAACAACACCAGTACCTCACAAGGGTAAGACGCTTTTGATGTAACGATTCACTCAACTCATGATTCAATAAGATTAAACTTCATAAAGTCTATATGCTATCTCACGTTGCAGGGGCGTGTTTGTCTCCGGGACAGGGCCATCATCTGGCCAAGCACAGCAGACTCTACCCAGCATGCCCCAGGGTTTTGGAGGTGAGAAAGGTTTAAGCTTTTTAAAAGCTGATATTGATAAACCCTTTCACCCTCACCTTTCTCTAAATATAGCTCTAAAGGAGTGCAGGGTCTGGCCAAAGTCATTTATCAAAGTGTACTGGTGGTTATTATTTTCTGAACTTTTTTTTCTGAAATTTAAGTTTCATTTGATTTATTTTAGATGACTGACTTTGCTCCACAGCATGAGTTCCCCAGGCAGCCCAATTAAGCATGTTTAAGGAGCAGCCAAGCTGACTAACTGAACACTAGTCTAGGCTGCATTCAGACTCAGAGCATGGATTAGGCAAATAAAACACTCACTTGGTCTCCTTTCTTTTCTTAAAGAAAAATCTATGCAGAGGACTGGGGACACTAATTTAAATTAGTTTTGGAGAAATTGAGAACTTTAGGTTTGACTGAACTACTCTAGTGTCACAGTGGTCATTTGGGCCCCTCTCAAAATAAGAAATCAGTTTTGGTCCTAAAAACTTCTCAGCAGTAAATTAACCTTCTGTTCCAAGTGTTTGAAATTAAGGTCTTTTCGCTGCAATATGTACAGGGAACTCGGCCTAGAGCAGAGTCATTGTTTTTAGCACATTGTACCGTAACTCTGTTTTAGCTTAGTTGTTCAGTTCCTCACTTTGACTTCTCCACTCTCACCAACAGGTCCATCAACTAACCCATTTGTAGCTGCAGGTTCGGCTACAGCACCATACAACCCTTTCCAGAGTAACGGAAGAGTGGCAGCCCTGGCCACAGCAGGTGTGTGTGTGTGTGTGTGTGTGTGTGTGTGTGTGTGTGTGTGTGTGTGTGTGTGTGTGTGTGTGTGTGTGTGTGTGTGTGTGTGTGTGTGTGTGTGTGTGTGTGTGTGTGTGTGTGTGTGTGTGTGTGTGTGTGTGTGTGTGTGTGTGTGTGTGTGTGTGTGTGTGTGTGTGTGTGTGTGTGTGTCTTTACATCATTATAGATAGATTAATTAATTAGACAAAATAATTTACCTGACTTGAATGAAAAGAATAAGAACGTAAGAGGTGATGTGATCTGTGTGTCCGTCTCCTACAATACATTAGTGTGGGCCAGTGAGCAAACATTATGGAAGTGGTGACTCAGTTGTCTGGCAAGTGGTCTGATTGCTCTCGCAATGCTGGACAGGAGTGATGGGGGCTCCACTTGGGCAGGGTTATCTTCCTGCTCGCTTTGGTAGGTCACCTCTGCTCACTGCTCCCCCCTGTGGCTGTCTTTGGCAGTGCTTTCATTTTCCATTAAGTACCACCTGAATATAATTGCAACTACTACATGTAGTGAGTGTTCGCAACAGTAAGACATGGAGGGTAGACACACAGTCATACCATACCATTTTCATAGTAGGAACAATGGCTTTCTTTTCCATATATACAGGTAGGTCAATCGTGTCTCAATGCACATTTCAAGAGAGTCCTGTGGTTTCGGGTGCCTTGTAACAGTAATGGCTTTACTTGTGTTTTGTTTTATTTTCTGGCCACTCCTTTAGCTTTCAGGCAGATAAAGTCAGATAAATGTGTTGTACGTGTTCCTTTTACCTACAGTAGAACTTCTGCTCTGCTACTTGAATGTGTTCTAACTCTACTCTTAACTAATACAAATTCTGCAAGGAAGAAACAGGAAAAAATACATTTTGTACAAGGGAGCCACATTTGTGTAGGAATTGGCACTTGCAGTCATCGACTACTCGGTGTAAATTAATTTGCATTGTGTCTCGCGTCTTATATATAGATGAGTGTCTCGCACCGCCTAAGATTGTGGTGATCTTTTGCCCCTACTTCTCCTGGAGCACTGTTTTGTTTTGTCTTTGCGGCAATGTTTCACATTGTCTTCTTGCCTCTCAGACTTAACCCCTCGCTGATCCCTGCAAGTCAGTCAGTAGCCAACTGACCAGTAGTTCATTCTCCCACCTTCCAATTGGTTTAACCCCTCTAATGATTATTTATTTCACTCGTCCTCCTGCTGTCTATTTTCTTATGCTGCTAATGCACATTACTTTGTGCCAAACCATGCACAAATGTGTGTGCGCTGAACTTTGATATTTTGATGTATAGGCATGGAAAATCTGTATATTGTTGCTGTCGGGTAGACTAGACACCTCGTATCTCAATATTTCATATCTCAATATTTCAAATGCACTACTTCGTCATACTACTACAGTGTCACACACAGGTTGCTAAATGATCTTTATAATAACCATTTCTTTCCTGCTGTGTTACAGCCACATTTGGTACAGGCTCCATGAGCATGCCAGCTGGATTTGGAAATGCTGCAGCCTACAACCTTCCCACCAGCTTCAGTGGAACCTTCCAGCAACCCTTCCCTGGCCAGGCTCCCTACCCCCAGCCTCCGGCATATCCTCAGCAACCCAATGGTGTGTGCATTGGCGGATTACCTCCAGCCTACACAGGCTAACAAACACTTGTGTGGAGAATAAAAAACAATATTTTAAACAACATTCAAGTTTGTGTAAAGTGGAATCGGATAAGATGTATCCCCAGCAAACGTGAAGCAAATTTCATGTAGGCCTACCAATCACGTTACAGTCTGGCAGTGGCTTTCTTTGTAGGCGTCGCGTTGCTAGTCGTGCCTTTATCCAAGGTGCTTTACAGAGATTGTGCATTACATTCACCCATTCACACACACATTCATACACTGATGGCAGCAGAAACCATGCAAGGCACCAACTGGCACATCAGGAGCAATTAGGGGTTCAGAGTCTTGCTCAAGGACACTTCGACGCTGACTCTGGGGGAGCCCGGGTTCGAACTGGCAACCTTGTGGTTGCCATCCAGCCACTCTACCCCTGAGCCACCGCCGCCTCCTAAAGGACTTGTGGTGGACCTCTGTATAAATCTGAGAGAGCTACTACTGCTGTACCTAACCAGGTGGTAGAGCGAGGCGTCTTAGGAAACCTCAGTGTGTCAAGGGTTGTAATGTTAACAGTTCTACTGGGCTGTAATAGAAATGGTGCTCGTTGTAAATAATTAAAAACATTCACTTGTGCTCAAAGGGGAAAAAAACTGGCACGTGGCCATTGTTATCTCTGAATCTTGCAACATCAGTGATTATTATGTTTATGTGGTCACTGGTAAAATAGGATATTATAGTATTCTACTCTAGTCTAATATGAATATTTATCATCTTCCCTTTTAGGTGGAGGATTTTCAGTCTATGGTCAGACTAAACCTATGGTGGCTTCCTATGGGCAGCAAATGGCTGGACCTGGAGTCACTGGCAATCCTTTCCTGGTGAGTTTGAAATTGGTTTGTTATCTTATTTTATTGACCTTTATTTACCTCAGGGGTAATCAGGGGAGAGCCTTGAGAGCAAGCTCTTTTTTACAAGGACGCCCTGAGTACAATCATATACAAAAATGAAACGACAACAAATAACACAATTAAGTAAAATATAGATGAGCAAAGAACATCATAATGCTAATACATTGGAGTTAACAAAAAACAGGTACATTCGCTGTGTTGCATCCTCGAGTAGTGTTTTAAATTACTTTTTGACCAGTTTAAATCCTGACAGTTTGTGACATGTTGTTCCAGGGACCTCCTAGAAGCAAAGATATGAGTTCAAAACATTCACTGTGAAAGAATATATATATGTTTTCAAGATTTATAAAAAAAAGCACTTGGTGCTAATATTTTAAGTATAACATAATCCTTAAAACACCAAAAGTGGGCCTGGGCCGTGGCTCAGCGGTCCAGGCACCTTGGCTGGTAATCCAGTCTGGCAGTGTGCCGCGGCCTTTATTGCATGTCACTCCCCCATCTCTCTCCCCATTTCCTGTCAGCCTTCACTGTCTGTCCCTCTATAAAAAATATAAAATAAAGGCGGAAGCCGCAAAAAACAAAACAAAGAAAACACCAAAAGTGGTTCCCATCCTGAATGGGTTAACAGATCTAGAGTCCTGGATTTTCCTCCATTTGTCCGGAGCATAAAAGATGAAAAGTCTTTCCTTGTTCACTGTTCATTCGTGGGAATTGTAAGTGTAATGTAAGACTGTGAGCGTGTTAGATATCCCATGTTTTTGGGAATTTAAAGCGAGGATAAATACAGCGGGAGTTTGCCACACAGGGCCTTCTAAATAAACAAAACACAATGTTTTGAGTGGCAAGCGAAGGCCAACCCAATTTTTCATATAAAACACAATGATGAGTATAAAAGCTATCACCGGTGATGAAGCGTAAAGCACTGTGTTAGACAGCATCAAGAGGCTTCAGTATAGCTAATGAAGTGTGCATGTATAGAACATCTCCATAATCAAAGACAGACATAACTATGGCTTGAACAATGGTTTTTCTGTTATTGGTTTTCCATAGGGATTTGTTCTAATTTGGTCTCCCCTTTTCTGTTACTGTATTCATACATAACCATACTAAAGCAATTACATATACATTAGTATATCATCATCTTGCCACAATAGTATTTTGCTGCTTGTATCTGTAAAAATAAATCTTCCTGATTCTTATTGTTTTCAATTCATACATCTCCCTACTAAAGCAATTCCCTAGCCTATACACTAGGCTGCACTCACCAAACTCATAACATCTGGCATATTTTCACAGAATATGAACTTTAGCATCCTTATTCTAGGGTGGACATTCATGTTGTGAGTTTGTAGATCTGCTATATTCGATAAAGAGATTAGTTGTAGTGGGGAAAAAAGGAGCAGAGCCAGGCCTAGTAGGGCGCTGGGGGACATAACGGTACATAAGGTTTAAATTGTTATGGTCGGTGTTTCAGATAACGTCTGAACTATTTTCTCCTTGAACTGTAAATTCAAATTGCATGTTAAAGGAAATATATTTCCAAATGTACGATAATAGACTATGTAGTTCATTCAGGAATGTATTTCCCAGGTTTTGTATAAACCAATATTTTGCAGAACAAAGAATTCTGTATCTATGTCCACGAATATCACTACAACATTCAGCAAAATATTGCAGCCTGGTCTTTTGTCAATATATAGCACAGCTCTACTTGGCTCTGCAATCCTCTTTTCTACTGAGTTGTTGCACTGGCAAAACAATCATTGTTCTATTCCATTACTGGCACTGGTGAGGGAGCCCCAGTGGCTGGGTGAAAACTAGGATTGTATTTCTTTCTCATGAAAATAAGATATCGTATCAATATTGACACTGTCCTTGCTTGTATCATGATCCTGTGGGTGCGTGTGTGTCCCTCTTCCAGGCCGGAGCTCCATCTGCACAATATCCAGCGGGAGGCTCTTCGACAAATCCCTTCTTATAGCACTCCCATCGAATCAGCACCAATAGCCCTATATAGGGTCGAAAACCGGTGCGCTTGCACCTCTTGCACTGTTTTGTTTCACAAGTAGCTTTAAAAAAAACACAATGTTTGTAAGGTCATGTATTTTCTATTGCATTTTGAAAACAAATGTCAGTGACACTAAGAAAGTGACGGTGTCATTGACAGCATCCATGGCTACAAAACAGGAAAAGGGGATGGTGCGTGCAGATGGAGAGGTTGGTGTCTTCTCCTATTTAACCTGTGAACTGGTCTGGCATCCACTGAGCCACAATGTATATTCAAACTGGCTGATAACTAAGTTATTGCAAATATCTCATTTGTTATGCTGCAACTCTGTACATATTTCTTAGATGAAATTAGCTCTCTGTGCATATCAGTATTTGTATCTTTAACACACACATACAAGGTTTCATATTAAGACAGAACTGTTACTTGGAGAAGCTGAGGGCTATTGTGAGGTTATTGTATTTACAAGAACCAAACACAGTTTGTTTATGCTGTATGGTTTATTTGTGAGGTGTTTGTCATGAAGAGGAAATCCTGTGTGTGTGTGTGTGTGTGTGTGTGTGTGTGTGTGTGTGTGTGTGTGTGTGTGTGTGTGTGTGTGTGTGTGTGTGTGTGTGTGTGTGTGTGTGTGTGTGTGTGTGTGTGTGTGTGTGTGTGTGTGTGTGTGTGTGTGTGTGTGTGTGTGTGTGTGTGTGTGTGTGTGTGTGTGTGTGTGTGAGAAAGAGAGATAAGTAAGGAAGGGTGAGTGTTGCATCAGAGAAGGGCAGGGGTGACTGTCTCCTTTTTCTCCTGTTCTCCTGCTGCACATGGGCCCACATTCCCACATGAGTTGACTGAAAACCAATTACTTTGGGTGTTTGTGAATTTTAAGTTAATGTGTAAATATATTAAAATAATTTTAATTAAAAATATAATGACCTGTTCATTTAAACCATATGTACTGTTCCAGTTGTGAAAAGTTTTTATTTATTTTTTACATTTCTTTGTATAAAAGCTATTTATGAAATTTAAACAATTACACATTTAGTTACTATAAAATATAAATATTGCGTAATGTAACAGTGGAAGGTTCTGTATTCAGAATTCACTTTCAAGGTAATCTGGAGAACACGGGTTCTTCTTGGCAGTAGTTGGCTTTTCGTGGTTTTGCCGCACTTTCCAAATGGTGAACACTCCACGCAGAGAAAATACAATGGCGATGACCGTAAAGTAGCTGGAATATATTATAAACTGCAAAAGAAAGTTACAAAATAAGAATACCGATAATAGTAATGTTAAGATGTAAAATAATTGTAGCTGTACTTTATAGCAGGGGTTCTCAACCCGTGGGTCGCGACCCCTCGGGGGGTCGCCAAATTATTTTGGGGGGTCCCCAAATAATATATATAAAAAAAAAAAGCTTTTTTTTTTTTGCAACTGAATGGCTGGAAAAAGGAAATGAAGAGTTTACATATAGTACACATAGTACATGCATACACCTTCCCTAATGATTATATCTGTTTTCAGTATTTATTTATGGTGTATTGTCTCTATTATTGAGGTTATTGTAGCAGTCAATTTATATTGGGGGTCGGGAGGGGGCGGGGCGGGGGTCCCGAGACATTGCCAAAGCATTTTCGGGGGTCCCCGGCCAAAAACGTTGAGAACCCCTGCTTTATAGTAATGGTACTACTCCTTGAACTGGCAACTGACCTGAGGTATGATGGCCAGGCCAAGTCCTCCAGTGTCAACCACAACCGAGGTGATGATTGTCTGAAGGACCAATGCCCCAAAGTTATTTACGCCAAATATTAGTGCATATCTTTCCATTGACAGATCGGCTGCAATTTGGAACCTGAGGAAATCATGATGTAAATATAAGGGTCAACTGTGCACATTTACAGTACATGTTCAGCCTGGGAACTGTCTGATGACATACTTACATTGCTATAGTAATCAGAAGCATGTACACACACTTGAAAATGACATATCCAGTGTAGCAGGCCCAGATGTTGCCTGTAAAAGTCATGAGGAAGAGAGAAGCGGCCCCAAGCCAAGAGAAACCACCCAGGGCCAACTCTCCCCACTGAGCCCAGTTCACCTGCATGAATCCTATACCATAGGCTGTTGTAGCACCTGCAAGGAACACACAGGGTTAAACTAACATCATAATCATATTTTAATGTCAACTGAGGAATAAAAAAACACAACACAATTTGACAAAAGTGATCAACATAGCCATGTGTATTTATATAGGCTTATAGTTGCCAAGTTTCTAGACGGACCAAACAACACCAACCAGGGTATTGACAACAAAAGCAACAAGCCAGCTCTGTTAGCAACATTAATATTCAACAATTATTTTGTTTTCGTATGCAGTGTTTAGTTGCTTATATGTTGCTGCTTTGGCTGCCATTACAGTAGATAGCCAATACTTGCCAAACAGATTGGACACAGCCTCTACCCCTCCGTTGTAGATGGTAAAGTTCTGGTAAGGCTGCACATGCTCCCACAGCAGCTTAAGTGTTTTAGGGATTTGAGACTTTTTAGATGTACATCTCTTATATGTGAACTGTTTAATTTAGACCTGAGGCCGATTTTTAAAACGTCTGAACTTCTTCAGAAGAAAGAATCATGTTGTATAGCAACATCTTACAGGATATTTCGCTTTCAAATAAAATAAAATATAAAAAAAGTAATGAAATATATTTATATATATTTTTTAATGTTTATTTTTTACTTGAAAGTGCAATCTCCCTGTAATGGGCTAACTGGATGTCACCCTGTCCCTGTGTTTTGTGTGGCATTAGACACTGACCTGTACATAGTTGACGGTCTGGTTGTACCCACAGGTGGCTAGTGCCCACCACAATGACCAGTAGAGCAGTTGGCGGGAGGTGTAGCACTGGAGGAAATCTCTCCCCAGCTGGAGTAGGACCTGGCCACAACCCTCCGCAGCCTTCACCTCGCCTTCCCTTCCTCTTCCTGCACTTTCACATGTTCCTCCCTCTGACTCTTCCAAGGATATATTTGGGTTGTTTTGTCTTCCATCAGTACACTTCCCTGGAACCTGTGGTGGCCAGTGGAGGAAAGGTGCTTTTACTTACTTGAGGATGTCCATTTTTCAATACTTTATACTTGTACTCTAAAGGCAAATATTGTACTTATTAATCCACTACAGTTATTTGAAAACAGTTGGTTACTAGTCACTTTCTAGATTTGGATGCTTAGCACAAAACATACTTAATACACTTAAGCTATGTTTTATACGGTGTACAAGCTCACAATTTCTGCAACACTTTGTGAGCTTGTAGATCTTGAGTTTTGAGTACTTTTACTTTTGTTATTTTAAGTAGCCTATATGTCAAAGCCAATAGTTTGCACGTTTACTCAAGTAAAACTTTGAATACAGTATTTCTATATTGTGGTCTGGTCTTGCTACTTTTACTTAGGTAAAAAACTGGAGTACTTCTTGCACCACTGGTGGTGGCTTGCGGTGGAAGAACATGCTCTTCTGTGGCATGGGCAGGAAGCAGGAAGTGAGCAGGGCAATGGTGGTGAGGACCAGTGTAAACACCAGGATGTAATGATAGGACATGAGGTTGAAGCTGACCAGCAGCTGGCCAATCACAGAGCCAACGGTGTAGCCCAGGAGTTGGACACTGCGACAGTATGATGTAGCCTTCCTGTACTTGTCTACCTCCACCACACTGTAACAAATTGAATATGTTAATATGGTACTTTCTGGAATACGACTTGGATACATCCACAGAAAACAATACATCCTGAGAGGAATCATGAGAGTAGGTCAACTGCACGTCACTTTAACTTGATTTTTCTATAGATTGATACGTTTTAGATAAAAAGTTAATGCTAGTAGTAATCATTGCTATAGAGCAGGGGTGGGGATCCCCCCCAGAGTCATATTGCTTTTACAAACAAAACAAATAACCTATACCTCCTTAAGGCTCCTTACTCCTTTAAATATGCTGAGTGCATGGAACAGCACTTCCTATTCATTTATCCAAAACGCTGGCAAAGTGACGACCAGATCTCTTAACTTTCAGCTGTGTTCACACAACATAAACTCGTACTCACCTGTAGATATAGGAGAAATAAGCCACTTCGCTAGCTGTCACCACACCATATAAGGCCTGCATGGCCTGCATGGCTGCTACGCCTTGCACCGACAGCAGCATGGCAGTGTAGACTAACAGGCTGACACACTGGAGCATCACCACTGGCTTGTAGCGCAGCCAGTCTGTGAGGAGAAACACTGGCACCAGCACCAAGAGGTAGGAGTAAGTCCATACTGGGAGGATCTGATTGGTAACCTGCAATATCACAGATGCCAGTTTGTAAAGCAAGAAATATGTTAAAATAAAATGTCAATGTTGTATCATGCTGATGTGACCTTTATCAAGCTGTCAATAAAGAGGTTTGAAGTCAAGTCATCAAGTATACAAACATTAGTAGACTCCTTGGTTAAATGTATTTTGTAATGTTTAGTAGATGCGAGACTAAAGGTCCCTGTACACTGGAAGCGTGTAAACATAGTGTTGTGATATTAGCCCATGCACAGTACATCTTAGTCTATGTACTTGAACTTGAGATACAGTGTACTTGATATGTATTGTGTACTGCCGGTACTGTAGCATTCTTTATAGATAGGCTACGAGAGACATCTAGGCGACAGCAAGGTCAGCCTTGCTGCAGTAGGCACGTTCTTCTGTCTCATATCTTATTGTTACGTCATTATGATCCAGCACTATATATGTTTCATGTTTGTGTAATAAACTTTGTGAACCTTAGCGTGATACTGTCTCGTGTCTCGTTAATTTGTTCTCCCGGGTACCCGCCGGCCGCCGCCGCAGTCGCCGTACCAAAGTAATACTTCAACAGGATTGTCACACACCACCCAGCCTGCACACACTACCTGTCTGTCAACCCAGACGAGGGTCCCTTACTTAGATTACAACACATAGTAGTACTTTCTTTCTTTTAACCACTTAAACACTATGTTTTCCATTCTACACCAGATCTCTTCCAAAATCCCCAAATAGCCATTCTATAAGCTCACATGCGGTATGTACAAACTTGTAGATCTGCTATTCCCCCCAGAATAAGGATGCTGGGGCTCCAGTGATTAATGAGTAGAACTATTAAACTGACTATTACTTTGCACAGGTTATACAAAAAGAAATCAAACAAACTTTAACTGTACCTGCTGTGTTGTTTAGGTTCTTATCTGGTCCTGTCAGGTAGGTGATGAAAAAGGGTTCCAGGGGTTTAACGGTGCTCAAGAAGCCGTAGATACACAGCAGGGTGGTGGGATAACCCCAGCCTGCCCGCCACCTCTTAACAGCCTCCATTTGAACCTTTCCTGTGCAACTTGCGGTTTCCTGTGCAACTTGCTCGGCTATGGTTCTATCTAGTGTGTGTGTGTGTGTGTGTGTGTGTGTGTGTGTGTGTGTGTGTGTGTGTGTGTCGCTGCTTACATAATTTCTCCTTGGTTTGTGAATCAACAACATGCTCAAAGGTCAATATGACATGTGTCTTACATTCCTGCTTAAGATGAGATATGGCTGTCATGAAGGTGATTAAGTTGCGGTGTGATATGTATTTGTAAAAGAAAAAAACAACTTTTAAACAAAGGTTTAAGCTCTATTCAGATAAACTTTGTCACTTTTATTTTTTCACTTCCGGCACCCTGTATGATTTCTTTCTCCTGATTGGATAACATTGGAATTGGAACATTGGATAATGTTCACTTTTCAGCTGTAGAGATGGTGTGTAATATTGCTTTATAAAGTACATAGCTGACATCTGGCTGCAGTACAGACATCGTTTTAGACTAGGACTGTCATAGAAATCACTGCGATTGATCGTTGTTAATAAAATAAAATAAAACAAGGATATTTCAACTTGGAACCATACTATTCTATTGTTTAATGTAAAGAATATCATTCATAAATGGACACGGAAATTGATAGATGTGTTTCAAGTGGCATTTACCTAGTTTGTGAAAGTGAACAAAAGATCGTCAGTGTTTTGAAAATACTAAATTGGTGTAGTCTACACATTCTCACTCTCAAGGCGTACAACAAAAACAACACTTCTGGTCCTATATGTCAAAATAAAACTATGTTGTTTTTGAGTGGTGTAAACCACTCCTACAACTGGCTTTTGTGTGCATAAAAAAATGACCATGGTTGCTATGTTCACAATAATTTCTGACGTAATTAAATCACACCCGGGTGAACTGGATGACCGTAGCAACCGTGGTCATTTTCTCTGCACAGAAAAAGCCAGTTGTGAAATCACATCCGGGTGTGATTTCATTACGTCAGATCAGAGCTGATCAGGCTACATAATACCTTACCTTATTTCATGACGTCAGACATTACGTCAGACCACAGCTGATCATGCTATATAAAACCTTACACCACTCAGTTCACACGGGTGTGATTTTTTATTAGACACGTGATTTTGTTCCTCTTCTCTCAGCCAGTCAAACAATCTGCCATACAGTTTCCACATTCTGCCTGTTTTAACGGTTTGATCAGAATTGTTCTGCTGAGATCACCTCCCCACTCTGCTCGTGTTTTTGTTCCTTGACCTGTGTCTGCCCAGAGTAGCGGTGATATGAACAGGCTGTGTATGTCCCTCGTATTAGGAAGACCACTGAAATGGTAGCATAGTAGCTGCCGTAGATCAGAAACTGCAAAAGAAAGCGATGCCTCTGTCATGATTAATGATCAATGTCATAACTACATGCATGTATAGGGCTATCTACTGTATCTACCTCTAGGTGTCACTCAAAACATTCACATGATGTGACAAAGCTTAATAATAATATGTCACATTGATAGTCATTCACACTTCACAGTACACTAAGGCCCCTTTTCCACCGGTTGGGAACCGGTTCAGTTCAGAACCAGTTCTTAGTCCATGAGTTTATAGGATCAATATAAGTAAATGAATATATGATAATAACCCTTCCACAGGAGTAGCTTTTTCATGTTTATCACACATTTTGTAATTTTCACCTACAGTAGGCCTATACAGTATGTGATAGGTGAATAGGTAAAAATGTAATTAATAGTCACCATGAAACTTCCCCAGTTGTTTACTTACACGAAGACAATGATTTATTGTATTACACATTTTCTGAAATTGCACATTTAAATGTGCAAATTAGGCATTATGTAGGAAAATATGCTAAAAATATAATAAAAACTGGTTCTAAACTAATCCGGTGGAAAAGGGGTCAATGAGCATCTGCCAGTTCAGTGTCTGCAGGAGTTTGACCAGATGAAGAGCCTTGACTCGAAACGTCGTCAATAGTCCTCCAAAAGTATAACTTTTGGAGGAGATGAGTGTGCAGGTTATTTTCTCTTTTTCTGGTGTCTGCAGGATGCAATAAACACAATTCCCTTGCCGTAGCCATACTGTAACAATATTGATAGTTTTACACACGCTTGATCATTGGTAGCACACACTAATCAGTATGAGCTTTGCATGTCTTCTCATAATTCTATGTGTCTATTAAACATACCTGTGTTACAATGTCCAGTCCTAATGCAGACTCATCAACAACAATGGCTGTCAAAATGGTCTGCAGTAAAAGGGCAACAAACGTGTTGATTCGAAATGTTAGAGCATAACATTCCATGGCGAGATTGGCTGCAATCTGAAATCTGAAAGGGAAAGCATCTTATTATCATGTACATTATACCACTTTCAACCTTGCATGCCTGTTTTGGGAATGTTATAGGCATTTTCAACATTTTCAAAGGTTTTCAACAAAAATCACACTTATGTGAAGTGAGGGGCAGTATTATCATCATACATCACATTCCGTGCTCAGCTGAGCACATTCCATGCTTATACGGACAGACAGAGACAGACATACACACACACACACACAAAGCTGTGCATAGGAGGGGCTAGCGCCCCTCAAAAATAGTATGCGTTCTGAGCTTGTAGACTGGTTATTTTCAATGTGAAATGTGAAAAAGTTCTAATACCAAATAGTATATGCAGTGCAGGATCATTATACCTTAATGCTGTATGGTTGCTGGTTATATTGACACAAACTTACGTGGTGATGGTTATGAGGAGCATGTATGATGCTTTGAACACAATGTAGCCAGCATAGCATGCCCAGATGCTGCTTGTGAGTGCCATCAGAAACACAGCTCCTGCCCCCAGAGCAGAAAACAAGCCCAGAGCTAGCTGGGACTATGTAGCTAATAGACTATGTAGTTCATTCAGAAATGTATTTCCCAGGTTTTGTATAAACCAATATTTTGCAGAACAAAGAATTCTGTATCTATGTCCACGAATATCACTACAACATTCAGCAAAATATTGCAGCCTGGTCTTTTGTCAATATATAGCACAGCTCTACTTGGCTCTGCAATCCTCTTTTCTACTGACTTGTTGCACTGGCAAAACAATCATTGTTCTATTCCATTACTGGCACTGGTGAGGGAGCCCCAGTGGCTGGGTGAAAACTAGGATTGTATTTCTTTCTCATGAAAATAAGATATCGTATCAATATTGACACTGTCCTTGCTTGTATCATGATCCTGTGGGTGCGTGTGTGTCCCTCTTCCAGGCCGGAGCTCCATCTGCACAATATCCAGCGGGAGGCTCTTCGACAAATCCCTTCTTATAGCACTCCATCGAATCAGCACCAATAGCCCTATATAGGGTCGAAAACCGGTGCGCTTGCACCTCTTGCACTGTTTTGTTTCACAAGTAGCTTTAAAAAAAACCACACAATGTTTGTAAGGTCATGTATTTTCTATTGCATTTTGAAAACAAATGTCAGTGACACTAAGAAAGTGACGGTGTCATTGACAGCATCCATGGCTACAAAACAGGAAAAGGGGATGGTGCGTGCAGATGGAGAGGTTGGTGTCTTCTCCTATTTAACCTGTGAACTGGTCTGGCATCCACTGAGCCACAATGTATATTCAAACTGGCTGATAACTAAGTTATTGCAAATATCTCATTTGTTATGCTGCAACTCTGTACATATTTCTTAGATGAAATTAGCTCTCTGTGCATATCAGTATTTGTATCTTTAACACACACATACAAGGTTTCATATTAAGACAGAACTGTTACTTGGAAAAGCTGAGGGCTATTGTGAGGTTATTGTATTTACAAGAACCAAACAGTTTGTTTATGCTGTATGGTTTAGGTGTGTGTGTGTGTGTGTGTGTGTGTGTGTGTGTGTGTGTGTGTGTGTGTGTGTGTGTGTGTGTGTGTGTGTGTGTGTGTGTGTGTGTGAAAGAGAGATAAGTAAGGAAGGGTGAGTGTTGCATCAGAGAAGGGCAGGGGTGACTGTCTCCTTTTTCTCCTGTTCTCCTGCTGCACATGGGCCCACATTCCCACATGAGTTTTAAGCATACGGTCATCTTGGTGCTGAACATTGTTTCAGGAACTCGGCCCACGTGGTAAACCAGAATGACTGAAAACCAATTACTTTGGGTGTTTGTGAATTTTAAGTTAATGTGTAAATATATTAAAATAATTTTAATTAAAAATATAATGACCTGTTCATTTAAACCATATGTACTGTTCCAGTTGTGAAAAGTTTTTATTTCTTTTTTACATTTCTTTGTATAAAAGCTATTTATGAAATTTAAACAATTACACATTTAGTTACTATAAAATATAAATATTGCGTAATGTAACAGTGGAAGGTTCTGTATTCAGAATTCACTTTCAAGGTAATCTGGCGAACACAGGTTCTTCTTGGCAGTAGTTGGCTTTTCGTGGTTTTGCCGCACTTTCCAAATGGTGAACACTCCACGCAGAGAAAATAAAATGGCGATGACCGTAAAGTAGCTGGAATATATTATAAACTGCAAAAGAAAGTTACAAAATAAGAATACCGGTAATAGTAATGTTAAGATGTAAAATAATTGTAGCTGTACTTTATAGTAATGGTACTACTCCTTGAACTGGCAACTGACCTGAGGTATGATGGCCAGGCCAAGTCCTCCAGTGTCAACCACAACCGAGGTGATGATTGTCTGAAGGACCAATGCCCCAAAGTTATTTACGCCAAATATTAGTGCATATCTTTCCATTGACAGATCGGCTGCAATTTGGAACCTGAGGAAATCATGATGTAAATATAGAGAGTGAAATAAAAGGGTCAACTGTGCACATTTACAGTACATGTTCAGCCTGTGAACTGTCTGATGACATACTTACATTGCTATAGTAATCAGAAGCATGTACACACACTTGAAAATGACATATCCAGTGTAGCAGGCCCAGATGTTGCCTGTAAAAGTCATGAGGAAGAGAGAAGCGGCCCCAAGCCAAGAGAAACCACCCAGGGTCAACTCTCCCCACTGAGCCCAGTTCACCTGCATGAATCCTATACCATAGGCTGTTGTAGCACCTGCAAGGAACACACAGGGTTAAACTAACATCATAATCATATTTTAATGTCAACTGAGGAATAAAAAAACATTGGTAACAATTTGACAAAAGTGATCAACATAGCCATGTGTATTTATATAGGCTTATAGTTGCCAAGTTTCTAGACGGACCAAACGACACCAACCAGGGTATTGACAACAAAAGCAACAAGCCAGCTCTGTTGGCAACATTAATATTCAACAATTATTTTGTTTTCGTATGCAGTGTTTAGTTGCTTATGTGTTGCTGCTTTGGCTGCCATTACAGTAGATAGCCAATACTTGCCAAACAGATTGGACACAGCCTCTACCCCTCCGTTGTAGATGGTAAAGTTCTGGTAAGGCTGCACATGCTCCCACAGCAGCTTAAGTGTTTTAGGGATTTGAGACTTTTTAGATGTACATCCCTTATGTCTGTTGTAAAAATGTAGACCTGAGGCCGATTTTTAAAACATCTGAACTTCTTCAGAAGAAATAATCATGTTGTATAGCAACGTCTTACAGGATATTTCGCTTTCAAATAAAATAAAATATAAAAAAGTAATGAAATATATTTATATATTTCTTTTAATGATTATTTTTACTTGAAAGTGCAATCTCCCTGTAACTGGATGTCACCCTGTCCCTGTGTTTTGTGTGGCATTAGACACTGACCTGTACATAGTTGACGGTCTGGTTGTACCCACAGGTGGCTAGTGCCCACCACAATGACCAGTAGAGCAGTTGGCGGGAGGTGTAGCACTGGAGGAAATCTCTCCCCAGCTGGAGTAGGACCTGGCCACAACCCTCCGCAGCCTTCACCTCGCCTTCCCTTCCTCTTCCTGCACTATCACATGTTCCTCCCTCTGACTCTTCCAAGGATATATTTGGGTTGTTTTGTGTTCCATCAGTACACTTCCCTGGAACCTGTGGTGGCCAGTGGAGGAAAGGTGCTTTTACTTACTTGAGGATGTCCATTTTTCAATACTTTATACTTGTACTAGTACGCTAAGGCAAATATTGTACTTATTAATCCACTACAGTTATTTGAAAACAGTTGGTTACTAGTCACTTTCTAGATTTGGATGCTTAGCGCAAAACATACTTAATACACTTAAGCTATGTTTTATACTTAGACGATGTACAAGCTCACAATTTCTGCAACACTTTGTGAGCTTGTAGATCTTGAGTTTTGAGTACTTTTACTTTTGTTATTTTAAGTAGCCTATATGTCGAAGCCAATAGTTTGCACGTTTACTCAAGTAAAACTTTGAATACAGTATTTCTATATTGTGGATCTGGTCTTGCTACTTTTACTTAGGTAAAAAACTGGAGTACTTCTTGCACCACTGGTGGTGGCTTGCGGTGGAAGAACATGCTCTTCTGTGGCATGGGCAGGAAGCAGGAAGTGAGCAGGGCAATGGTGGTGAGGACCAGTGTAAACACCAGGATGTAATGATAGGACATGAGGTTGAAGCTGACCAGCAGCTGGCCAATCACAGAGCCAACGGTGTAGCCCAGGAGTTGGACACTGCGACAGTATGATGTAGCCTTCCTGTACTTGTCTACCTCCACCACACTGTAACAAATTGAATATGTTAATATGGTACTTTCTGGAATGCGACTTGGATACATCCACAGAAAACAATACATCCTGAGAGGAATCATGAGAGTAGGTCAACTGCACGTCACTTTAACTTGATTTCTCTATAGATTGATATGTTTTAGATAAAAAGTTAATGCTAGTAGTAATCATTGCTATAGAGCAGGGGTGGGGATCCCCCCAGAGTCATATTGCTTTTACAAACAAAACAAATAACCTATACCTCCTTAAGGCTCCTTACTCCTTTAAATATGCTGAGTGCATGGAACAGCACTTCCTATTCATTTATCCAAAACGCTGGCAAAGTGACGACCAGATCTCTTAACTTTCAGCTGTGGTCACACAACATAAACTCATACTCACCTGTAGATATAGGAGAAATAAGCCACTTCGCTAGCTGTCACCACACCATAGAAGGCCTGCATGGCCTGCATGGCTGCTACGCCTTGCAGCGACAGCAGCATGGCAGTGGTGACTAACAGGCTGACACACTGGAGCATCACCACTGGCTTGTAGCGCAGCCAGTCTGTGAGGAGAAACACTGGCACCAGCACCAAGAGGTAGGAGTAAGTCCATACTGGGAGGATCTGATTGGTAACCTGCAATATCACATCACAGATGGCAGTTTGTAAAGCAAGAAATATGTTAAAATAAAATGTGAATCTTTTATCATGCTGATGTGACCTTTATCAAGCTGTCAATAAAGAGGTTTGAAGTCAAGTCATCACGTATACAAACATTAGTAGACTCCTTGGTTAAATGCATTTTGTAATGTTTAGTAGATGTGAGACTAAAGGTCCCTGCACACTGGATGCGTGTAAACATAGTAGTACTTTTTAACCACTTAAACACTACGTTTTCCATTCTACACCAGATTTCTTCCAAAATCCCCAGCTCACATGCGGTATGTACAAACTTGTAGATCTGCTATTCTTTGGCAAAAGTTCCCCCCAGAATAAGGATGCTGGGGCTCCAGTGACGAGTAGAACTATTAAACTGACTATTACTTGGCACAGGTTATACAAAAAGAAATCAAACAAACTTTAACTGTACCTGCTGTGTTGTTAGGTTCTTATCCGGTCCTGTCAGGTAGGTGATGAAAAAGGGTTCCAGGGGTTTAACGGTGCTCAAGAAGCCGTAGATACACAGCAGGGTGGTGGGATAACCCCAGCCTGCCCACCACCTCTTAACAGCCTCCATTTGAACCTCAGCACCACCTGCCTCTTCTGAGGCTAGGGGCGCTTTCCTGTGCAACTTGCTCGGCTATGGTTCTATCTAAGCTGTGTGTGTGTGTGTGTGTGTGTGTGTGTGTGTGTGTGTGTGTGTGTGTGTGTGTGTGTGTGTGTGTGTGTGTGTGTGTGTGTGTGTGTGTGTGTGTGTGTGTGTGTGTGTGTGTGTGTGTGTGTGTGTGTGTGTGTGTCGCTGCTTACATCATTTCTCCTTGGTTTGTGAATCAACAACATGCTCAAAGGTCAATATGACATGTGTCTTACATTCCTGCTTAAGATGAGATATGGCTGTCATGAAGGTGATTAAGTTGCGGTGTGATATGTATTTGTAAAAGAAAAAAACAACTTTTAAACAAAGGTTTAAGCTCTATTCAGATAAACTTTGTCACTTTTCTTTTTTCACTTCCGGCACCCTGTATGATTTCTTTCTCCTGATTGGATAACATTGGAATTGGAACATTGGATAATGTTCACTTTTCAGCTGTAGAGATGGTGTGTAATATTGCTTTATAAAGTACATAGCTGACATCTGGCTGCAGTACAGACATCGTTTTAGACTAGGACTGTCATAGAAATCACTGCGATTGATCGTTGTTAATAAAATAAAACAAGGATATTTCAACTTGGAACCATACTATTCTATTGTTTAATGTAAAGAATATCATTCATAAATGGACACGGAAATTGATAGATGTGTTTCAAGTGGCATTTACCTAGTTTGTGAAAGTGAACAAAAGATCGTCAGTGTTTTGAAAATACTAAATTGGTGTAGTCTACACATTCTCACTCTCAAGGCGTACAACAAAAACAACACTTCTGGTCCTATATGTCAAAATAAAACTATGTTTTTTTTTATTAGACACGTGATTTTGTTCCTCTTCTCTCAGCCAGTCAAACAATCTGCCATACAGTGTCCACATTCTGCCTGTTTTAACGGTTTGATCAGAATTGTTCTGCTGAGATCACCTCCCCACTCTGCTCGTGTTTTTGTTCCTTGACCTGTGTCTGCCCAGAGTAGCGGTGATATGAACAGGCTGTGTATGTCCCTCGTATTAGGAAGACCACTGAAATGGTAGCATAGTAGCTGCCGTAGATCAGAAACTGCAAAAGAAAGCGATGCCTCTGTCATGATTAATGATCAATGTCATAACTACATGCATGTATAGGGCTATCTACTGTATCTACCTCTAGGTGTCACTCAAAACATTCACATGATGTGACAAAGCTTAATAATAATATGTCACATTGATAGTCATTCACACTTCACAGTACACTAAGGCCCCTTTTCCACCGGTTGGGAACCGGTTCAGTTCAGAACCAGTTCTTAGTCCATGAGTTTATAGGATCAATATAAGTAAATGAATATATGATAATAACCCTTCCACAGGAGTAGCTTTTTCATGTTTATCACACATTTTGTAATTTTCATCTACAGTAGGCCTATACAGTATGTGATAGGTGAATAGGTAAAAATGTAATTAATAGTCACCATGAAACTTCCCCAGTTGTTTACTTACACGAAGACAATGATTTATTGTATTACACATTTTCTGAAATTGCACATTTAAATGTGCAAATTAGGCATTATGTAGGAAAATATGCTAAAAATATAATAAAAACTGGTTCTAAACTAAACCGGTGGAAAAGGGGTCAATGAGCATCTGCCAGTTCAGTGTCTGCAGGAGTTTGACCAGATGAAGAGCCTTGACTCGAAACGTCGTCAATAGTCCTCCAAAAGTATAACTTTTGGAGGAGATGAGTGTGCAGGTTATTTTCTCTTTTTCTGGTGTCTGCAGGATGCAATAAACACAATTCCCTTGCTGTAGCCATACTGTAACAATATTGATAGTTTTACACACGCTTGATCATTGGTAGCACACACTAATCAGTATGAGCTTTGCATGTCTTCTCATAATTCTATGTGTCTATTAAACATACCTGTGTTACAATGTCCAGTCCTAATGCAGACTCATCAACAACAATGGCTGTCAAAATGGTCTGCAGTAAAAGGGCAACAAACGTGTTGATTCCAAATGTTAGAGCATAACATTCCATGGCGAGATTGGCTGCAATCTGAAATCTGAAAGGGAAAGCATCTTATTATCATGTACATTAACCACTTTCAACCTTGCATGCCTGTTTTGGGAATGTTATAGGCATTTTCAACATTTTCAAAGGTTTTCAACAAAAATCACACTTATGTGAAGTGAGGGGCAGTATTATCATCATACATCACATTCCGTGCTCAGCTGAGCACATTCCATGCTTATACGGACAGACAGAGACAGACATACACACACACAAAGCTGTGCAAAATAGTATGCGTTCTGAGCTTGTAGACTGGTTATTTTCAATGTGAAATGTGAAAAAGTTCTAATACCAAATAGTATATGCAGTGCAGGATCATTATACCTTAATGCTGTATGGTTGCTGGTTGTATTGACACAAACTTACGTGGTGATGGTTATGAGGAGCATGTATGATGCTTTGAACACAATGTAGCCAGCATAGCACGCCCAGATGCTGCTTGTGAGTGCCATCAGAAACACAGCTCCTGCCCCCAGAGCAGAAAACAAGCCCAGAGCTAGCTCTCCCCACACCGTCCAGGTAACCTTGATATGACCTGCAGAGAAAGCTGCTGCAGCACCTGCCATGGGAAGGGGAAAAATGTGTTGATTTGCCTATGGCTGTGAAGGACAAGGCCATGTCAGCTCTATGTCATTGTCATTGTGCTCTTATAGGATCAGAGGTATTTCCAAGGATAATCAGAATCGTTTTTATTTGTCACAAAATCATTTTTTCTCATGCAAGATAATATGGATCTGGCACGAGAAGAAATGTAGTATTCTGTGAGAAGAGAGGACAGAGTTATAGTGAGAGCAACAGGAAATAGAACAAATAATTATAATTCATTATTTCACACAAGACATTTCTCTGAACACTCAACACACACACACACACACACACACACACACACACACACACACACACACACACACACACACACACACACACACACACACACACACACACACACACACACACACACACACACACACACACACACACACACTTGATCTATCATGAAATAATATTTCTGGAACACACTCGTCAGCAGTAATCAGATAAACCATTGTATGCCCTTCAGCTCCATATTAAGTGAAACAATTATTCATTTTCATTGAATACAAGCCAGCGGGACCATCAATCTATGTTCCCTCTCCAAATCAATTCACACCAGTGAGATGCCCTGAGGGCGAGAAGCGAAAGGGTTGAAACAACAGGACTGGGAATGACCATATATGCACCTTTTTGGACGTTTTCGAGCCGGGTAGGGCGTAAAATGTTCTATTTAGTAAGGCCAGGCGGAGCCATGATATAATCATGACAGAATTACAGATAAAAAAGAAAAGGACAAAACAATAGTTTCAGAGTCTATCTGTAATCAGACATGATGTTTTTTATCTTCTTTGTTTTAACATTGTAACAAGTTATCTGGGCACTAATCTGGATGTCCTCTCATTTTACATGTTCTGTGACCTGGCTGCATAACAAAAAGGTGGTACTGTATCCCCCAAAGCGCTATTCATGAAATTACCATCAACAACACTAAATGTAAACTCTTGGCTGAATAAATCTAAGCTTGATAAAATGTTGATTAAGGAAAATAAGTCTAATCCACTGCTTCAGAGAAAAACTAAATGTTTAGTCATCACTTTAGTGTCATTATGTCTCTGCCATTGTTCAGAATTGTCAAGCATTCCATTTCTGAGTCGCATATATGCTATGTAATAGCTGTGTACAGACTGTAGCCAAATTTACTATACAGTAGATATGAAGTAGAATGACATATTATTAAGATGAATATAAGCATATCACACACATGAACTCACTGAGGGATAATTATTGCTAGTAGAAATTAAAACAGTAGACTTTATCTCCTCAACTAATTGTCTCACCTACGAGAGTGCACACTGCCTCCACCCCTCCATTGTAGACAGCGGATGTGGCAGATGGTTCAATGTGGTCCCACATTAGCTGGGCGTAGTTGAAGATCTGCCCATAGCCAGCTGTGGCCAGAGCCCACCACAGGGACCAGTAGATCAAATGCCTGCATAACATGATTACTACTGAGATTATGATTATGATACTGATGACAATGACTGCGGTTACTAACTACGAGATGAAACTATGAGCTGAAAACTACAACGTAAATGATGTATATCAACAAATGAACATGCACTGTAAAATAGAAGGTATGTGCATGCATAAAGTGAATGGCAAATCGAGTGGCCATTATTAGATACTTACCACATACATTAAGAGTAGGGAGACCACATCCAATCACTTAAGATATATTATATTGTATTATCATACTCTAGCTCTACCATTGAGATGTTTTATTAATACAGTAAGTTTGCAGCTTTGAGCCTTTCCCGTTTTATGCAAAACAAAACAAAGTACAAACAGAAAGTCATATAAAAAGAAACATACTTGGAAGAATAGGAGTCTCTAAAGCTTTTCCAAAGCACGTGACCAGCATGAGCAACACTCTCGCTACTGCACAGGCCACAACCTGCATGCCCCTCTGTTTTCTCTGACCCTGTGCCAAGCCCTTCCTCTGCCTTCTCCTCCTCCACCACTGCACTGTCCTCCCGCTGGGACTGGGAGCCCAGAGGTGCATCAGCCATTTCCCCTTTGAAGAATATGCCACGTTGGGGCATGGGCAGCCAGAAGGATACAAGCAAAGCGACGCTTACAATCCCCAGAGTAATAGCATTGATGTAGAAGTAGTCCAGCCCTGCCGAATGGGGTTGACAATCAAAAAAGACACTAATTTCATTCAGAATTGTCAAATATTTATTATGTCCCACACATTTTCTTAAACATTACCTCGCTCAATTATTATTATTTTATTATTAATATTATTATATTTGTATGGCATATAGTCTTTCGAGACAGACTCTCGTCAATAAAAAGAGGGTGCTTTTCCTTTGTTTTGCCAATGCGTTCCCAATCTTATAACCAATCTTGGTTATGGCATAACAACAAAATATTATTTAAGGAGCACCATGAAAGTAGAAATGATTATTCTAAATATCAAAGATTTCTACATAGTAAAATGTGTGGCATGCTTCTATCAAATCTGATACCACCATGATTTTCTGATTCAGTTTTGGGATTGGTTACTTGTAAATTCCCATTTACCTGCCAAGGAGACAAGCAGCTGGCCTAATGTGGCACCACATGTGTACCCAGCCAGCATGGCACTGCGGAGATACCCCGTGGCCTTCTGGTACATCTCAGCTGGTATTACACTGTAGATGTAGGATAAGTAGGCCACCTCTGTGGAGGTCACCACAGCAAAGTTGACCTGTAGGACCATAAACCGTTAGAATGGAACACGATTAGCCCAATTAGACCTGGAACCCCTTTACGTTGTTATAGAATATAGACCATATTCACACGGCGGCCAACTTGCCATTAAGTCAATGGCAGGGTGGCAACTAGCCACCCTGCCCATACAACAGAAAAGTCCTATCGGATCAGTGATTGTATTAGACAACATCAAACTCACCAACATTGCAGCTGTTCGAAAGTGTGTGTAAAAATCCACCGTACACATGTTACTATACTTTCTGTCAAGAGATTCCTTGCAGAAGTGTTGGAGTTTGAGTGATCTCCAACGAGCGCTTCCAAACTCGAACACTTTGAGGAAATAATGACCTGCACAGAATGTATTGACAGACATAACATGTCTACGATATTTACGAAACAAACACTTTGCAGATAGAAAGGATAATTCAAGCTTTTCGTACAGCTGCAATGTTGATCTTCTTCTTCGTGTCCGGCCATCCTCAGTCTATATCACGTCTTTCCAGTGGTTGGCACAGGCGAGTGCAGCGGCATTTGGCTCGGCCAGGTCATCTCCAGTACATTGTGGAGCAGAGATACATCTCATGATGTGGTCCATTGTTTGTGGTTCGCCGCACACGCATGTATCAGAGCATGTTAGTTTCCATTTTTTCATGGATGCCTTGCAGCGTCCTTCGCCAACCCGCAGACGGTTCAGGGTTTTCCAGATGGCCCAAGGTTGGTCATGGTCAGTCGCAAGACATTCATCTGGGGTGATGCCTCTCTCTGTCCATTGGGTTGTCTGACTGCCCAAGCTGTTCCACTGGGTGTGCCACTCCGCGGTCCTGGCGACAGATGGTGTGGTCTCCAGTTCTGTCATGGGCCTGCTTTGTGCACTCGGCTTTGGCGGTGACTGCTCTGCGGGTGTCAGGTGTCAATGTTGATGAGTTTGACGTTGTTTAATACGATCTGTCAATTGCAAATTGTGGCTAGTATCCTTCCTAAATTAATGGCAAGATGGCCACCGTGTGAATGGTCTATAGTCTATACTTTCAATCCGGGAACCCCTTTGGCTTTTTGTAACATTAGCTGTTGCTATATACAGTTAGTATAGCAATATTCTTTTATTTTATTTATATCTTTTTTTGAAACTTAGGTCAGGATTTAGAAATGGGCCTCTGGTCTAAATGGGATGGAGTACTGTTAAAGACACTCTATCCTGCAGTATCAATAGAATCAATACATTTATAACGTTTCTTTATCATACATGCTTAAATCAGTCTTATATAGATCTATCTGCATTTTGTGATCAATATTAATGATGTTCCTTTGTTTTAATGAACCTGAAGGACGGTCATAGCTGGTAGGCCTGGGACGAAGCAGAGCAGAACACCGTTGGTGACCAGGAAGAGTCCTTGCAGGACAATAAGCGGCTTGTATCTCAGAAAGTCAGTCAGCAAGAACACAGGAACGATGATGACGAGATAGGAGTATGTCCATATAGGGAACAGATAGTTGGTCAGCTATGGAATATAAGTGAATAATACGTATTGGTTATTGGTATGATCACATGCCCATGCATAATTATAATTTGTATTTCTTGCCTCCAGACAACGTGTCAGCTGTTTGGCAGTGGTGGAAAAATAACTAAGTACATTTAGTAGTACTTATGTACTTATGTACAGTATTGAGGTATTAGTACTTTACTTGAGTATTTCCAATTTACAGTACTTTACTTCTACTCCATTATATCTCAGAGGCAAATATTGTACTTTTACTCCAATGCATTTATTTGAAAACTTTAGTTACTAGTTACTTTGTAGATTTTGATTATTATTACAAAACATACATTATCCACTTCAGTCCTATACATTTCGGCCATTTGAAAACAAGCTCACAATGCATAGTGATGCGATGCATTGTGAGTTTGTAGAAATATTTTCATACATTTGAAAACTTGTGAAATGGGACATTCTGCATAATGAGTACTTTTTGATGCCAATACTTTTGTACTTTTACTTACCGTTAAGTACATTTTGAAATAATTAAAAGAATAGAGTATTTTTTACACCATGCACTGCAGTTTAGACATCTGAGAATAAGATAATTCACGAGTACAAGGCCTAACGTTGTGTGTGTGTGTGTGTGTGTGTGTGTGTGTGTGTGCGTGTGCGTGTGCGCGAGTGCGTGCGTGCGTGCGTGCGTGCGTGCGTGCGTGCGTGCGTCCGCCCTGCCCACATCCATCTTACCACTTCTTGAGAGATGTTTTTGTGTGGTCCAATGAGGTATGGAGTAACAAAGGGTTCTGCAGGTCTGCAGTTGGCAAAAAAGCCATAGATTGAAATGACCACAGTGGGGTACACCCAACCGGAGGACTTCAGCCTTGTCCAACAGTCCATTCTTTCCCCCGCAGACGAAATGTCCCCAAAATGTGTCTTTGGTATTAAACCTCCCTGTATTCCACGTGAGTTCTCTGGTCTTAAACAACAAGCTTTATTTGAGCTGGTCCTTAAGTCGCAGATTTGACCTTTATTTATGGACATGCAACACGTGTCACGTTTATGAGAGAGAGACTTTGACCTTTTAGGAAATAGTATAGAGTTGCTGATTGTAGCTAAATATCTTGTTTACTTTTGATTGTAAATGTCATAAAAAGAAAGACATTATTACTATAGGGATGCAAATTATTGATTATTAATTAATTGATAGTTGATTACTGCCACTCAAGTAACTACTGGAGTCTTTTCGGGACTTATCAATTCAATCCAAAGGAGCTTTATAGGCATGAGAAAACTGAATTACAATTTTAGCCTATCTTGTGTTGATTGTCCAATGAGTTCACCTGTGACTAGTCTTGGCTATCCAAGCTGTCCAATTGGTTAGTTTGTGTCACCTGCGTCCTGCCCCAGCCTATCTTGTGTGGATTGTCCATTGAGATCACCTGTGAGTTATCTTCCTAGTGTATACAGTATAGACCTGTCTGTTTCCCTGAGTTTTGCAAACACTATACTACTCATTTAAGTGCCATGTCATGGTCCATGGCATGTTGTCTTGAAGTGATGAGTAACACACATGATGAAGATGTGTTCAGAGAATGGTTAAAATAGTGTACACTGGTCTTGAAATCAGGAGGGGTTGGCTAAAATGTAATATGTCCTTCGTCTCTGGCAGCCATTTTGAATGGCCTTCGTGGTCAACAGAAGAGCAATCTGCAATGACCCAATATACTATTTGTCCGGCAGCCGACAGGCTTCTTTTGTTTAAAGTGGGAAATTTGGTATATAGTCTTTTTTATTGGCCTAAAATATTGTATACATTCATGAATCCACTTGCTGACCGGCTGTTAGTATTGGGCAATCTTTTATTGTGACCCTACCATTAACACCCATCCTATGGCTGGCAAAAATGTCAAATTTTCCTTTTGCTTTTAGTAGCATGTGACATGTCAAACAAGGGGTTTTTCATGATTCTGAATCCATTCCAAGCATTAGTTTTGCACAAAATACACTCCTTGGGCTAAAAGCAGCAATAGCCACTTGCCCAAATGTGCCCAAAATGTGCTGACCCCATTACATTTGTCATGATGTCTATGCCGTTTTGGAATGAAATGAACACACTTGACCTCCAGGGTGTGAATTTGCGCTGCCCCAATATCAAGATTTGTTTCCAATATATTTATCAAAATTCTGCCAAATTTGGCGCTTTTATCACAAATTGAACGATAGGTCAATACTGCCTGAGGCTATGCCGCCTCATGCAGGTTGATACATTGTACAAGGTAAGATGTTCCTTTGTTGTCAGTGTTTGCAGTTTTCATTTCCTGGTTTCCATGTCTATACCACAATGTTATGCCTCTGGCTGATACAACCTAAAATACTGAGCAGTGTTTTGAATTAATTATGCTGTGTGGGGGTTTCCCCTGAAATGACATAATAACCCAATAGGGATAATAGTTGAACGTGGCTAATGAATGAATGGTTGTAGTCAAGAACACACAAGTCTAGCATGTAGATGAGAGGGAGTGAATTGAGATGCACTCAGTCAGTGCCAAAAACTTTCAGAGTTGGATAAAATATGCATACAATTTGAGATTAAATACAACGCTAGGGGGTGGCAATTTTCTCATTTTGCTGGGACCCTGAATGACTTTCCTTCCAGAACTTCCGGAAGCCTTCGGAAGGCTGTTCGAGCCTTCCCTAAAACACCCTGGACAGTGGACAATGCACTGAGATCTGGCTCCTAAAGTGTGGAACAAACCCACTCCTAATGTTCCAATGCAGACTCCACCTCACCCGCTAGCCCGCCTCTTTCTTTCTATACCTACTTGTCACCACCTTTTTTTTTTTAATGTATTTTTTTGCGGCTTTCGCCTTTTTTTATTTTTTTATTTTTTTCTAGAGGGACAGACAGTAGGCTGACAGGAAATGGGGGAGAGAGATGGGGGATTGACATGCAGTAAAGGCCGTCGGGATCGGGAGTCGAACACCTGGCACACTGCCAGGCTCGGGCTACCGGCCAAGGTGCCTGGACCGATGAGCCACGGCCCAGGCCCTTGTCATCTTTTTTGATTGCTAGTTCACTATGTAGATATACTGTAGGCTGTGTTGGCTTTATGTTACTACATGTTAATATAACATTAAACATTTAAAATGAAATAACTAATCAAAGAATTATCGTTGACACATTCATTAGAAGTTATGAGAATAAGGACGAACCCATGATAAAATGTATGTTGACTGGCCTTATAGGATGGGGGATTGCTCCATCTAACATTAGGGTCTTGAGCTGTGTTGCTATAGTATAGCTAAAGCTGTCGCACTGCAGTGTTTCTATGTAGGTGGTGCGCTTCTTGCCTTCCCTGGCTTTGCTCCTATGCATAGTGTCAGTTTGCTTGCTTCTATTTCTGGGTGCCTGACGGCAGACGCAGTGCAATTCCAGCCTCATCCTTCTTCTCTGACTTTGTCTGTGACCCGTGCTAGGTCCCCTTCGAGCAAGGACCACATTTCGGATGTTGTCTGTCCATGTGACACTAGTGCCATTGGTTGTCGTAGCATTCTTGTGTAGACTCCATCTAGGGCCCATTCCTGTTGTGCTGTGAGGGTCCATGTCTCAGCCCCATACAGCAGACTCCACTGTAGCTACGAACATGCGGCCTTGAGGTCTTCTCTTTGAGTTTCTCTAGGGTGCCATGATGCAGACTAGGATCACAAACATTTTCAGCTTGGTGTTTCCCCATGTACCCAAACTAACTACAATTTCACAGACCCCATGAAGTCTTAAATTGATTTTTTTTTTTTTTTTGTCGCATTCCTTAGCCAATAATTTGACCGGGTCATCGGTCAATAGGAGACTCAGCAAGAGACTCTCGACTCTTTGAGTCGAGACTCCACCGTTCATCAAATTATCGTCTTGTATGGAATTCTTTGTTATTATATAGTTCTGTAATTCTTATGAAAAGGATTTTCTTTATTATTTTTTATTTTGAAATAAGAAATAAGGAAAATGTTGTTGTAATCGTGAAAACGATTCCCCAAAAACGGGTGCCGACGACCCTTGTTTGGGAAGCAGTGCCCTGGAGAAAACCTTTCCAATGTAGAACACTCCGACATGTCCCAGCACAACACTTTTCATCTGGCATATAATTATCCTCCTGATGAATGTGTTGTGCTGGAACACGTTGGGCTGTTCCTACACTTCCACTCCAGTCAAGCCTTTAAAGACATTGTATTTGATGAATTCTTCCTCTGCTTTTCCGAAGGGCACCTTCAATCACTTATTTAATCACTTAAGCGCTTTAACTGACCGGGGGAACCAAGGACTCTATAATACAGGTAGGTCTGCTCCTTTCCCCCATCTGCACCAATGTTCTATATAGCAGATTGTCTATTTTCGCGAGAATGTTTGTCCCCCAGAATGGGGACACTATAGGATTCACATGCTCCAGCCTTCTTCATTTGTCTTTGGATATTATAATACTTTATATTCATATTGAACCCACAACACCAGAGGGAGTGCAACAAACCATGTACAACCCAGATTCGGCACAAACAAGGGACTAAATTATCTTCGCTCCTATGCCACCAAAATATGGAAGGCCCTACCAACAGTCATTAAGACATGCAAATCCCTTGACTCCTTCAAAACCGCTCTCAAGGGGCACCTACGGACGGCTGCAATTCGAAACTGGCCCCCGTAAAATCTGAATCCCCCCCACCGCCCACCTTTTTTTCCCCTCAATGTATATGTTTCTTTTCACTTTTTACCTCCTTTATGATGAATTCCTGTTCTGTTCTTGACTACCGGTATATATAGAAGTGTCTATTTGTACGTCTCTAAATGTTTTGATGAATTGAACAAGGTGGACCCTCTTGTAAACAAGTGTAATGCTTAATTGGGTCGTCCACTCACAGTTAACAGTCTTTGTATTGAGTTTGTGCTTGAAATGTACTGTAATTCTGCAAACTGTTAATAAATATTTCAATCAATCAATCAAAAAGTCTTACAATTTTAGTGAACTGTGTGACATTGGATTTGAGGATGCTGAATGGTTAACAGTTTTCTGAAGATGTAATTGTTAAATGTGAGCATTACAAACTGTGACTCAACGTGACTCAGAAGGCATGTTGCACTAAATGCTTCTGTCTCTGTGTGTTCAGCAACAATGAGTATATGGCCTTCTTAATGGAACTCCCATTTAAAGTCCATCAGAGTTAATTAGACAAAACACAAAACACACAGTCAAACACAGACATTAAACACACACGCACACAAGCACGTGTAGTGTACACACACACACACACACACACACACACACACACACACACACACACACACACACACACACACACACACACACACACACACACACACAAACATGCTCTCATTAAACACACCCACGCAAAACACATGCAAACATTAACCTCACTCAAACACACACACACACACACAACAAATAATGAAAACACTCAGACATTCCATCGTCACCACTGAGCCCTCCTGCTGTCAAACAGGAAGTCATGTGACCTGTTGAAGGTGTTTAAAAGAAGACGCCTGGCACTGGCTCATACACAACCCAACCCAGAGACAACCATCAGCACCAAGAGCAGCTCTGACCAGACCACAGCAGACCACATCACTTTGATCCTGACCACACCTGCAAAACCACTCCAATACAGAACTACAGTAAGTACAATACTGTCTGTCTGTCTGTCTGTCTGTCTGTCTGTCTGTCTGTCTGTCTGTCTGTCTGTCTGTCTGTCTGTCTGTCTGTCTGTCTGTCTGTCTGTCTGTCTGTCTGTCTGTCTGTCTCTCTCTCTCTCTCTCTCTCTCTCCTCTCTTTGAGGCCTCAAAATCCAG
Source organism: Electrona antarctica (assembly GCF_951216825.1). Taxonomy (NCBI): domain Eukaryota; kingdom Metazoa; phylum Chordata; class Actinopteri; order Myctophiformes; family Myctophidae; genus Electrona; species Electrona antarctica. The sequence goes on along the minus strand of NC_136792.1, from coordinate 21,553,951 downwards.
TTAAGTGGTCTCCATATGAGCATGTTATGTCTGTGACATTGTGACATAACACATGATGTAATATGTCCCATTTGTGACATGTTCGTTAGGGAGGATTTTGTTTTTGCATTAGAATGTCCCATTTGTGATTTTCTTGCACCCGTTAATATTCCTTTTTTCCCCCTCTCGCACATGGTAACATTAAAATGTCCCACTTGTGACGAAACATGACTAGTTCGCACCTGTAACATTGAATTGCGAGTGGGACATTAGTCAAATTGAATATATAGTAGAGGTGCAAGTAACTAAGTAGATCTACTTAAGTAGGCTACTTATTTGAAAACTTTAGTTTATAGTTATAGTTACTTGATTATTATTACAAAACATACATTAACCACTTCAGCACTATACATTTCGGCAATTTGAAAAAAATCTCACCATACGTCATGATGCGATGCATTATGAGCTTGTAGATTTTCAAATTATACATTTATACATTTGAAAACTTTAAATGAGACATTCTGCACAATGAGTACTTTTACTTTTGGTACTTCTATATTTTGAATTTGATACCGAGTATTTCTACATTGCAGTATTGATACTTTTACTTAAGTAAAACATTTGGGTACTTTTTCCACCACTGGTGTCGGACAGAAGCCTCTTAATTATCTCCATATTTCAACGTTTTATGTTATTTTTTAAATGAGTATCTTTAAGATCGTGAGAGTGGGGGCAGCTCTGATGTGAGTGGGGAGTGAGTTCCACAGCGAGGGGGGCGGGGCCACCGAGAAACCCAGTTTCGCTTGTTTGTCTCTGGGATTTCCAGAAGGTTGGCATTGCCAGACCTGAGGGAGCGGGTCATGGCGTTGGATGAGTTCAGAGTAGTAGTAGAACTATTGACAGTGACTGCACTATATGCACTAATGTCCTCCCTACAGACATGCAGTCAGTCCAGACTTCCAGAGTGGTGATGCTGTTTGCTCTCTTCATGGTGATATCAAGCCCTGCGTCTTCTCAACCTCTCCACCCATTGCCACGAGAACTCCAACCTCAGCAACACCACCCGCTACTGCAAAGAACACGCTCTGCCATTCTGCTTCCTCAGGTGACACACCAACTAGCATGCAACTACCCACTGTATCTATTCTTAATGTTATGAGTGACACACCACACTATGGGCAGTATTATGCGTGTCTTGTGACTTAACTTAAGACCTGGAGGCGTGGTCAATGCTTTTTGGCCACTAAGAATAGCCAAATGGCATTGATCACGCCTCCAGGTCTTAAGTTAAGTAATAAGACCTGGTACTTAAGACACGCATAATACTGCCCAATATCTCTATTCACTAGTGAAAATAGCAGATCTACAAGCACACAAGGCATCACTTTGCACCGTGTTGCAAGCTTGTAGATCGGCTATTTTATTCTTAATTATTAGAAAAACTTTTATTCATGGATTTTCCATATATATATATATATATATATATATATATTATTATAATTTTTTCATGTAAAAAAATGTCTTTTGAAAAATATATCTGAAATGTTTATGTCCTCAAAAGTATAGTAATACAAACGTGTGTGTGTGTGTGTGTGTGTGTGTGTGTGTGTGTGTGTGTGTGTGTGTGTGTGTGTGTGTGTGCGTGCGTGCGTGCGTGCGTGCGTGCGTGCGTGCGTGCGTGCGTGCGTGCGTGCGTGCGTGCGTGCGTGCGTGCGTGCGTGCGTGTGCGCGCACGTGCGTGTGTGCGTATGTATGTGCAGGACTGGAAGAAACGTGCTGTAGAAGACCTGCTGTCCCAGCTCTCGTTGCCAGGGGGCGATACCGCTCAGCGTGAGGCGGAGGTGGTTTCCATGGGAACGGAGGAGGGGGAGACGGTCGCCATGGTGACGGATGAGGAGGGAGGCGTGCCTAAAGAGGACGTGGAGCGATCGGTCGACGCCCCCAACAGCCTCCCACCCCGAGAGAGGAAGGCTGGATGTAAAAACTTCTACTGGAAAGGATTCACCTCCTGTTAATGGTAAAGTACCACACTAGTCCAACAATACGTATTATTGATTTACCTCCTGTTAATGGTAAAGTACCACACTAGTCCAACAATACGTATTATTGATTCACCTCCTGTTAATGGTAAAGTACCACACTAGTCCAACAATACGTATTATTGATTCACCTCCTGTTAATGGTAAGTACCACACTTAAGGTCGCCTTACACTAGCCAATAATCGGGCATTTTTGACGCTCGGGGGGTGCCCGACCGCTCAAAGCGTGATCGGGATCGGCCCGATCCACATCAAGAATGTTTGATATTTGCTCTGCCCCGCTCCGATTATCCTGTAGTGTGTGGTGCTATCAGATTTCAGATTGAAAAAAATTGGCTAGTGTAAGGCCACCTTTAGTCCAACAATACGTATTATTGTTGGACTATTAAGGTGGTTGCACACTGGGCGCATTTTTCGGAAAACTGATGGAGAAACTCCGCTAGAAATCCGAAAAACGCGCTCGGTGTGTGGAGACCTTTACTGTTAATGGTACCACACTTAATACGTATATTATATTGTTGGACTATAGCAGGGGTTTTCAACTGGTTGTGAACGAGGGACCACCACTGCCCTGACTTAGAATCAACCTGGGACCACTGTTGTGTTGGCCGGGGATATTGGCTAAGATTAGTGCTTTTGTATCACTTGCTATGCATCCCATGTGTATACGTACTTCCCACTGTTTCTCAACCAATGGTCCATTAACTACTAATAATGTCCTAATAATAATGACTCAACCAGACAATACGCTGCACTTCCCCCCCTCTTGGGATTCTAACTCTTTTTTTTCTTCTAATTTCTAATTATTTTTCTGTTGAATTTCTTGACCTCCCACTTGTCAGTAAATTACTACATGGACGGTCATCACAGGTCACCAGGTCATTCAGTTCACGGTTTCTCAACTAGTGGAAAGAACATTTAAACAATCAACAAATCCTACATTACATGGTCACCACAGGGACCACATGCAATACCTCCACGGACCACCAGTGACCCACGGACCACCTGTTGACAACCCCTGGACTAGAATACTAGATCACCCAGGGCCGGATTAACACCTCTGAGGGGTTGTCGTTTTTGGGGCAGTTTTATGCCGTTATATTGGCCTATTTCCGGTCGCCTACCCCCCCCCAGAGTGACAGCCAATCTAGCGCATTGTTGCTGCTTTGCTGCTTCGCTAGAGGGCGCTATTTCATGTGTATTTTTTTATTTGTATAATTATTACCTTAAGTCAGTGTCTCTCTAATATTTTCATGTCAGGGACCCCCAAATGTATATTCGATGTTGTATTGTACTCCAATCTGCTTTACAAAAACAAAAAAACAAGTTTGTGCAGTTCATAAGTAGGCTATCTCAAACAGACATGTCCTCAACTGTTCTTTGATGCCCCACAAGGGGGCGCCAAAGAACACTGTTGGCAAACACTGCTGTAAAGTTAATGATTATGATAATTGTCATTTACTACCAGATCTACAAGCTTATAACATGCGATTCATTGTAAGCTTGTAGATCGGCTATTTTCAAGATATTTAATGTAGACTGAAAATAGCAAAGACTGGTCAACAACGTATGGGGTTTAAGTGTGTCCTGTTTCTTGTTGTTTTGCTCCTAGTTGAGACCCCGCCCACGGCCATGCCAATACCAATGAACCAATTACAGACGATGACCTGTACCTGACCAAGACAACCTACCAATCAGCATGAAGCGTGTGTGTGTGTGTGTGCGTGTGTGTGTGTGTGTGTGTGTGTGTGTGTGTGTGACACCTGTCTAATTGTCCAATAAAGGAATGAATCAAGTCTCTGACTCCACCCCTTTCTTTAAAAAACAACAACATTTTAGCCTATATGTATTATGTGTGTCTGACTCTGTGCAATGTATGGCCATGCATGTGTAGCCTACCTGTATGTACAGTATATGTATACTTTCAGATCTTGTATTTTTAAAGGGCCTTGCACACGTGAAGCGAGGAACGCAGGCGTGAAAAGAAAAGCTAAACAGAATCCAGGTCTGGTGAGTCGCGGGCGTGTGCGCGTAACGAGCACGCGCGCAACAAATTCACGGGACCGTGCTCACGTAAATACGCTTGCGTTGTCGCACCGCGACTTCTCCGAGCAAAAACGCAGGTCTCATTGAAAATGAACTATAGGCGCGTTTTATCGCTCCCCGTTTGCAAGGCCCTTTAAATACATCAAATACAGATGTTATTATGTAGCCTACTTTTATTCTTCAATTGAAACATGTTAAACATTTACACAGCTTTATACTGCATGTGGAATAAATCAATGAAACACAATGTGAGATGTCACTTCTTCTTCGCCTCTGATCGGCTTACCCACCTCAGAACAATTCAACTATGGTACATTATTATGGATTCCACCGCAGCTCTAGGCAAACCCCGCTGTGATTAGCCAGTAGTACCAGCCAGTACCAGCCAGTAGTAGCCAGATCACTTTCACCTAGAAACTCCATTCACACTTTTTATAATGCAGCTTACTGTGGGCACACATGCTGGAACTTTTTACTTTGAAATGTTTTGTAGTTTCTGAGTTATTTAACTTAAACGCACAATGCATTCTCAATGGCAATAGCACAAACTTTGGCATGCTATTAGTCCTACATACTTACACCTAGTAACTCCATTCCAACCTATTTAGGTTCATCTTACGGTGGACATGTTTGCCTGAAAAGGAATCTTTGAAATGTTTCATAGTTTTAGAAATATAGTGCTTTCAAATTTGATACATTGATAATGGGGCTCAATGGCAGCTCTATGGCATGTCAAAAAGTCACTTTCACCTAGAAACTCCATTCACACTTTTTATAATTCAGCTTACTGTGGGCACACATGCTGGAACTTTTTTACTTTGAAATGTTTTGTAGTTTCTGAGTTATTTAATTTAAACGCCCAATGCATTCTCAATGGCAATAGCACAAACTTTGGCATGCTATTAGTCCTACATACTTACACCTAGAAACCCCATTCCAACCTATTTAGGTTCATCTTACGGTGGACATGTTTGCCTGAAAAGGAATCTTTGAAATGTTTCATAGTTTTAGAAATATAGTGCTTTCAAATTTGATACATTTATAATGGGGCTCAATGGCAGCTCTATGGCACGTCAAAAAGTCACTTACACCTAGAAACTCCATTCACACTTTTTATGATTCAGCTTACTGTGGGCACACATGCTGGAACTTTTTACTTTGAAATGTTTTGTAGTTTCTGAGTTATTTAACTTAAACGCCCAATGCATTCTCAATGGCAATAGCACAAAATGTGGCATGCTATTAGTCCTACATACTTACACCTTGAAACCCCATTCCAACCTATTTAGGTTCATCTTACGGTGGACATGTTTGCCTGAAAAGGAATCTTTGAAATGTTTCATAGTTTTAGAAATATAGTGCTTTCAAATTTGATACATTTATAATGGGGCTCAATGGCAGCTCTATGGCACGTCAAAAAGTCACTTTCACCTAGAAACTCCATTCACACTTTTTATAATTCAGCTTACTGTGGGCACACATGCTGTAACTTTTTACTTTGAAATGTTTTGTAGTTTCTGAGTTATTTAACTTAAACGCCCAATGCATTCTCAATGGCAATAGCACAAACTTTGGCATGCTATTAGTCCTACATACTTACACCTAGAAACCCCATTCCAACCTATTTAGGTTCATCTTACAGTGGACATGTTTGCCTGAAAAGGAATCTTTGAAATGTTTCATAGTTTTAGAAATATAGTGCTTTCAAATTTGATACATTTATAATGGGGCTCAATGGCAGCTCTATGGCACGTCAAAAAGTCACTTTCACCTAGAAACTCTATTCACACTTTTTATAATTCAGCTTACTGTGGGCACACATGTTGGAACTTTTTACTTTGAAATGTTTTGTAGTTTCTGAGTTATTTAACTTAAACGCCCAATGCATTCTCAATGGCAATAGCACAAACTTTGGCATGCTATTAGTCCTACATACTTACACCTAGAAACCCCATTCCAACCTATTTAGGTTCATCTTACAGTGGACATGTTTGCCTGAAAAGGAATCTTTGAAATGTTTCATAGTTTTAGAAATATAGTGCTTTCAAATTTGATACATTTATAATGGGGCTCAATGGCAGCTCTATGGCACGTCAAAAAGTCACTTTCACCTAGAAACTCCATTCACACTTTTTATAATTCAGCTTACTGTGGGCACACATGCTGTAACTTTTTACTTTGAAATGTTTTGTAGTTTCTGAGTTATTTAACTTAAACGCCCAATGCATTCTCAATGGCAATAGCACAAACTTTGGCATGCTATTAGTCCTACATACTTACACCTAGAAACCCCATTCCAACCTATTTAGGTTCATCTTACAGTGGACATGTTTGCCTGAAAAGGAATCTTTGAAATGTTTCATAGTTTTAGAAATATAGTGCTTTCAAATTTGATACATTTATAATGGGGCTCAATGGCAGCTCTATGGCACGTCAAAAAGTCACTTTCACCTAGAAACTCTATTCACACTTTTTATAATTCAGCTTACTGTGGGCACACATGCTGTAACTTTTTACTTTGAAATGTTTTGTAGTTTCTGAGTTATTTAACTTAAACGCCCAATGCATTCTCAATGGCAATAGCACAAACTTTGGCATGCTATTAGTCCTACATACTTACACCTAGAAACCCCATTCCAACCTATTTAGGTTCATCTTACAGTGGACATGTTTGCCTGAAAAGGAATCTTTGAAATGTTTCATAGTTTTAGAAATATAGTGCTTACAAATTTGATACATTTATAATGGGGCTCAATGGCAGCTCTATGGCACGTCAAAAAGTCACTTTCACCTAGAAACTCCATTCACACTTTTTATAATTCAGCTTACTGTGGGCACACATGCTGTAACTTTTTACTTTGAAATGTTTTGTAGTTTCTGAGTTATTTAACTTAAACGCCCAATGCATTCTCAATGGCAATAGCACAAACTTTGGCATGCTATTAGTCCTACATACTTACACCTAGAAACCCCATTCCAACCTATTTAGGTTCATCTTACAGTGGACATGTTTGCCTGAAAAGGAATCTTTGAAATGTTTCATAGTTTTAGAAATATAGTGCTTTCAAATTTGATACATTTATAATGGGGCTCAATGGCAGCTCTATGGCACGTCAAAAAGTCACTTTCACCTAGAAACTCTATTCACACTTTTTATAATTCAGCCTACTGTGGGCACACATGTTGGAACTTTTTACTTTGAAATGTTTTGTAGTTTCTGAGTTATTTAACTTAAACGCCCAATGCATTCTCAATGGCAATAGCACAAACTTTGGCATGCTATTAGTCCTGCATACTTACACCTAGAAACCCCATTCCAACCTATTTAGGTTCATCTTACAGTGGACATGTTTTCCTGAAAAGGAATTTTTGAAATGTTTCATAGTTTTAGAAATATAGTGCTTTCGAATTTGATACATTTAAAATGGGGCTCAATGGCAGCTCTATGGCACTTCAAAAAGTCCCTTTCACCTAGAAACTCCATTCACACTTTTTATAATGCAGCTTACTGTGGGCACACATTCTGGAACCTTTTAATTTGAAATGTTTTGTAGTTTCTGAGTTATTTAACTTAAACGCCCAATGCATTCTCAATGGCAATAGCACAAACTTTGGCATGCTATTAGTCCTACATACTTACACCTAGAAACCCCATTCCAACCTATTTAGGTTCATCTTACAGTGGACATGTTTGCCTGAAAAGGAATCTTTGAAATGTTTCATAGTTTTAGAAATATAGTGCTTTCAAATTTTATACATTTATAATGGGGCTCAATGGCAGCTCTATGGCACGTCAAAAAGTCACTTTCACCTAGAAACTCCATTCACACTTTTTATAATTCAGCTTACTGTGGGCACACATGCTGTAACTTTTTACTTTGAAATGTTTTGTAGTTTCTGAGTTATTTAACTTAAACGCCCAATGCATTCTCAATGGCAATAGCACAAACTTTGGCATGCTATTAGTCCTACATACTTACACCTAGAAACCCCATTCCAACCTATTTAGGTTCATCTTACAGTGGACATGTTTGCCTGAAAAGGAATCTTTGAAATGTTTCATAGTTTTAGAAATATAGTGCTTTCAAATGTGATACATTTATAATGGGGCTCAATGGCAGCTCTATGGCACGTCAAAAAGTCACTTTCACCTAGAAACTCTATTCACACTTTTTATAATTCAGCTTACTGTGGGCACACATGTTGGAACATTTTACCTTTAAATGTTTTGTAGTTTCTGAGTTATTTAACTTAAACGCCCAATGCATTCTCAATGGCAATAGCACAAACTTTGGCATGCTATTAGTCCTACATACTTACACCTAGAAACCCCATTCCAACCTATTTAGGTTCATCTTACAGTGGACATGTTTGCCTGAAAAGGAATCTTTGAAATGTTTCATAGTTTTAGAAATATAGTGCTTTCAAATTTGATACATTTATAATGGGGCTCAATGGCAGCTCTATGGCACGTCAAAAAGTCACTTTCACCTAGAAACTCTATTCACACTTTTTATAATTCAGCTTACTGTGGGCACACATGCTGTAACTTTTTACTTTGAAATGTTTTGTAGTTTCTGAGTTATTTAAATGGAGTTGGTACAACGTAGGTTCAGGAGGAAGGCCATGCCTACAAGCTAAGATCGGTGACCTCCCCTGCCACCATGCCATGCTAATTCTATTCCTAGCCTCAGGTATCTAGCTACCTCCTTCCCCACAGCTACAATCAACTCCACCACTTACCTGCCATGACTACCGATGCCAGCTCCACCCTCGCCACTCACCGAGGCCCTGCTGCCATGGCAACTGTCTGGCGCTCTGCCCTATCACCACCCTCGCTCCATTAAAGGGAAGAGTATATATGCCAGCCTGTTCCACTTGTCACTCGTGCACCGTATCTCGTACAACTCGTACCATACAAGCACAACTAACGACTCGCTCGTGCAAAGCAATTCGTTACTCACAATGGATAGTCTCGACCTCCATCCCCCCGACTCCGACGATGATTTCCAGGACCTTCCCGAGACGCCGGCGCCGCCCGTCCAGAGGTTCCTGCCTGCCGGCGTCCTGCTTCGGTCCGCCCCCAGCTTCCTCAGGGCATCGGAGGCAACCCGGCTGGAACCAAGCCCCCCCCGGTACTCGTCTTCTCGCCGCCGCGTCTTCCCCCCTCTCCCTCCGCCTCACCAACGCCGGTCTCACATCGATCCCCCACCTCCACCCCCTCCTCGTCTCGAGTCCCTGACAGCGTCCGCCGCTTCGGCTCCACCTTCCTCCGCCGCGCCAACCAGGCCGACCATCCGCCCATATAATGAGTGGACCATCGCCGGGCTCAGAAGGGCTCTCCTCGAGCGGAACGAGCCTCATTGTAGGAAGGCCAACAAAGGCCAGCTTTTTACTTTGCTAATCCAGTGCTCCACTCCAGCACGACCAGCAACAACAACAGCGGCGCGTCCCGATGACGTCATCCCGGGTCCTTCCACCAGACGACGCGTCACCAGGAGAGAGGTCCCTGCGCTGCCCGTCCATTACTCTCTAGGTGAGCAAACCATCCGCAATAATAATAATAATGATGATACTCACAATACTGCCTATCACATCATCACCGGTCAACACCTCCCACCTGTACCTCCAGGCCGGTCTATCCAAAGCCGCCTCGGACCTCCAGCCACCCAGTTCAGACTACCTTTACCTCCCCCCCAGCATACCTCTCACCCCCCCATGCCTGCTCCCCCCTCTTTCCCCTCTTTCAACCCCCCCCCCCCCTCCCAAGCCTTCCTCGGAAGGCTTACATCCCCGTCTTTGCAGGCCGCACTGTCATCCAACCCCCCTGCACACTTCTCTCACCCCCCCCCCCCAGCTCTCTCCTTCTCCCCCTCAGTCCCCCAGGCCGCTAGCCAGCCCCACGCTCCCAGGGCCACCGACCCGAGCTGGCTAGCACCTCCCCCACCGCTGGGTGCCCAGCTGCCCCAGAGCACCCTTCCCCCCTCCCTCCCCCTCCCTCCCCCATGTCTCTCCCCCCCCCCCTTTTCTCTCTCCTCCGCAGCCGCTGCCGTGATGCCTTCAAACGCACTCGCCCTCAACCCACCTCCCGTGTCAACCCACCTCCGTCAGCAGATCCTACTGGGTAAAGATATTGACCTCTCCTCCATCCTCAAACCCTCCTCTCACTCCTTCCAGCCACGAGCTATTGACTGCGGAGGGTTTTCAATAACCCTCCGCGATCTCACATCCTCCTCATCAGCCCACTCCCCTCTCACCCACACAGAATTCACCCTAGCATTCTCCATATTCACTGACGTCATATGTTCCCAGTACCCACACAGGAGGCAAGAATTAAATCATTATCTCTACCTCATCACGGACCTCGCAGCGCGCTTCAGCGGACCTCTCTTCTACGAATACCACCGACAGTTTGCGGCGAGAGCAGCAGCCCGCCTCCAGCAATGGAATGTCTCCACTTACTGGGGCGCCCTCGACGTAGAGCTCTACTGCCGGCTCTTCGCCGGCAGTAGAGCTCTCGCCTGCACCATCTGCGGTTGCCCCTCCCACCCCACCACCGAGTGCGTCCTCTCAGCCACCAAACCACCACCCAGACCCGCCTCATCCGCCCCAGCTCACACGCACACGCCGCACTCCCAACCATCCCCCGCAAAAAAGCAAAAAACCAACCGCCCCACCGGCCCGACCACCTTCCCCTCTTCCTCCCAAGCCCTGGACAAACGGGGCCGCAAGATTATGTTTATCGGCTCCCGCATGCTCTGCAATAATTTTAATGATATGGGTTGCAGCATGAACAATTGCAAATTGCTCCACGTTTGCTCCTATTGCGGCGGAGCACACAATCGGCCCAGCTGCCCCCACAACCCCCCCAAAATAGCCAATGCTGGTTCCTCCCCATCACCAACCACATCCCCCACCTAGTCCACCTCCCGGATGATTCCTCGCCATCAGCCCCCCCCCCCCCCCCCCCGCTCGCAGCCTAACACGCCTCAAGGCTACCTCCTCAGCGCTCGGCATCCCCCTCGCCAATTAAAAAACCATGGGGCCTCTGACAAAAATAGAATTCCTGGGCACCAATCTAGACTCAGCCACCTTCCAAGCCTCACTACCCCAGAGAAACTAGACCGCACTTCACTCCTCACCTCCAACTTCCTCGAAATCCCGTCTTGAATTGTACCCCGTTATAGTCGCGGCCTCTTTTTGGGGTCACGATTGGACCAGCCGCCCAGTCCTCATCCACTCAGACAACCAAGCCACTGTCCAAATAATCAATAAAGGTCACTCCACCTCACTACCCCCCCATGGCTCTCCTCAGACGCCTCACACGGATTTCGGTCACCCATAACTTCATAATTCAAGCAGCTAGCCACTGCCATTCATCACGGGTCATGCTTCCATCCACCATCCGAGTCTACATAGCAGGCGCTCTTCCCGCGCCTCTCCTCTCGATCCTCCGTTTACTACAGATACCGGAACCTCAGCCACCAGACGCAGGTTCCTCTACCATCTCCGCCAGATCCCGACCAAGGCCGGATACTCAGCATCCGACTTCCCCGGCCACTCATTCCGGATCGGCGCCGCCTCCACGGCCTCCAGACAAGGTATCACTGACCACACCGCCCAACTCCTAGGGCGCTGGTCATCTCAAGCGTACCACGCTTACTTCCGAACGAGCGTTCAGGACCTCAGAGCCGCTCACGGATCTCCGGTCCAGTAAATGCTCCACGATCGATTCTCGATCTCATCTATCCTTTTGGGGTCTCGGATTGGGGGCGTGTCCTCGTACGATCAGGACGCCCGCTACTCAGACCCCATGCCAAACACCCAGGGTATCCTACCCCCCCTGGAACCCGGCCTTCGTCCACCACCTCCCCCCCCCACAGAGCTTCGCAACGAGCTGGCTCTTCCTTCACCTCCCCCAGGGGCTTAGTCTTCACTATCATCCCTCCCCCTCACCCCCTCCCCCCTCCTGTAACGCCAAATCATCCATGTCTTCCTCACCCCTCGAACCTCCCCCCCCCCCCCTTTCACCCGTCACCCAGCCCCTCGGAAACTACCCTTCATCCTCACTCCCCCCCTCCTTCCCCTATTCCCAACCCCTCATCCTCCTCCCTTCCCCCCTCATCCCCACGGACAGTCCAAGGCCATCCTACGCATATCAATATGCACGCATATCTACATGCACCTCATTTCTATCATTCCTTTTCATGTTCCTCCTCTCTTCTAAATAAACGCTAAACTATGTCAAACGATGTTCGATTGAATGTGTGGTCTGTACTAGTGAAATGGAGTTGGTACAACGTAGGTTCAGGAGGAAGGCCATGCCTACAAGCTAAGATCGGTGACCTCCCCTGCCACCATGCCATGCTAATTCTATTCCTAGCCTCAGGTATCTAGCTACCTCCTTCCCCACAGCTACAATCAACTCCACCACTTACCTGCCATGACTACCGATGCCAGCTCCACCCTCGCCACTCACCGAGGCCCTGCTGCCATGGCAACTGTCTGGCGCTCTGCCCTATCACCACCCTCGCTCCATTAAAGGGAAGAGTATATATGCCAGCCTGTTCCACTTGTCACTCGTGCACCGTATCTCGTACCCCTCCCTCCCTCCCTCTTCTTTACTAACTCTCGTTCTCCAGTTTCAGGTTCCAGACGGGGGTCTCGGATTGGGGGCGTGTCCTCGTACGATCAGGACGCCCGCTACTCAGACCCCATGCCAAACACCCAGGGTATCCTACCCCCCCTGGAACCCGGCCTTCGTCCACCACCTCCCCCCCCCACAGAGCTTCGCAACGAGCTGGCTCTTCCTTCACCTCCCCCAGGGGCTTAGTCTTCACTATCATCCCTCCCCCTCACCCCCTCCCCCCTCCTGTAACGCCAAATCATCCATGTCTTCCTCACCCCTCGAACCTCCCCCCCCCCCCTTTCACCCGTCACCCAGCCCCTCGGAAACTACCCTTCATCCTCACTCCCCCCCTCCTTCCCCTATTCCCAACCCCTCATCCTCCTCCCTTCCCCCCTCATCCCCACGGACAGTCCAAGGCCATCCTACGCATATCAATATGCACGCATATCTACATGCACCTCATTTCTATCATTCCTTTTCATGTTCCTCCTCTCTTCTAAATAAACGCTAAACTATGTCAAACGATGTTCGATTGAATGTGTGGTCTGTACTAGTGAACTTAAACGCCCAATGCATTCTCAATGGCAATAGCACAAACTTTGGCATGCTATTAGTCCTACATACTTACACCTAGAAACCCCATTCCAACCTATTTAGGTTCATCTTACAGTGGACATGTTTGCCTGAAAAGGAATCTTTGAAATGTTTCATAGTTTTAGAAATATAGTGCTTTCAAATTTGATACATTTATAATGGGGCTCAATGGCAGCTCTATGGCACGTCAAAAAGTCACTTTCACCTAGAAACTCCATTCACACTTTTTATAATTCAGCTTACTGTGGGCACACATGCTGTAACTTTTTACTTTGAAATGTTTTGTAGTTTCTGAGTTATTTAACTTAAACGCCCAATGCATTCTCAATGGCAATAGCACAAACTTTGGCATGCTATTAGTCCTACATACTTACACCTAGAAACCCCATTCCAACCTATTTAGGTTCATCTTACAGTGGACATGTTTGCCTGAAAAGGAATCTTTGAAATGTTTCATAGTTTTAGAAATATAGTGCTTTCAAATTTGATACATTTATAATGGGGCTCAATGGCAGCTCTATGGCACGTCAAAAAGTCACTTTCACCTAGAAACTCTATTCACACTTTTTATAATTCAGCTTACTGTGGGCACACATGTTGGAACTTTTTACTTTGAAATGTTTTGTAGTTTCTGAGTTATTTAACTTAAACGCCCAATGCATTCTCAATGGCAATAGCACAAACTTTGGCATGCTATTAGTCCTACATACTTACACCTAGAAACCCCATTCCAACCTATTTAGGTTCATCTTACGGTGGACATGTTTGCCTGAAAAGGAGTCTTTGAAATGTTTCATAGTTTTAGAAATATAGTGCTTTCAAATTTGATACATTTATAATGGGGCTCAATGGCAGCTCTATGGCACGTCAAAAAGTCACTTTCACCTAGAAACTCCATTCACACTTTTTATGATTCAGCTTACTGTGGGCACACATGCTGGAACTTTTTACTTTGAAATGTTTTGTAGTTTCTGAGTTATTTAACTTAAACGCCCAATGCATTCTCAATGGCAATAGCACAAAATGTGGCATGCTATTAGTCCTACATACTTACACCTTGAAACCCCATTCCAACCTATTTAGGTTCATCTTACGGTGGACATGTTTGCCTGAAAAGGAATCTTTGAAATGTTTCATAGTTTTAGAAATATAGTGCTTTCAAATTTGATACATTTATAATGGGGCTCAATGGCAGCTCTATGACACGTCAAAAAGTCACTTTCACCTAGAAACTCCATTCACACTTTTTTATAATTCAGCTTACTGTGGGCACACATGCTGGAACCTTTTACTTTGAAATGTTTTGTAGTTTCTGAGTTATTTAACTTAAACGCCCAATGCATTCTCAATGGCAATAGCACAAAATTTGGCATGCTATTTGTCCTACATACTTACACCTAAAAACCCCATCCAACCTATTTAGGTTCATCTTATGTTGGACATGTTTGCCTGAAAAGGAATCTTTGAAATGTTTCATAGTTTTAGAAATATAGTGCTTTCAAATTTGATACATTTATAATGGGGCTCAATGGCAGCTCTATGGCACGTCAAAAAGTCACTTTCACCTAGAAACTCCATTCACACTTTTTATAATTCAGCTTACTGTGGGCACACATGCTGTAACTTTTTACTTTGAAATGTTTTGTAGTTTCTGAGTTATTTAACTTAAACGCCCAATGCATTCTCAATGGCAATAGCACAAACTTTGGCATGCTATTAGTCCTGCATACTTACACCTAGAAACCCCATTCCAACCTATTTAGGTTCATCTTACAGTGGACATGTTTGCCTGAAAAGGAATCTTTGAAATGTTTCATAGTTTTAGAAATATAGTGCTTTCAAATTTGATACATTTATAATGGGGCTCAATGGCAGCTCTATGGCACGTCAAAAAGTCACTTTCACCTAGAAACTCTATTCACACTTTTTATAATTCAGCTTACTGTGGGCACACATGTTGGAACTTTTTACTTTGAAATGTTTTGTAGTTTCTGAGTTATTTAACTTAAACGCCCAATGCATTCTCAATGGCAATAGCACAAACTTTGGCATGCTATTAGTCCTACATACTTACACCTAGAAACCCCATTCCAACCTATTTAGGTTCATCTTACAGTGGACATGTTTGCCTGAAAAGGAATCTTTGAAATGTTTCATAGTTTTAGAAATATAGTGCTTTCAAATTTGATACATTTATAATGGGGCTCAATGGCAGCTCTATGGCACGTCAAAAAGTCACTTTCACCTAGAAACTCCATTCACACTTTTTATAATTCAGCTTACTGTGGGCACACATGCTGTAACTTTTTACTTTGAAATGTTTTGTAGTTTCTGAGTTAATTAACTTAAACGCCCAATGCATTCTCAATGGCAATAGCACAAACTTTGGCATGCTATTAGTCCTACATACTTACACCTAGAAACCCCATTCCAACCTATTTAGGTTCATCTTACAGTGGACATGTTTGCCTGAAAAGGAATCTTTGAAATGTTTCATAGTTTTAGAAATATAGTGCTTTCAAATTTGATACATTTATAATGGGGCTCAATGGCAGCTCTATGGCACGTCAAAAAGTAACTTTCACCTAGAAACTCCATTCACACTTTTTATAATTCAGCTTACTGTGGGCACACATGCTGTAACTTTTTACTTTGAAATGTTTTGTAGTTTCTGAGTTATTTAACTTAAACGCCCAATGCATTCTCAATGGCAATAGCACAAACTTTGGCATGCTATTAGTCCTACATACTTACACCTAGAAACCCCATTCCAACCTATTTAGGTTCATCTTACAGTGGACATGTTTGCCTGAAAAGGAATCTTTGAAATGTTTCATAGTTTTAGAAATATAGTGCTTTCAAATTTGATACATTTATAATGGGGCTCAATGGCAGCTCTATGGCACGTCAAAAAGTCACTTTCACCTAGAAACTCCATTCACACTTTTTATAATTCAGCTTACTGTGGGCACACATGCTGTAACTTTTTACTTTGAAATGTTTTGTAGTTTCTGAGTTATTTAACTTAAACGCCCAATGCATTCTCAATGGCAATAGCACAAACTTTGGCATGCTATTAGTCCTACATACTTACACCTAGAAACCCCATTCCAACCTATTTAGGTTCATCTTACAGTGGACATGTTTGCCTGAAAAGGAATCTTTGAAATGTTTCATAGTTTTAGAAATATAGTGCTTTCAAATTTGATACATTTATAATGGGGCTCAATGGCAGCTCTATGGCACGTCAAAAAGTCACTTTCACCTAGAAACTCTATTCACACTTTTTATAATTCAGCTTACTGTGGGCACACATGTTGGAACTTTTTACTTTGAAATGTTTTGTAGTTTCTGAGTTATTTAACTTAAACGCCCAATGCATTCTCAATGGCAATAGCACAAACTTTGGCATGCTATTAGTCCTGCATACTTACACCTAGAAACCCCATTCCAACCTATTTAGGTTCATCTTACAGTGGACATGTTTTCCTGAAAAGGAATTTTTGAAATGTTTCATAGTTTTAGAAATATAGTGCTTTCGAATTTGATACATTTAAAATGGGGCTCAATGGCAGCTCTATGGCACTTCAAAAAGTGCCTTTCACCTAGAAACTCCATTCACACTTTTTATAATGCAGCTTACTGTGGGCACACATTCTGGAACCTTTTAATTTGAAATGTTTTGTAGTTTCTGAGTTATTTAACTTAAACGCCCAATGCATTCTCAATGGCAATAGCACAAACTTTGGCATGCTATTAGTCCTACATACTTACACCTAGAAACCCCATTCCAACCTATTTAGGTTAATCTTACAGTGGACATGTTTGCCTGAAAAGGAATCTTTGAAATGTTTCATAGTTTTAGAAATATAGTGCTTTCAAATTTTATACATTTATAATGGGGCTCAATGGCAGCTCTATGGCACGTCAAAAAGTCACTTTCACCTAGAAACTCCATTCACACTTTTTATAATTCAGCTTACTGTGGGCACACATGCTGTAACTTTTTACTTTGAAATGTTTTGTAGTTTCTGAGTTATTTAACTTAAACGCCCAATGCATTCTCAATGGCAATAGCACAAAATGTGGCATGCTATTAGTCCTACATACTTACACCTAGAAACCCCATTCCAACCTATTTAGGTTCATCTTACAGTGGACATGTTTGCCTGAAAAGGAATCTTTGAAATGTTTCATAGTTTTAGAAATATAGTGCTTTCAAATTTGATACATTTATAATGGGGCTCAATGGCAGCTCTATGGCACGTCAAAAAGTAACTTTCACCTAGAAACTCCATTCACACCTTTTATAATTCAGCTTACTGTGGGCACACATGCTGTAACTTTTTACTTTGAAATGTTTTGTAGTTTCTGAGTTATTTAACTTAAACGCCCAATGCATTCTCAATGGCAATAGCACAAACTTTGGCATGCTATTAGTCCTACATACTTACACCTAGAAACCCCATTCCAACCTATTTAGGTTCATCTTACAGTGGACATGTTTGCCTGAAAAGGAATCTTTGAAATGTTTCATAGTTTTAGAAATATAGTGCTTTCAAATTTGATACATTTATAATGGGGCTCAATGGCAGCTCTATGGAACGTCAAAAAGTCACTTTCACCTAGAAACTCCATTCACACTTTTTATAATTCAGCTTACTGTGGGCACACATGCTGTAACTTTTTACTTTGAAATGTTTTGTAGTTTCTGAGTTATTTAACTTAAACGCCCAATGCATTCTCAATGGCAATAGCACAAACTTTGGCATGCTATTAGTCCTACATACTTACACCTAGAAACCCCATTCCAACCTATTTAGGTTCATCTTGCAGTGGACATGTTTGCCTGAAAAGGAATCTTTGAAATGTTTCATAGTTTTAGAAATATAGTGCTTTCAAATTTGATACATTTATAATGGGGCTCAATGGCAGCTCTATGGCACGTCAAAAAGTCACTTTCACCTAGAAACTCTATTCACACTTTTTATAATTCAGCTTTCTGTGGGCACACATGTTGGAACTTTTTACTTTGAAATGTTTTGTAGTTTCTGAGTTATTTAACTTAAACGCCCAATGCATTCTCAATGGCAATAGCACAAACTTTGGCATGCTATTAGTCCTGCATACTTACACCTATAAACCCCATTCCAACCTATTTAGGTTCATCTTACAGTGGACATGTTTTCCTGAAAAGGAATTTTTGAAATGTTTCATAGTTTTAGAAATATAGTGCTTTCGAATTTGATACATTTAAAATGGGGCTCAATGGCAGCTCTATGGCACTTCAAAAAGTCCCTTTCACCTAGAAACTCCATTCACACTTTTTATAATGCAGCTTACTGTGGGCACACATTCTGGAACCTTTTAATTTGAAATGTTTTGTAGTTTCTGAGTTATTTAACTTAAACGCCCAATGCATTCTCAATGGCAATAGCACAAACTTTGGCATGCTATTAGTCCTACATACTTACACCTAGAAACCCCATTCCAACCTATTTAGGTTCATCTTACAGTGGACATGTTTGCCTGAAAAGGAATCTTTGAAATGTTTCATAGTTTTAGAAATATAGTGCTTTCAAATTTGATACATTTATAATGGGGCTCAATGGCAGCTCTATGGCACGTCAAAAAGTCACTTTCACCTAGAAACTCTATTCACACTTTTTATAATTCAGCTTACTGTGGGCACACATGTTGGAACTTTTTACTTTGAAATGTTTTGTAGTTTCTGAGTTATTTAACTTAAACGCCCAATGCATTCTCAATGGCAATAGCACAAACTTTGGCATGCTATTAGTCCTACATACTTACACCTAGAAACCCCATTCCAACCTATTTAGGTTAATCTTACAGTGGACATGTTTGCCTGAAAAGGAATCTTTGAAATGTTTCATAGTTTTAGAAATATAGTGCTTTCAAATTTTATACATTTATAATGGGGCTCAATGGCAGCTCTATGGCACGTCAAAAAGTCACTTTCACCTAGAAACTCCATTCACACTTTTTATAATTCAGCTTACTGTGGGCACACATGCTGTAACTTTTTACTTTGAAATGTTTTGTAGTTTCTGAGTTATTTAACTTAAACGCCCAATGCATTCTCAATGGCAATAGCACAAAATGTGGCATGCTATTAGTCCTACATACTTACACCTAGAAACCCCATTCCAACCTATTTAGGTTCATCTTACAGTGGACATGTTTGCCTGAAAAGGAATCTTTGAAATGTTTCATAGTTTTAGAAATATAGTGCTTTCAAATTTGATACATTTATAATGGGGCTCAATGGCAGCTCTATGGCACGTCAAAAAGTAACTTTCACCTAGAAACTCCATTCACACCTTTTATAATTCAGCTTACTGTGGGCACACATGCTGTAACTTTTTACTTTGAAATGTTTTGTAGTTTCTGAGTTATTTAACTTAAACGCCCAATGCATTCTCAATGGCAATAGCACAAACTTTGGCATGCTATTAGTCCTACATACTTACACCTAGAAACCCCATTCCAACCTATTTAGGTTCATCTTACAGTGGACATGTTTGCCTGAAAAGGAATCTTTGAAATGTTTCATAGTTTTAGAAATATAGTGCTTTCAAATTTGATACATTTATAATGGGGCTCAATGGCAGCTCTATGGAACGTCAAAAAGTCACTTTCACCTAGAAACTCCATTCACACTTTTTATAATTCAGCTTACTGTGGGCACACATGCTGTAACTTTTTACTTTGAAATGTTTTGTAGTTTCTGAGTTATTTAACTTAAACGCCCAATGCATTCTCAATGGCAATAGCACAAACTTTGGCATGCTATTAGTCCTACATACTTACACCTAGAAACCCCATTCCAACCTATTTAGGTTCATCTTACAGTGGACATGTTTGCCTGAAAAGGAATCTTTGAAATGTTTCATAGTTTTAGAAATATAGTGCTTTCAAATTTGATACATTTATAATGGGGCTCAATGGCAGCTCTATGGCACGTCAAAAAGTCACTTTCACCTAGAAACTCTATTCACACTTTTTATAATTCAGCTTGCTGTGGGCACACATGTTGGAACTTTTTACTTTGAAATGTTTTGTAGTTTCTGAGTTATTTAACTTAAACGCCCAATGCATTCTCAATGGCAATAGCACAAACTTTGGCATGCTATTAGTCCTGCATACTTACACCTAGAAACCCCATTCCAACCTATTTAGGTTCATCTTACAGTGGACATGTTTTCCTGAAAAGGAATTTTTGAAATGTTTCATAGTTTTAGAAATATAGTGCTTTCGAATTTGATACATTTAAAATGGGGCTCAATGGCAGCTCTATGGCACTTCAAAAAGTCCCTTTCACCTAGAAACTCCATTCACACTTTTTATAATGCAGCTTACTGTGGGCACACATTCTGGAACCTTTTAATTTGAAATGTTTTGTAGTTTCTGAGTTATTTAACTTAAACGCCCAATGCATTCTCAATGGCAATAGCACAAACTTTGGCATGCTATTAGTCCTACATACTTACACCTAGAAACCCCATTCCAACCTATTTAGGTTCATCTTACAGTGGACATGTTTGCCTGAAAAGGAATCTTTGAAATGTTTCATAGTTTTAGAAATATAGTGCTTTCAAATTTGATACATTTATAATGGGGCTCAATGGCAGCTCTATGGCACGTCAAAAAGTCACTTTCACCTAGAAACTCTATTCAAACTTTTTATAATTCAGCTTACTGTGGGCACACATGTTGGAACTTTTTACTTTGAAATGTTTTGTAGTTTCTGAGTTATTTAACTTAAACGCCCAATGCATTCTCAATGGCAATAGCACAAACTTTGGCATGCTATTAGTCCTGCATACTTACACCTAGAAACCCCATTCCAACCTATTTAGGTTCATCTTACAGTGGACATGTTTTCCTGAAAAGGAATTTTTAAAATGTTTCATAGTTTTAGAAATATAGTGCTTTCGAATTTGATACATTTAAAATGGGGCTCAATGGCAGCTCTATGGCACTTCAAAAAGTCCCTTTCACCTAGAAACTCCATTCACACTTTTTATAATGCAGCTTACTGTGGGCACACATTCTGGAACCTTTTAATTTGAAATGTTTTGTAGTTTCTGAGTTATTTAACTTAAACGCCCAATGCATTCTCAATGGCAATAGCACAAACTTTGGCATGCTATTAGTCCTACATACTTACACCTAGAAACCCCATTCCAACCTATTTAGGTTCATCTTACAGTGGACATGTTTGCCTGAAAAGGAATCTTTGAAATGTTTCATAGTTTTAGAAATATAGTGCTTTCAAATTTGATACATTTATAATGGGGCTCAATGGCAGCTCTATGGCACGTCAAAAAGTCACTTTCACCTAGAAACTCTATTCACACTTTTTATAATTCAGCTTACTGTGGGCACACATGTTGGAACTTTTTACTTTGAAATGTTTTGTAGTTTCTGAGTTATTTAACTTAAACGCCCAATGCATTCTCAATGGCAATAGCACAAACTTTGGCATGCTATTAGTCCTACATACTTACACCTAGAAACCCCATTCCAACCTATTTAGGTTCATCTTACAGTGGACATGTTTGCCTGAAAAGGAATCTTTGAAATGTTTCATAGTTTTAGAAATATAGTGCTTTCAAATTTGATACATTTATAATGGGGCTCAATGGCAGCTCTATGGCACGTCAAAAAGTCACTTTCACCTAGAAACTCTATTCACACTTTTTATAATTCAGCTTACTGTGGGCACACATGTTGGAACTTTTTACTTTGAAATGTTTTGTAGTTTCTGAGTTATTTAACTTAAACGCCCAATGCATTCTCAATGGCAATAGCACAAACTTTGGCATGCTATTAGTCCTGCATACTTACACCTAGAAACCCCATTCCAACCTATTTAGGTTCATCTTACAGTGGACATGTTTTCCTGAAAAGGAATTTTTAAAATGTTTCATAGTTTTAGAAATATAGTGCTTTCGAATTTGATACATTTAAAATGGGGCTCAATGGCAGCTCTATGGCACTTCAAAAAGTCCCTTTCACCTAGAAACTCCATTCACACTTTTTATAATGCAGCTTACTGTGGGCACACATTCTGGAACCTTTTAATTTGAAATGTTTTGTAGTTTCTGAGTTATTTAACTTAAACGCCCAATGCATTCTCAATGGCAATAGCACAAACTTTGGCATGCTATTAGTCCTACATACTTACACCTAGAAACCCCATTCCAACCTATTTAGGTTCATCTTACAGTGGACATGTTTGCCTGAAAAGGAATCTTTGAAATGTTTCATAGTTTTAGAAATATAGTGCTTTCAAATTTGATACATTTATAATGGGGCTCAATGGCAGCTCTATGGCACGTCAAAAAGTCACTTTCACCTAGAAACTCTATTCACACTTTTTATAATTCAGCTTACTGTGGGCACACATGTTGGAACTTTTTACTTTGAAATGTTTTGTAGTTTCTGAGTTATTTAACTTAAACGCCCAATGCATTCTCAATGGCAATAGCACAAACTTTGGCATGCTATTAGTCCTGCATACTTACACCTAGAAACCCCATTCCAACCTATTTAGGTTCATCTTACAGTGGACATGTTTTCCTGAAAAGGAATTTTTGAAATGTTTCATAGTTTTAGAAATATAGTGCTTTCGAATTTGATACATTTAAAATGGGGCTCAATGGCAGCTCTATGGCACTTCAAAAAGTCCCTTTCACCTAGAAACTCCATTCACACTTTTTATAATGCAGCTTACTGTGGGCACACATTCTGGAACCTTTTAATTTGAAATGTTTTGTAGTTTCTGAGTTAATTAACTTAAACGCCCAATGCATTCTCAATGGCAATAGCACAAACTTTGGCATGCTATTAGTCCTACATACTTACACCTAGAAACCCCATTCCAACCTATTTAGGTTCATCTTACAGTGGACATGTTTGCCTGAAAAGGAATCTTTGAAATGTTTCATAGTTTTAGAAATATAGTGCTTTCAAATTTTATACATTTATAATGGGGCTCAATGGCAGCTCTATGGCACGTCAAAAAGTCACTTTCACCTAGAAACTCCATTCACACTTTTTATAATTCAGCTTACTGTGGGCACACATGCTGTAACTTTTTACTTTGAAATGTTTTGTAGTTTCTGAGTTATTTAACTTAAACGCCCAATGCATTCTCAATGGCAATAGCACAAACTTTGGCATGCTATTAGTCCTACATACTTACACCTAGAAACCCCATTCCAACCTATTTAGGTTCATCTTACAGTGGACATGTTTGCCTGAAAAGGAATCTTTGAAATGTTTCATAGTTTTAGAAATATAGTGCTTTCAAATGTGATACATTTATAATGGGGCTCAATGGCAGCTCTATGGCACGTCAAAAAGTCACTTTCACCTAGAAACTCCATTCACACTTTTTATAATTCAGCTTACTGTGGGCACACATGCTGTAACTTTTTACTTTGAAATGTTTTGTAGTTTCTGAGTTATTTAACTTAAACGCCCAATGCATTCTCAATGGCAATAGCACAAACTTTGGCATGCTATTAGTCCTACATACTTACACCTAGAAACCCCATTCCAACCTATTTAGGTTCATCTTACAGTGGACATGTTTGCCTGAAAAGGAATCTTTGAAATGTTTCATAGTTTTAGAAATATAGTGCTTTCAAATTTGATACATTTATAATGGGGCTCAATGGCAGCTCTATGGCACGTCAAAAAGTCACTTTCACCTAGAAACTCTATTCACACTTTTTATAATTCAGCTTACTGTGGGCACACATGTTGGAACTTTTTACTTTGAAATGTTTTGTAGTTTCTGAGTTATTTAACTTAAACGCCCAATGCATTCTCAATGGCAATAGCACAAACTTTGGCATGCTATTAGTCCTACATACTTACACCTAGAAACCCCATTCCAACCTATTTAGGTTCATCTTACAGTGGACATGTTTGCCTGAAAAGGAATCTTTAAAATGTTTCATAGTTTTAGAAATATAGTGCTTTCAAATTTGATACATTTATAATGGGGCTCAATGGCAGCTCTATGGCACGTCAAAAAGTCACTTTCACCTAGAAACTCCATTCACACTTTTTATAATTCAGCTTACTGTGGGCACACATGCTGTAACTTTTTACTTTGAAATGTTTTGTAGTTTCTGAGTTATTTAACTTAAACGCCCAATGCATTCTCAATGGCAATAGCACAAACTTTGGCATGCTATTAGTCCTACATACTTACACCTAGAAACCCCATTCCAACCTATTTAGGTTCATCTTACAGTGGACATGTTTGCCTGAAAAGGAATCTTTGAAATGTTTCATAGTTTTAGAAATATAGTGCTTTCAAATTTGATACATTTATAATGGGGCTCAATGGCAGCTCTATGGCACGTCAAAAAGTCACTTTCACCTAGAAACTCTATTCACACTTTTTATAATTCAGCCTACTGTGGGCACACATGTTGGAACTTTTTACTTTGAAATGTTTTGTAGTTTCTGAGTTATTTAACTTAAACGCCCAATGCATTCTCAATGGCAATAGCACAAACTTTGGCATGCTATTAGTCCTGCATACTTACACCTAGAAACCCCATTCCAACCTATTTAGGTTCATCTTACAGTGGACATGTTTGCCTGAAAAGGAATCTTTGAAATGTTTCATAGTTTTAGAAATATAGTGCTTTCAAATGTGATACATTTATAATGGGGCTCAATGGCAGCTCTATGGCACGTCAAAAAGTCACTTTCACCTAGAAACTCTATTCACACTTTTTATAATTCAGCTTACTGTGGGCACACATGTTGGAACATTTTACCTTTAAATGTTTTGTAGTTTCTGAGTTATTTAACTTAAACGCCCAATGCATTCTCAATGGCAATAGCACAAACTTTGGCATGCTATTAGTCCTACATACTTACACCTAGAAACCCCATTCCAACCTATTTAGGTTCATCTTACAGTGGACATGTTTGCCTGAAAAGGAATCTTTGAAATGTTTCATAGTTTTAGAAATATAGTGCTTTCAAATTTGATACATTTATAATGGGGCTCAATGGCAGCTCTATGGCACGTCAAAAAGTCACTTTCACCTAGAAACTCCATTCACACTTTTTATAATTCAGCTTACTGTGGGCACACATGCTGTAACTTTTTACTTTGAAATGTTTTGTAGTTTCTGAGTTATTTAACTTAAACGCCCAATGCATTCTCAATGGCAATAGCACAAACTTTGGCATGCTATTAGTCCTACATACTTACACCTAGAAACCCCATTCCAACCTATTTAGGTTCATCTTACAGTGGACATGTTTGCCTGAAAAGGAATCTTTGAAATGTTTCATAGTTTTAGAAATATAGTGCTTTCAAATTTGATACATTTATAATGGGGCTCAATGGCAGCTCTATGGCACGTCAAAAAGTCACTTTCACCTAGAAACTCCATTCACACTTTTTATAATTCAGCTTACTGTGGGCACACATGCTGTAACTTTTTACTTTGAAATGTTTTGTAGTTTCTGAGTTATTTAACTTAAACGCCCAATGCATTCTCAATGGCAATAGCACAAACTTTGGCATGCTATTAGTCCTACATACTTACACCTAGAAACCCCATTCCAACCTATTTAGGTTCATCTTACAGTGGACATGTTTGCCTGAAAAGGAATCTTTGAAATGTTTCATAGTTTTAGAAATATAGTGCTTTCAAATTTGATACATTTATAATGGGGCTCAATGGCAGCTCTATGGCACGTCAAAAAGTCACTTTCACCTAGAAACTCTATTCACACTTTTTATAATTCAGCTTACTGTGGGCACACATGTTGGAACTTTTTACTTTGAAATGTTTTGTAGTTTCTGAGTTATTTAACTTAAACGCCCAATGCATTCTCAATGGCAATAGCACAAACTTTGGCATGCTATTAGTCCTGCATACTTACACCTAGAAACCCCATTCCAACCTATTTAGGTTCATCTTACAGTGGACATGTTTTCCTGAAAAGGAATTTTTGAAATGTTTCATAGTTTTAGAAATATAGTGCTTTCGAATTTGATACATTTAAAATGGGGCTCAATGGCAGCTCTATGGCACTTCATAAAGTCCCTTTCACCTAGAAACTCCATTCACACTTTTTATAATGCAGCTTACTGTGGGCACACATTCTGGAACCTTTTAATTTGAAATGTTTTGTAGTTTCTGAGTTATTTAACTTAAACGCCCAATGCCTTCTCAATGGCAATAGCACAAACTTTGGCATGCTATTAGTCCTACATATTTACACCTAGAAACCCCATTCCAACCTATTTAGGTTCATCTTACAGTGGACATGTTTGCCTGAAAAGGAATCTTTGAAATGTTTCATAGTTTTAGAAATATAGTGCTTTCAAATTTGATACATTTATAATGGGGCTCAATGGCAGCTCTATGGCACGTCAAAAAGTCACTTTCACCTAGAAACTCTATTCACACTTTTTATAATTCAGCTTACTGTGGGCACACATGTTGGAACATTTTACCTTTAAATGTTTTGTAGTTTCTGAGTTATTTAACTTAAACGCCCAATGCATTCTCAATGGCAATAGCACAAACTTTGGCATGCTATTAGTCCTGCATACTTACACCTAGAAACCCCATTCCAACCTATTTAGGTTCATCTTACAGTGGACATGTTTTCCTGAAAAGGAATTTTTGAAATGTTTCATAGTTTTAGAAATATAGTGCTTTCGAATTTGATACATTTAAAATGGGGCTCAATGGCAGCTCTATGGCACTTCAAAAAGTCACTTTCACCTAGAAACTCCATTCACACTTTTTATAATGCAGCTTACTGTGGGCACACATTCTGGAACCTTTTACTTTTAAATGTTTTGTAGTTTCTGAGTTATTTAACTTAAACGTCCAATGCATTCTCAATGGCAATAGCACAAACTTTGGCATGCTATTAGTCCTACATACTTACACCTAGAAACCCCATTCCAACCTATTTAGGTTCATCTTACGGTGGACATGTTTGCCTGAAAAGGAATCTTTTAAATGTTTCATAGTTTTAGAAATATAGTGCTTTCAAATTTGATACATTTATAATGGGGCTCCATGGCAGCTCTATGGCACGTCAAAAAGTCACTTTCACCTAGAAACTCCATTCACACTTTTTATGATTCAGCTTACTGTGGGCACACATGCTGGAACTTTTTACTTTTAAATGTTTTGTAGTTTCTGAGTTATTTAACTTAAACGCCCAATGCATTCTCAATGGCAATAGCACAAACTTTGGCATGCTACTAGTCCTACATACTTACACTAGAAACCCCATTCAAACCTATTTAGGTTCATCTTACGGTGGACATATTGTTGAAGAAATACAGAAATCAGTTAATCAGTGTGCTCATATTTGGGTGTAGCTGCATTGGGAACTCCTTTTATGGCTGAGTAATGGTGACATGAGTGTGACGTTAGACATTGACCTAGCCTCGGTCCCAGGCTCACTTATCTGCGAAAAGAAGAGCCTGGTCACAACGTAAGGCAAAGAAGCTATCGGTGGACGTATCCTCCGGAACATCCATCAGATGTATTTCCCCCGGATACGATATTTTCCCGACCAATCACAACACTTGTTTCATTCGCGGAGAATGTGAACTGATTTGTAAAGCATCAACGTCATTTCCTTGTTTCGGTGGGGACTAGTAAACACAGCCACTTTGTCGCACAGACCAGCAGTGTATCTGCCATAGATATATATAAACACTAGATAGCTCACCCGCGCTGTTGGCCAATGGAGAGCGACGTCGTTACGTGGCGGCCATCTTACCTCGGGACACATAACATTGTGTCTATGGGGCATGTACTCTTAACTGACCATAACTTGCTCAATTTTCAACCGATTTTCAAACGGTTTGGTTTGTTATAAACGTCAGAGACGTCCGCATACTTATATGCTTTTATACGACGTTCATATAAAAAACATAAATTAAGCAGATAAGCGTCCTGAATCATAGCCACGTTGACAACGTTTGTAATAAACCAACCCGTTTGTAAATCCGTCAAGATTTGAGCGAGTTATGACTGTTTCTGTTTGAGCTGCCATTGAACACACTGTACTGTATCCCCGAAGTAAGATGGCTGCCGGGTGAACGACGTCAGAAACTCCGCCTTGAGCCATCTAGTGTTTATATATATCTATGGTATCTGCTACCTCTGCATCATGGATGGAAATAAGGGCCATGACACTGTGTCAGTTGCAGAAGAGAGGACTGACACGCAGAAACAGCTGGTAACAAGTCAGCAAAATGTCCAGCAAAGAAAGAAGGAAGTGAAAGACCTCAGACAAAGCATAGAGACCCTGAATAATTCTACAGAAGCAGCTGTGGATGCCAGTGACAAGATCTTCTCTGAGCTTATAGTCTCCACCGAGAGAAGGCACAGAGAGGTTAAAGAATTGATCTGGGATCAGTTGAATACTTCAGTGGCCCAGGCTGAGGGACTCCTGAGGCGGATTGAGTTTACATCATATTTAGCGGAATTATCAGCTCTTATCATCATACATCATCATCTCATACTGGCCAATCAGAAGAATGCCTGTTGCCGTGATTGTTTAGCCGATTTGCTCGTTTACATATGACATACATTTTCCCTTCAATGTCAATGGCGTTTAATGTTTTGATGTTTAATTTACATCATATTCAGCGGAATTTTACCTAATTTCTCCTTTCATTGTCAATGGCAAATATTGAGACGTGTGGGGACAAGATTTAGTGGACATTTGACCTGAATTCCCCTTTCAATGTCAAATCTTGAGACGTTTGGGGACAAAAGCTGTTTATAGAAGGGCCTAGCGCCCCTTAAAAATCACACCTGTGTGAAGTGAGGGGCGCTCTTATCATCATACATGTAACATGTTTATTTGCTTTGTGTAGGACAAAAATCACACCCGTGTGAACTGAGTGGTGTAAGGTCTTATATAGCCTGATCAGCTGTGGTCTGACGTAATGAAATCACACCCGGGTGAACTGGGTGACCGTAGCAACCATGCTAATTTTTTGAGCACAGACAGACAGACTAACAAAGCCAGTCGTAGGAGTGGTTTACACCACTCAAAAATAGACAGGCTGATTTTCCCAGACACACATGACGTAAAATTCTCCATTCATTGTCAATGGGAAATTGACAATGAATGTGTAGGACGGAAATCTACACTAATAGCCGAATATAGGAGGGCTTGCGCCCCTCAAAAAGAATGCTAATGCACGTTTTGTATTTACATTTGCTATGTAAAATATCGGATATCGGCAAAATATCTGGAAATGTATAAATTAATATATCGGATCGGAATGGAAAAAACCTGTATCGTTGCATCCCTACTGTGTGTGTGTGTGTATAAATTACATACTCTACCAACAACGTAGGAGCCATATTACAACAAAGTATACTTTATTTCAGGCCAATTTCATATGAAGAGATATAATGTAACAGAATTTATGGTTCTAAAACACATGCACATATATATCTATAAAAAAACAGATCATTACTGAATATAAATCATTTCATGTGCATTTAGAAAAAGATCTAAATACAGTCCTTTAACTTGTGTAATTAGTTCTACCTCTACAATGACAGTCAACCGCTTACTATTTTCTGACAATTACACACTAAGCATCAACATAACATTTGTGACAAAAAAGGCATCATTTACACACACACACAAAAAAGAAATAATCTGTAGCCGTGCAATACAAGCACTGTAGTGTACTGTACCAGTCTTTAAAAAGAAAAATCACCTTTTACTGTAGTTGCATTGTTCTCACCAACACTGTTTTTTCCATCTTATATCCCCCACCTACACACGATTCTACGAGCAAGAAAATCCTAAACTAACTGGGAGCTCCTGAAACAGAAACCGTTCTTGCAACAAAAAATGTCTCCGTTCGTTTTCTTGTTCTGTAGTTAATACTGGCAAATTTCATGAATATGCTGGGAATCGAGCCGATTTAGCAAACTGTAAGGCAATGCTCAAGGACACGCATGGTAAAGGCAGATTTGCCCAAGATGACAGCAGTAATGCAAAATGTGTAGTCATGTCATGTAAACATAATATTCTGATCAATATGGGAGGAAACCTCTATGCTGTTCTCTCCACTATTGTTGCTGATGCTGAAGCAGTTCATTACTCCAAGAGAATGTAAACATGCGAGCACTGTGGAAGAATTCACTTTCCCTTCTACTAGAATCTCATACTCAACTTGGGGTTAAGCTAAATGTCTCTGTAGTACGGTTACACACTGGCATTCCGAAGCCCGTTATTCTGACACACTGCCATTGCGACGCGCTTAATACTAACCCTGTCCCTAACCCAAACCCTAACTGCTTGCGGAAGCCACGTAGTTGGAGTGACGGTGTGTTGGAATGACACTCTGTTCCCCTGTAGTACAACGGTGTCTCTCGCAAAGAGGAACAGTTCCACAAGCCAACACCACGTTGCGGATCGGTTCTATTTGGTAGCGGACCCCCTCATGCGATCGAATGTAAATTGAGCTTATAGGCCACTCAAACAATCATCAATCATAATCTTTTTCTAGATACAGATTTTCTCTGCTATAACAACTCATTCAGACATTAGCTAACACACAGACTCAAGACAAACATACATTTTCTCATTAGCTTATAAATGTTTTCATTTATACAGGGTTGATTACAAATCATACCATTTCTGGATCCATAAAAATGAGGGGGGGGGCTTACGGTGTTAAGATTCACTACAAAAATATCTTTGGAATACAAAGTCACAACAGTGCCCAGCTAAAATCACAAGCGAGGAACTGCACAATCAGAGTCACCAATGTCAGTCTAACCGTGGCAAGTTTGTACGCGTCATTCGCGGCACCGATACAGTTGCGTAAAGATCCGCCCGCCTGTGATTGGTGATAAAGTTATAGACCACGATGGAGGGGCGCCGTCTCAAGCGAACTTGAGCCACGAAATACCACAAGCTAAAGCACGCGAGTTGCCGTGTCGAACATTGTTAAGTTCGCTTGAACAGACTCAGGCCCAACCAACTCGATATGAACTCAATAGTAAATCCTCATACCCCCCCCACCCGAGTCCCGCAAGTAGGGAAAAGTCGTGAGGGGGCTGTCACCACTTACTGGTACTGTGACACCGGTGACCAGCACCATTTCCATGCTTGCGAGTGTGACACATGACTAGAGGCTAAGCAGTTCCACATGCGTCACAGAAGGTGACGTTCCATGGGCCAATCAGAGGTAGGCGGGGGCAGGTCTTTACGAAACCGTTTTGGCATCTTGAATCACGCAGTTTTTAAAATCGCTCTTTACCAGACGACCTTCTCACACACATCTAAAACCAGTCTATCAGAAGCCCTCGTTATCAACCTAAAGGTGCTTTCACGCCAGCTGCGATGCAATGTTTGGGCGACGCACATCAATGTTAAGTCGACGTAAAGAACACATTTCACTTTTCCACCGAGAGTGGCATGAATGGCCCAAGCTGAACAATATTAAACTCAGTTATTTTCGCCAAAGCAAACAGAGTGACAGTCAGTGTGTGAGTGGGAGAAATGTTGCTTCAAGCTAAAATGTTGCATTCCGGTGTGACTGCAACAGAGCAACACATTTCCCTTTGATTCAAGTGCCGGGATTATTTGTATTGCTTCCGGTGTGAATGCACCCAAACACTATACAATGTGGGTTTCAAAAACATAGGCAACCTCTTAAGTTCAGCCATTTTATATTTTTCAAACATTGTAACTGTAGAATTGTAATCACATTTTATTTTATTGATCAAATAGCTACAGTTCATCTTAATAATCTTTAGATGTCCTTTTTTGTTAATGTTGAAGAATATCTTAAAAATTGGAAAAATAAAATGCTCTACGTGACCAACAGCTGTACAATAATAATGAGCATTATGATGCCATGCAGAGATGCAACATCAGCTACCTGATCCAAATGACTCAATTGTTTTGTATCAAAGAAGATTCCATATCAGTGAGTGACATCAGCTGTAGTAATGCGGTGAAAGTTGACCCTGTTAGAAAAATCCATCTATTAACCACTTAAACCCTCTAGTCTTAGTTAAACAGGCTTGAGTTCCGACCGCTCTTTTACATCTACACCAAGTCTCTTTGCCAAAAATAGCCAATCTACAAGCTTGCATTTTTTGGCTGATGTTCCCCTCGTAATATAGATG
Organism: Electrona antarctica; assembly: GCF_951216825.1. Classification (NCBI taxonomy): domain Eukaryota; kingdom Metazoa; phylum Chordata; class Actinopteri; order Myctophiformes; family Myctophidae; genus Electrona; species Electrona antarctica. The sequence continues at coordinate 21,521,447 of NC_136792.1, read as the reverse complement.
CTGGGGTTCAAGTGGTTATGGAATTTAAAACAAATAAGCATATAAAAGGCTGTTTGATCTCAGCTATAATACATTATGTAATATCCTAAAATAAAAAGAATACTAAAAGGTTAAAACCAAGAATGAATCATGAATTAGGCTCGAGTAAGACTGAGATACAAAGAAGCTAGTGTTCAAATAATAATAATAAAAAAAGTCCCTAAATCCCATAATACATTTATAAAATAGAGAAATATAGTTTTGATTACTGAACATTAGCGCACATAGCAGAATGTTGTTAATGTTCAGGAAAGGCAACCTCTTGGATATTGCTCGTTGCTGCAACACAGAAACGTGGTAATTTGTTGTTTTGCTCGCAAAAAAGAAAAGAAAATATAAAACAAAAATACAACTGAAGGCACTTGATGACAACGGTTTAACTTAGACTTGCTGGCACAGCCAAGCAGCAATGTAGTAGTAGTGTAGTCCCCCTCCTGCCAGGCGCTATTAGTCCAAACCCTTTCACCCCACCAAAGACAACATGTCCAAACTAGGCCTCATGTCACCTGTACTCCAAATCAGTACTGTTCCGTTCGCACCAGATACATCATTTTTGGTTCAGGCTCACAAGGATTCGAGAAAAAACAGTTCCATTCATTAAAAAGGAGGCCAAATATAAATGGTAGTCAATCTGGAAGAAATAGTCCCAAGTAGCATGGTCTCATGCTAGCTTGTAGTAAAATGAGGCACTAGACGCTCACAGGCAGCTGTGGATGACGGCAGTCCTTTTTCTGACCAAGTATACATACACTCCAGCCCAGCACGGCAATGAGGGTGGAACCAGGGGAAAAGGCGCAAGTTTAATTGCCTGTTCATGGGCCAGCCTTGAAAACACAGACAAAAAAATACAGGTGAGAAAAACAAAATAACAGAACGAAAAGAACAGAATATCACTGCCTCAAACAGAGGGACGTGCAGAGAGACTCGCTTTTTAGTGCACTGGTTCTCAAAGTGGGGTCCGGGGACCCCCTCAGGGTTCCTTTGAGGATGGTTCCAAACGGACCCTTTACAGGTCTGCAACTCTGAGAATGTACAAACCGGTCCATTTGGTTTATTTCGTGTACACTCGCCGAGTTATGGGGGGGGGGGGGGGGGGGGGGGGTGTCCTTGATATTATATATATAAAGTTTGAGAACCACTGCTTTAGTGTCTTGTCTCAACAGTTCAGAGAGCTGTTGTGGTGTTATAACTTTTGCGCCCCCCTTGCTGTGGAGCCTTCTATAACCATGTGAGGAAGCTCTCCTTGTCGATCTTGGTGGCCGCCAGCACGGACTCCATGTCGTTGAGGATGTCGGAGCTGAGGGCCTCCTGCAGGCTGGGCATCAGCTCCTCTCCCTCCACGGCCATGCTCTCACTCTCCAGGCTGCCCAGGTCCACGTCGGTGCCGGGGATGGCGTCCAGGTAGTCGGGGAAGCGGCTGGGCTGCGTCCCCATGGAGGCCGGAAGCGAGTCCCCTGCGTGACAAAAAGGGAGTCCATGTCAGTGCTGATTTTGACAGGAAATTTAGTTTGGTCTTTTGAATACAATTCTGTTAAGAATAGGGTAAGTGATTTTCCTTGGTTAAAATAAGAGTTAAAAAGCCCTGTTCAGTAACAGCAGTGTCTCTCCAGCTATTTATTAAACAGAAAATTCAGGTCGGGATACCAATTTCATCCAATCAGGATAGAGAACGCAGTCAGGATACAGATTAAACAAGTGGAATTGTAAGTGATGATACAAACAAATGAGCAGACAAAATTGGAACTGGAACTCTATAAAAATTAAGCTGATTAATGGATACTCTCTACTAATGTATTTTATGTTCATTAAAGAGCTGGAGAGACAGGGAGACCCCTGTTATTGAACAAACACTGACACAGTGATTACTATCAGAATATAGTGATCTAACAAAAGAAAATCACAAAAAAGAAATATCACTCAAGCTACCTACCCTATACCTGAAATGTTTTACTTCTAGTCTAGTTTTAGTCGACTAAATATCATGAGATTTTAGTCGACTAAATCTAATTTTTTGTTTCGAGTAAAATGTTATTTTTGGCAGGCCATGATGCCATTGAAATAGCTGCATGCCGAAAATAGCTGATCTACAAGCACTGAGACGCTTGTAGATCAGCTATTTACGGTCAATGACACCCATGCGCAGTCACGCACCCGTGACGACTTGTCTTAGGTCACATTCCCACCTACCCACCTACCACTTTGGTAGACTCGATGCGAATGGGCGGAGAAATTGGGATTCTTGCATATTTCATTTGCTGCGGTTTGCCTTCACACTGCGCTGTATAACTGCAGCAATTGGAAACGCAGCAGGAACCTTATCAATGTGTTCAATTCATAAACTATACAGTGAAATATATACGTGTTAAAAATATATATACTTTGAGCGATAGTTAGGACTTTAGGACGTAAAGTGATGGTAACGTGGTTGCAGTGTGTATCGTCGGGGACTGGACGTGTGTGTGTGCGTGCGTACACTTTATGCAACATTGTGCAAATGTGCGATGGAACCTAATCTCCTCCATTCTCTTGCTATAATTATGTATATATCCTGTACACTGCATTGTTCGTGTATGTAATCTTCAGCATAAGCCTGTATGATGGTCTGGCCATGGCCCATATTGCAATAAGGGCTTCTATCTCTTCATTAGACGACGTGTGTCCACGGGTCATCTTAAAAGCGTGATCCGCACTCTGCTGCGTTTTGAAGTGAAGCAAAACCCCCGTTTTCTGGTGTGAAGGTGACCTTAGTTCTACTGGATCTCTTCTCCACTAGTCCCTTGCTAACATTTTAGTTTAGTTTTCATTTGTTGATGAAATTGACAGTATATTTAGTCTTATTTTTAATTACCATAGCTTAGTTTCCATTTAGTTTTCATCAGTGAAAAAAGGTAGTCAACAAACATTTTTCGTCATAGTTTTAGTCAACGTAATCGACACTGGTCCACGACAGCCAGGACCGATTTCATTTGTGGTAATTGCGGCACTAAATGACCAGTACCTTCATGACCAGTACCTTCATACATACATGACCTAAAGACAATATTCCATAAACGCATGTAAATGTTCTCTGAACCATCTTTTTCACTATTCAACAATATACCTCCATGTCATAATCTACATGGCTTTGTTAACTGAAAAGCAAGTACAATACCGTTGCAATGAGGCAGGCTGCAGCCTGTCCCACGGTTTGTCTGTGTATCACTGTCCAAACATGTGTACACCAGAGGGTGCTGCTGATTGCCGATTAGGTTTTTAAAATTAAGTTAAAAAAAAATAATATCACACCCAGCCTGGGCCGTGGCTCAGCGGTCCAGGCACAATGGCTGGTAATCCAGTCTGGCAGTGTGCTGCGGGTTCGACTCCCAATCCCGACTGCCATTACTGCATGTCACCCCCCATTTCCTGTCAGCCTACTGTGTCAGCCTATCGTCTGTAAGATGACAACCAAACGTATGTGATAAAGTATATATAGCCCCGAGCTGAATTAAAACAGTTGCACTGTTTAAAAAAAAGAAGATTTGCTCATGACGTAAATTCTCCTTTCATTGTCAATGGCAAATGTGACACGTGTTGTGACAAAAAGCTGTATATAGCGCCCCTCAAAAATAATCCAATACATATTGACACCTTGAGAGTGAATTCCTCGTCTGTGTGTGTGTGTGTGTGGGGGGGGGGGGGGGGGCTCACCAGTGTCCATCTCGTCCACACTGTTGAGGAAGTCATCGGGGGTGCGAGGAACACTGTAGCTGCTCATGCTTAAGCCGCTGTCTGTGCTCTCGTCTCTGGAGTGGTAGGTGCCGCTGAAAGGGGGGGAGGGGGATGGGGTGTCATACACACAAAGGTTGAAAAATTATTAAAAAGTATAAAAATAATAATCTATTTTCATTTCAAGGACCTTTGATATTGTTGCTGTTGGGCAGAAACCTCTCCATATTTTCAAAAGTAGCAGATCCACAAGCTCGAAATGTGCCGCGAAGCTTTGAGCTTGTAGATCTCCTGTGTTCGCTATTTGAGTCTTGAAAAGTAATAGTTTTGGACATAATGATGTTTCCATCTGACAGAGACGATATGCATTAGGGCACTGACCCCCATTTAATATATGATTTGCATTATCTACACTGCAATATCCTCAATTTAACTAAGAGAGTGTACAAATGGAACCAAATGGATCCGTTAAGAGTCGCCAGAACCATTGGTCTAGTATACTGGCTCTCAACGTGGGTATGGGTGGGGACCCCCAATGCGGTCCGTCAGGGTTCTAGAGGTCATAAGCTAAATAGTTAGGAACTCCAATATGTCTGCAACTCTCGAGAGTGTACCAAATGTAACCAAATGGACACCATTTTGTACATTCTCGGTTAAACTGAAATAAAAAAAAAGGTTGAGACGGTCTAGTCACTGATCATGTATTACAATTCTCTTTTCCAGATTTAAGACAGTCTTCCTAGAGCAGAGCTCTGGATTACGCCACTTAACTCTACTCCCAAAATAAGCTCCTTTAATTTAATTAAAGCAATCTGACAGACCTAACTGTCTGAAAACCAACAGGAGCCCTTTCCTGCCAATGCCCCCTATATATATATATATATATATATATGTGTATCTCACACACACACACACACACACACACACACACACACACACACACACACACACACACACACACACACACACACACACACACACACACACACACACACACACACACACACACACACACACACACACACACACACACACACACACACACACACACACACACACACACACACACACACACACACACACACACACACACACACACACACACACACAGAGCGGAATCACGAATGACTTTGTTAAAGCAGAATCTCCCTTTCTTCATTTCTAGGATATAGCATTGAGTGAGAAGGACAGAGAGAGAGAAAGAGGGAGAGAGCGAAAGAGAGAGATACAGATTTGACAAGCCTATACTAATTAGCAGAGAAAATATGTAGGCTGAATATGGTAGGGACAGGATGAATGAGGCTATTGTGAGAGCAGGGGAGTGGAAGGGGGTATGGAGCGAGGGAACAAGGGAGGGAGTGAGGGAGATTAGATTGGCCGGTCTGCACTGATGTTCTCATGGGGCCTGTTTGCAGTTCATCTCTATCCTCGTTTCATCCCTTCCATTATTAGGGCCGTCACGATTACACATTTAAGTTGACAATTAATTGACACAAATAATTGCGATTAACGATTGAATTGTGTTTGTGGAACGTTACAATTATCGGTTAGTCTTCGTAATCACAAATTGCACAGGGCAGATATGACAAATAACTTAAAAATGCAAAGAAATCACTGACACATTATACAAAACTTCCATGTTTCAACATGGAAACGATTGCCGATAATGCAAAAATAGTTGTCATTATCTCAAATAATTGCGATTAGGCAATTGTGTAATAATTGTGGCAGGCCATTATATTATTTGTCATTATTCTATCGATTACTTTTTCAATTAATCAAGCAATCGAGAAGTGTGTGTGCACCCGCGTGTATGTGTGTGTTTTATACAAATTGACAATAAAATGAATACGAATTACGTTGATACACAATGGTGTTGTACAATAGCATTGCACAATAGTGTCACATAAAAGTAGACAAGTAGAAAATAGCTAATGTAGCTCCCAGGGTGCAACTATTAAAAACAGCAGCCATTTGTGAACTTTTTCCCCCCTTTTTTATGCTTGGTTAACATTATTATGAAATATGAAAGAAGAGGGTGATCTGAACAAACTTGTTTCGACTCACACTACACACTGTTCATTTAACCACTTAAACGAGCGGTTTTCAACCGTTTTCATATCAAGGTCCATTATTTATTCAGCATTTGAGCCACGGACCACCATTTGGTGAGATTTAGCCTCTCAGACCCAAGAATATTTTGTTGTTGTTGGATAAGATTTTGTCCACAATTTCTTACTGTATTGATGTTGGTACCAATAGGAGGCAAATTATCAAATTGTGTAGATTTCTTGTAAATTAAGTCTAAAGCCAATGTTTAACAATACTTTACGTCTTGAGAGTATAACATGGTATTCATTAGTTTCATTTTACGCTCAAAAGAGTTAAAGATCTAATAAGGGTCCATTGGGTTACCAACTCTCCATCATTTAGCTGGAGACCACCTGGAAACCCCTCAAGGACCACTGGTTGAAAACCATTAACGTAAACCCTATACTTAAGTTGACCAGGGTCCCCCAGGGCTCTATACTTGGTCCACCTCCCCATAACAAATCCCTTCATTCCACAATAGTATCATGGTTCATGTTGTTATAACATGTTAATAAAGTTGGGTCTTTTTAACTTACATTTTGAACTTAAATCTGAAGACGAGTCAGTGGAACTCAAAGGCGTACAGTCGACACAAGCTCATACATTATTCCTGTCAACATTATCTAAAAGAATATTTAATATCTAAATTACATGATGAATGTGATTTTATGACAGGCTTTACAGCGGCTGTTCCCTGCACTACCGCAGCTGTACACCAGAGGTCGACATTGTGCACACAAATCGAGTAGTGAGCTGCCTGGCTCCAATGAGTCACTGCCATGTGAACAGGGTCAAAAGGCAGAGACTACATTTTTTTCCCCTGCAACTTGTGTAACACAGGCAGCTCACACTGGAAGCTCACACTGGAAGCTCAATATAGAAACTTCCAGGTACACTGACAAAATGCAGCCTGCCCAACAAGCTTAACTTTAACCAAAGACAAGTGGTGGAAAGTAACTACATACCGTTCTACAACCGCTCTTGTAGATCTGCTATTTTCAAAAGATTCCTATACATGGAAACTTGAAATGGGACATTCTGCATAATGAGTACTTTTACTTTTGGTACTTTTAAGTCAATTTTGAATCAACTTTTGGTACTTTTAAGTCAATTTTGAATCAACTTTTAAATTGACTTATAACAGAGTGCAGTGCAGTATTGATACTTTTACTTAAAATACAACATTTGAGTACTTTTTCCACCACTGTCAAAGACCCAGCCAGGGAGACTGATGTCATCCTTTATCAAGTTGGTGGAAGACGTACTCGGAATATATCCTAATATAAAAATATATACTTTCATGTATGCCCACACTCCAGCTCAGGTTGGGCTGAAAACTTTCCATAGCCGTTGTGTTATGACCCGGGGAAGGTCAACATCATGGCCTTAATATTTAACTTTTAAAAAACTATTAATTTACACTGGACATCAATAGAGGCCAGATAGGGCTGAACCTTTCCTCAAATATGGATAATGAATAACATCACAGTACTGAAATCACTCACAGTGCTGGAAAGTAACATAAGCACATGCACTACATTACTGTACTACTGCAGATTTTGATTATTATTCCAAAATTAGCCACTTAAGCGCCAAGCCCCATGTTACACTTTGGAAATACCAGATCACAATGCATGAGTGAGTTTGTAGATTGGCCATATTTTGTGGGAAAAGGAATCTGTACTTTTATTGGTACCGTAAGTATATTGTAATACCATTACTTTTGTACTTCTACTTGAATACAAGAATTTTACTTGAAACAGCATTTTTCCATTGTGGTATTGCTCGTTCCTTTGTGGTATTGCTAGCTTGTTCTCCATACCAATCAACGCCTCAGACACTAATGTACAAGACCAAAACACACCACCCATTCAATCTGCAGCCTGAATATTTTCTCTGCTAAATCTTGATAAAAACAAATAAAAAAAAACCCATTTTTCTAATATGGCTTTCCCACATCTTGAGAAAGCGATGTTCTGCTTCGAGTAATTTTTGATTAGAGACGCTCATGTGGCTGCGTGTGCATGTGCATGTGCGTGCATCCAAACCAACCTGTTGAGGAATGGGTCCGAGCTGTTGGCCGTCATGGTCCGTGCGTCCTGGCCCATGGGGGAGGACACTGGGTTCAAGGTACCGCCGTCCTGCTCCATGCTGGTGGGGAGCTGGTTCCGTATGGCGAGCTCCTACAACCCAGATCGAAACAAAAACACACGGACTGAGTGGAGCCATCCATGACATAGAGTTCTTGTATATTAAGTAATGCAGATGTTTAACAATAATTGAACTTTGAGAGCGTATAATGAAACCAAATGGTTTCATATATTACGCTCTCAAGAGTTAATGATCTATAAGGGTCCATTTGGTTACCACTCTACCACTCTCCATGATTTAGGTGGGGATCACCTGGAACCTCCTCAAGGACCACTGGTGGTCCCCGGACCACTACTGGCATAGACAGAGCAATGGTTCTCAATCATCTAAATTGCAAGGTCTCCCCTTAACTCTTGACACTGACAGAATAGAAATGTAATCAAACGTACCCGTTAGGGTCCATTTTGTTCCATATATATTGTCAGAGTAACACACTTGTAAGGGTCAATTTAGACCCCCCCCCCTCCCGGCTTGAGATGCGATCCCTTCGACTATAGGTTCAACTCCAGACAGAGCCTCTACTCCTCTCAAGAATCAACCCTGTTGTCACATCACAGGTTTTACAGATGTAAAATAAGTCTGAGAAATTAGTTTTTTTGACCAAGCTCCATTGTCTTTTTGTTGTTTTTTTCCACCCAGAGTGAGCAGGGAGAAGAATCTAACAGTAAAGAAGCATGTCAAAGAGAACAATGTGTTGTGTGTTATCTACTTAGCAGATACACCATGTTTTTTTTTTACCATTTTGAAAAATATTTTAAAATTGTTCAACTAGCCGATGTAAAAAATGTAAAAAAAAAAAGGCTAGGAAGTTTAGGGATAAGGGGTAAGGAACTATGGCGAAAATATGGCCCTTACAATTCAGGGTGGTCTGCTCGCGATGGACGTCTGTTAGCTCCTCAGAGACTACTTGTAAATATTGATCACTGACGTGTGCTGAACGAACCTGCTGTCCCGTGACTCTCTCTTCCCGTGCCCTCGCCTATGGTATAGAATGTTTCATTCAGGGATCACATACGCTCCGGGTCACCGTGTCCCCGTTCTCTCACTCTCTACACCGAGTTTCCAATTACGCAACAGACCGACTACTGTTTAGAGAGATTTGTTTTCCGCACACAGGCAGCAGCAGTGAAGGGATAAAACTGAGGTCACACTTCAGACTTCAGTTCTTTATGTCCTTTCTCTAAGTGTACGTCCTTGAGGAGTAGGCCAAGTTAAAGACACTATAATTTCGAGAGCAAAAGGAAACAACATGTTGAATACTTCATGCTGGCTTTTCTCCCTTTACTGGTGGTAAAAGAGGGAAGTGGACACAATGATCTCTCAGATAATCTCCCTTATTTATCTGTTTAGCGGAGGGAGAAAAATAAAATCAGGCTTTTCCTTGTGTGAAGGTGTGTACATTTTACATGAACAGTTCATCTGAAGGTGTTTCCTGCTTGAGCAACAAGGCCTTATCCTCACATCCCACGCATGCACATAAACAGTCAGGTTTTGATTAAGACATTGGCTTTACAACCAGCCCTGTGTACTGTAAACAACATCCTTTATGGTTTTATGGCTCTATTTTTGCCCATCTGCTGGGCAGTTTGACAGATCTTAACTGGCTTTCGTCGCACTTTTTTGGAACACACGTCTTCGGGCGTGTCGAGTATTAACGCAAGATTACGGTTCGCTTCCACTGCAAAGCAGGACAGCCCACGCGGTTTTGCAACCCTCCTAATGATTTAACCCAGAGATACTGTTCAGGATCCACTTTGCAAATGTGCATGGACGCTGTCATGTCAGCCTGTCTGTAAAAATATCCTATTCTATCAGACGCTATAGGGTTCATGTGAGTAAATGGTGCATTTATATAGCGCCTTTAACCAAGGCGCTTTACATAGATTGTGCATTACATTCACCCATTCACACACACATTCATACACCGATTGCGGCGGAAGCCATGCAAGGTACCAACCAGCACATCGGGAGCAATTTGGGGTTCAGTGTCTTGCCCAAGGACACTTCGACATGTAGACAGGAGGAGCCGGGATTCGAACCGCCGACCCATGGATCATTGGACGACCTGCTCTACCTCTTGAGCCACAGTCGCCCAATATAAGTACAATGGATATACTGTAAATGCAGTGGGGAAAGGACCTGGACATTTTCTGTTATGGGTGACCTCTAAGCTACCCTGTCCCCAAGCTAATTAAGTCATCTATTGACTCATTTTATCTTTAATCAGTGCCTTTGTCCGTCATACCAGTTAATCATTCATGTCTTTAGACTGTATTGTACATGCAATTCAAATCCACACATGCTGTTGTCAGAAAGAACTCCTGAATAGCCGGCGTTCTCAATAAAGACAATCTAACCACTTAAACACTATGACCGGAGTCCCCCAGGGCTCTATACTACTAGCCCCCCTTCAACACGCACACATCTACTACACGCTCTATAAGCTTACAGATATGCTATTGTAATGTACGACAACTATAAAATGACCACTTGAAAACCAGAACCCAATTCTGGGGTAGCATTAGCACAAAAGAATATCAGATCTACAAGTTTGTAGATCGGCTACTTTTGACAAAGATTTTGTGTAGAGTGAAAAAAGCTGTCCAAGTACAAACTACAAAGCCAACTCAGATCCAGTTTACTAAGAGGGAAGTTAAGTGGTTCATCGGACTAATCAATATTTTATGTTTATAAAACAAAAAAACAAGTCAACAATAGAATAATCACTAAGAGAATAATTGATAGTTCTAGCCCTACTTCCTAGACAGGGAACCTTTCAACAGCTTGCAGTGAATGACATGGTAAACAAAGCCAGCGGAAACCCTCATTCATAATCAGAAAGTGCTGTTTTCTGCTGAACTGACACGGCCTTGAGTAAACGGGGCCTAACTGGGCTCCACCGCCCAGCGTGGGCGGCTCTGCTCTGTGTGTGACACATCGCTGTCAGGAAGCAATCAAGTGACCACACAATGACTCACTGCAAGTTTCACTGCAGTGCAAGCCCTAACAAAATAAAAGCCCTTGTTCAAGAGCGGCCAAAACCCTGAGCAGTGGTTAACAAAATAAAATCCCTTTTTCGACAGCAGCCAAAACAGATTTTCTGTTCTTACAGAAATGTGACGTTCGAGTTAAAGATTTGCGCACCTCTCAGGTGTATTTCTGGCAGTTTCAATGATAATGGAAACCTTTGGGGTGTTTCAGGTTGCACTCGCACACATGTGAAATTTGTCCTCTGCACCTCACTAAGAGCACTGAGCGCTAAGACAGCACATTTAACCATTTACAGAACAAAAACGGAATAATTCATAATTCACCCCTTGCTGACCATGAAAATAATAGAATACAATCATATTCAAGGATTCCCCAACAGTACAAACCCTGGATATCATCTGTAATAGCATATTATGTCTGTAAAGACTATAGCTACAACATAGCTTTGTATATAGTAAATAACTGGTCTTGTGGCCTATTGGTATTCCTAAATGGACTGGGTTCATTAGACACTGAAACTCCAGTAGATTCAAGGATTTCCAGCACTCATACAAATCCTGGTTAGACGGGATAGTTCAGGAGTTGTTGTTTTTTAGTTCTGGGCTTGATATCGCAAATCCTGCGGTTTTGGTCAAATATTTGAAAGCAGTTCTAAATCTGCCCCTACTGTTACTCAGAAATGTCTTCCTAATGGAAACAAATGAGGTAAAACAGTTACTGAGAGATGGGTCAGCTAGCCAGTTTCAGTTTTTTGTGAGACAACGGCTAAAATGCTAGCTGACCCATTTATTTCTCAGTAAAGGTCCCTGCACACAGAGCGCGTTTTTCGTTTTTTGCGGCATTTCTCCATCGGTTTTACGAAAAATGCGTCCAGTGCGTCCACAACGGTTTGACCACAATCTAGGGATTTTGCAAATATTTATTAACCAATGAAAAGTATTAACAAGAGCTTGTGACTAAATAACTACACTGGATACGCAATTACGCATTGGTGCCCCCCCTTCACACACAACCCATGAAAAAGTAAGTGTTTTAGACCTATAAGCCCCCCCCTAACCTGACTCCGCCAGATGGGGCAGCAGAGAGTACACTGGGTTCCCCCCTCCTGCTCCCATCTGGGAACTCTCAGGCAGACTTGTTGATGCCCGGCCACAAAACGGCCTGGACAATCAGCGGCAGCTAGAGGCGGGATCAAGGCATACACAGTGCTGCCTTGATCCCGCCTCTAGCTGCTGCTGATTGGCGGTGGCTGGGGGACAGGGGCTATAGTATTATGTATTAATGGTGATGGCGGTGGCTGGGGGACAGGGGCTATAGTATTATGTATTAATGGTGATGGCGGTGGCTGGGGGACAGGGGCTATAGTATTGTATTAATGGTGATGGCTATAGTATTGCTAAAGGTCTTGTGGTTCCTGACCTGGGGTCTCTGACGGAGCAGCTCCTGTTGCTTCAGTCGCAGCCGTTCCTTCTCCATCTGCTGCAGCCTGAGCTGGCCGTTGCCCCCCAGGACCGAGCTGTGGGCGGGAGGCGGCCCCCCGTGCAGCTTCACTGGGGCACTCTGGGAGATCCTCTGCTGGTTCAGGGCTGTAGCGGAAGATTAAAGAGGGAAGATAAGGACCAGATAAAACAGTGGGTGGAAGAAGTGCTTTTAAGTTAGATATGTTATCTCCATGTTTTAACTTTTGTAAATGAACGCCCCACTTGATCATCCTCTAAGTCAACCATGTAGTGGAGTAGAAGTATAAAGTGTTGAAAAATGTGGCATTTTTCTAAATTAATGTAAAAGTACCTTTAAATTGCATTACAGTACTTGAGTAAATGTAATTAAGTTACTTTCCACCACTGCCCGTGGGGAAATTCAGGCGTCGTACCAGCAATAGCAGTCAGTGTGAAAGACAGGATGGGTACAGGTAAGAGATAAGAGCAAGATTACAAATATATATAATAAATATAAAGATGTAGCGTTTGGGATAGCGTGGTTATATATGGGGTTCAGTTAAACCAGTTTCTAATGAGTGTTTTTTATTTATTATTATTATTGAATTATGTGGCAGTGTGAAAGAAAGGTTACAAATCAAAATATCAGTCAGCAGCTTGAATCCAAAATTGCTAAATCAACAACAAGCATATCATAACCGACGTAAAAGCCAAAAGACAAAACTTGATTAGTCCCCGAAGGGAATTTCACAAAGAGCATCATCCAGGATAGCCAGGAGTCAAATATAGAATATCCTTGCGTTAGTCTGACACAGTCGACATGACTGCTCGATCTGCAGCATTTAGTCTGACACGAAGCACATAAAAGAGCCGAGCCAGTGTAGCAGGTTGCGTGGGGCGAGGGAACTCCCGATGGAGGGTTTGCGCCAAGTCTCAAAGAACAATTAATTCCTGTAAGACCTGATTCCCTCCCACTCGCTGACTGAGACAAGGCTTTGTGTGGAGTTTTTTTTTGTACATTGCATCAGTCATGAGTGATCCTCATTGAGCCGTTTTTGTTTCCCTCAAAACAAGTAACAGATTATCCCGGCAGATTCGACTGACCGGCCCTGACGTTTTCCGTTTGCATGCATCGTTAATCAACACGCACACATAAAGCCAGCGTTATATACTTGGTTGTGCATCGTGTCTCGCGGCAAAAATAGCAGACCAAGCTCAATGCGGCGTTGCAGCACGACATCTCTTGAGCTTGTAGATCTTCTATTTTCGGCGCGAGACACCAGAATAGAGCAAGTATAAGACCAGGCTGGGCTCTGCATCGTGTGTGCTTTTGTTTAGCCCTGCTGAGTGCAATGAATCAATTCAACTCGCTACGCCCTGTGGGTGACGAACAACTACAACAGGGATTTGCCATGTAAACACTGTTTGCTATTGTCTTTACTTTCCAAAGCACTCGCTCAGCCAAGGTGAGCCCATTAAGGGCTATTGAAGTCAAGTACCTCAAAACAAAATCATGACTTCAGAATACCTGATCACTCCCCGAAAGATCTTTTGTTATTCCGTATCCCAGCGGGGCGTGTGTGTGTATAGAGATGGAGTCGGGGGTGATTTGAGGGGTGGGGCGCTGGCTCTAATAAAGATCAGTGAAAAACAACACGTAATTGTGGCAATCAATGCAAAGTAGGCCAAGCCGTTTGTTTTTATCACCGTAAGCAGCGCAAGAGAAGAAACTAAAGGCGCTCAAACCCACAAGGGTGTTTGCAGTCGTTTGAACCAATGAGGAGCACTGTTTATTTATGCAGCCTGAGGCACCGCGAGGCGAAAACAAAGCTATCGACGGGCCGGAGCCACAATTTTCATGTGGTGCTGCTTTTCTGTCTACAGTGTCCCCCTTCCTGCCCCCTCCACTATAGCCCACAAAACCACCACTACTCCCCCCTCCCGGTTCTCTCTCATCTCCATTCAATCACTGTCTGTTTACACTATCTGTGTTTCTGAATGGGCCCTGGGCTCTCCCTGGGAAGCTCTGGAGGCCCCGCCCTGCCTGGGCTGGGCTCCCCCCCGATTGCTTGCGCACGCAAGCGCGCGCGCGCACACGCACACACGCACACACACACGGCAATATAAACGTATGTTTTCTTATGCCAATAAAGCTCCATTGAATTGAATTGTGAGGACTATTTTGGTAGTACAAAGTACGAATCAGGCATAACTCCTAACCTGAATCACACATTCTACGATACTTGTGGGGACATTTGATCCTCAAAAGTATACCCACACACACACACACACACACACACACACACACACACACACACACACACACACACACACACACACACACACACACACACACACACACACACACACACACACACACACACACACACACACACACACACACACACACACACACACACACACACACACACACACACACACACACACACACACACACACACACACACACACACACACACACACACACAACTGAAGCAGTGCGTTACATCTCTTATCTCCGTCAGATACAGGGCCCTTGTCGGCCCTGATAGCTCTCACCATCAGGGCACCATTAGAGCACATGGGGGCAGTTGGCAGTCTGTCAGTTGAGATGGACACTTTACAGCACTGTTTCCCAAACAGTGGGTCGGGACCTATTTGTGGGTCGCGGACAAATTTTTATGAGCTTGTAGAACAGGTATAAAGGAGTAAAAATTGCAATATTTGACTCTCAGATATAGTGCAGTAAGTATAAGACCCGTCTGAACCGAGTGGTGCTGTACTGTACTGTACTGTAAGCCCAACACGTTGTGAGCTTGTAGGTCTGTTATTACTGTACTGTACTATGTCATGTACTGTACTTCGTACTGTACTGTACTGTACTGTACTGTACTGTACTGTACTGTACTGTACTGTACTGTACTGTACTGTACTGTACTGTACTGTACTGTACTGTACTGTACTGTACATTGGAAAGCTCCCATATATGGAGATCCCTGATATATTGGCCTCACACATCAAACCCTTAGATCTCCATATATGGATATACGTATGTCAGAACCTGTTCTGACATTCCATATGTTGATCCATATGTTGATCCTTCAACAGGCCCACCTGTCCATTCAAACCCTAGACAGGCATGCCCCAAAGTTATTAGTGCAGCCACTCAAAGAAATACCTTTAAGTTGTACTTAAATACCATACTTGGTACATGTACTTAATTACTTTCCACTACTGGGCGAGGAGGTAGAAGGCGGTAATACAGGTGGTGACAGATGGTCCACCCAGGAGACGAGGGACAAAGTTAATGACCGTCTGCCCTTTGTCATCTTCACGAAATGCAACAGGCCCACGAATCAGTGGGCCTACTGGGGATAAGGAAAGTGGAGAAATAGTCTGGATGTGATACAAACACTTATCGTCTTGTGCCCTGGCAAGGTTTGGGTAGAACTGTCTAACCTAAGCGGAGCTGGTTTCACTTGGCAAGGAGATGAGAAGAAAGGGGAAAACAAAACAAAACATCTGGCAAAGAGGCAAGCAACAGACCATCAGAATATATTTGTAAACATATTTTGTATTTCCGGATAGATATATCCTATGGGCATCGAGTTTGCTGCATTATGAAATATGAAATGTGGGATTCAATTAACGTTTCACTTGACCTTTTCATTTGAACAAAATTCAAACAAGTGAGTCTAAATGTATAAATGAGTTTCATAACGACTTTGCCATCCCCGCAGCGCAGTGGAAAAGTGCTCGGCACGTTGTGACCATAAAAAACTACCATGCGGCTGGCTGGCTGGAAAAGATGAGCACTTCACATGAATGACATCATCAAGCACTTGCCGACAATGTGCCAACTCTCCTGGCGAAGGGCTACGACGAAAGAGTAAGGGGAAAAAAAGTCAAGGTTTCCCGGTGAAAACCAATTCCAATGTGCATGAATATATATCTGCCGATTGTGTTTGTGCCCAGCGGTTCCTTCGACGCATGTCTGGAAAACAACAGAAGAGCTGCAGTGTATAACATGCCCACATAGGTCGGCCCCATCTTGAACTTCGCCACAGTGCTCGCTGCTCACCACCTCCTTGGATCTTAAGGGGGCTGGTTAGGTCATGCTTATCCCTCTATGCCAGTGGATCTCAAAGTGGGGTCCTGGGATCCCGTGCGTCCTTGAGGGGGTTCCAGGGAGTCCCCAGCAAAATTGGAACATCTTTGAACCTATTCCATACTTCAGCTATCTGCCATTTTCAAAACACGTGGAAAAATCTTGAATAAATGTGGAACATTTTTGAACAAAATGCAGTCTTCTCCTCCTATGGGGGCCCCTGGCACAAACAATTTTCAAATGGGGGTCCACAGCCGAAAACATATCAATGGGGGAGGGGTCTTTGAGTTGACATGAAAATGTTTGAGAACCACTGCTCTATGCCCCCCCCCCCCCCCCTGCTTTTGCCTTGCCTCTCCTTGCCCCCACCACTGCTCCATCCCCTCCTCCCCTCACATTGGAGTTCTTTGACTGAAAAGGTCTGGAACAGATTAAGAGTTGGACCACAGTATAAAGAGGCCTGGCAGTGATTCAAGTCTGTCTGGGGCTGTAGCAGCAGAATGGGGCCGGGCCTGCCTGCCTGCGCTGGGCCTCACACGGGGGAAAGCCAGTCGGCAACAACCCCTCAGTTAAAGGCGCTGCGCCGCTTCTCTTCTCAAAGCCCAAATTAGCCTCCATTATCAAAGCAGCTGGCTTACGATTGGAGACCCACATAGCAGGCAGTAGTGTGTGGAGGCTTTCTAAACCGGCACAGCCCAATTCCCATGCACAGCACAGGAAATCATTCCATGTAGATTCACTTCTGAAGACAGACTGACTTTAAAAAAAAAGTGAATAGCCACTCATGAAATAGCAAGTATAATATTCCTGCTGGTCCTCCCACATTTGAGACTGTTGCACTTGAGTTGAGTGAGATTTGCATTTCTTAACCTATAACGTAATGACGTGCAGCGATGATTTAAAACCATGTACAATGTAGTCAACTTGGACAATATGGCACCTAATGAGTTAACGCAGCTCTCTCCCGCTCTCTTTCAGGGGCCCACCAGGCTTGTGTGTTCAAGACTTATAAATCTTCAAAGAGCTTATCCCATCTGAGCTGCCTCCTCTTCCCAGCTGCCCCAGTCCTCTCTAACCCACTCCATGTTTTTGCACTTCCCCGCCTGCCCGGTCTCGGGAGTGGGACACGCATTTACTTGCAAGGGGGGAGAAGTAGAAGAAGAAGAAGAAAAAAAACTGCTCTAAGCTAGGTAACAATACTGCTAAAATTAAACAAGATAACAGGCTGCGGTGCGTGTTCACACATGTTGCCTTTGTCAAACGAGGGCGAGCTAGCTTCCCTGGGGAATGGTGGCTCTAATGAAGGGGATGGCACCTCAAGCGTAAATGAGTCAGAGTGACATAAGCAAGGAGCCTTCATCTCCCTGTGTGAGCCTCCCTGGCACCACACAAGGATTAGCTCATTCCCATGGCTGGAGAGATCTTTAAAAAAGGACTACTAAAAAAATAAATAAAAAATAAACACTCCAAAGAAATTCATTACTGTCCAACACCTCTCCCAAATAAAAAGATTAATATTTAGGTTTAGATTAGAAACCATTTAGATGGATTGAGATAGAGAAATAGTAAGGTGAGTGACAACACAACACCAACTCTATTTTACAGTTTCACTCGTACCTCAACCTGTCCATCCGTCCCCTGCCCGTGCCCACGTACAGACTAAACTGTGAAATACTAGCTTAGCCCGGGGAGGTGGCTGGAGGAGCATTAATGAGCGACTCAGCTGTTGCTGAAACACCAAAATGGCAAACAAAAGGTTAGGTGCTTTGTGTGTGTGTGTGTGTGTGTGTGTTTCCCAGGCACCTAGTAGCAGCAGGGTTCTGGAGATATGTTAAACGTTGATTATAAGACGCGGCGCCTCAGCCCGACTCGTCACTACAAAACAATGTACGACTGGGGTGAGATGAACTATGAATCACACTGAATGCCAGTGGTTGAAAAAGTACTCACATTTTGTACTTAAGTAAAATACTGCAATGTAGAAATACTCCGTTACAAGTAAAAGTCCAGAACACATTACTTGAGTAAAGGTATAAAAGTATTGGTATTAAAATGTACTTAAAGTACCAAAAGTATAAAGTACAAATTATCCAAAATGGCCCGTTTCACAAGTTTTCAAATTTATAAAATGTGCAAATAATATTTAGAAAATAGCAGATCTACAAGCTCACAGTGAGCTTGTAGATCGGCTATTTTCAAATGGCCAAAATGTATATAAGGCTGAAGTTGTACATTGTATGTTTTGTAATAATAATCAAAATCAAAAGTAATACGCAAGCAAAAGGTTTTCTAATAATTGTAGTGGCGTAAAAGTAATATAGACTGAGTACTGTATGCACATGCATAAAGTGAATGGCAAATCGAGTGGCAAAGTGAGAGGCAAAGTGAGTTTAATATTGTTTAATGCAATCAAAATTCTGTTTGGATGTATGGGCTGTCAAAGCCAGAAAGTATTATTTTTCCACTCAGTAGGCTTTCCTGCATAACTTCCGGGTTTGATGATGATGTCACGCACATACCCTCTATTTTTGCCTCCTTCCTCCTCACTGTCGATACACTAGTGTTTGCTGTCGGGTGGAAACCCTGCATGTCCAAAACCATACCCTTGTTCCAACGTAGATTATTTTTTTGTCACAAGCTTCTGATAATACAAGCACAGATGCATGAGCACTTTCACTTTCGTTTCAAAAATAGTCCAAACAACTGATCTACAAGCTCGCGGCACGTTGCGATCTTGTAGAACGGCAATTTTCGCATGACACCGTTGCAAGATGAAGTCACTCGTTTGTGGAAAGAGAAAAAAAGTTTGAAAGTTGAAATATGGAGATGCAAGGTTTCTACCCGACAGCAACGACAAATCTGGGGGTGCTTGACGTGAAAATGTTTTTGAGAACAAGTTGTATGAGTGACATATGAGCTCACCAAAGCGTGGGTCGAGTCTGGGGTCCAGCCAGGACGTAGTCTTGTTCTTGTGATTGATGTAGTAGATCTCCCCGTCTGAGGTAATGGCCTGCTCCCAGCCCTCAGGGAGAGGACCTAGAGGAGAAGAACAGGTGAAAAGTTCAGGTTGTGGGAGATGTAACGTTGACGTCGCTGCGTAGGAAAAGGAGCAGGTGTTTGGACATGGGCTTGAAGCATGGGGTGAAAATCCCAAAGAATTAAATAATGAGTAAAGTGATTCATTCATGAATCATGGAGCTCAAGCACAAGGCTTTGATGGGTAGCAGATCTACAAGCTCTCAACATGTCATTCTGCAATGCGTTGTGAGCTTGTTGATCAGAGATTTGGAAAATAATTGAAAAAAATATTGGAATGATTTGATTTTAGATACAGTAGGCCCCTACTATATAAACTAATACCAAGGTGTCAGTCAAGGAGTTCCCAAACGCATCGTACAGGACGAGTCACGTTCTACCTCAGTCTCACCCCTCCTAAGGAAAATTCCTGCCCGTTGGACAGATCTGATGCACACTGCAACACTGTGACATGTAACAACTAGACTGACTGCATCCATATCTACTCTACAAAACTTTATTGAAATTAGGGGGTGCAACAGTTAATCAAACTAACTAATTCAATTGGTTAATTTATACATTTATAATTTATAAATCACATTGCAACTTTAAAAGCATCATTATCACAGAACAAGTCTAACCTACAGCTTTGTGCACAGTTGTGCCTTTCTGCAGGGTTTGTTTGGAGTAACAATGGTAACTGGCTGGGCACTGGCAGGCTGGGCACTGGCAGGCTGGGCACTGGCAGGCTGCCGTGGATATTCCATTATGGGGATGAGCGGATGTTCCTGAACTGCAATCTTAAGACTTTGACTCAACTTAAGTCCCAAACATCATGGATTTGTGACTTGACAGCCCTGTTAAGGGGTAAAACTAGGAGTAACTTATTGGTGTACTACTAATGGATGACACAATCCTGGAAATAATGCTTATGACATGATAAAGAACACATTTTGTCATGTTACCCTTCAAGACGGGAATCCATTTTGGGGTAGTTGTTGCTATGTACAGTATATAGCAACATAATTGTTTTTTAATTTCTCAGGTCTAAATTGGTTGTAAAAGAGTATCCATTTTTTAATATTATCGTTTATAATTAAATACATTATTGTAATATTGTCGGGCTTAAACTCTAAACTGTAATCTATATTTGGCTGCACAAATGTGCAGTGACATTTACATCATTGTTCCATAAATGTTTTATTGAACGTTTACCAAGTTAACCATTTGCAAGTAGCTCAATTTGTCCTTACTCAATGAAACACTTTCTTTCAAAGTATCTTTAACTTAGGAATTTCAGCCATAAATATTCCACTAGAAATATATCAACTCAGACTGCGAGTGTGTGTGTGTGCGTACGCGAGATTGAGTCCAAGACAAGAGCTAAGGCATTGGCTAAATTTAGTTTGATGTCTGCGACAATTGGCAGTAAGAGAGGATGTGTGCGTGCCGTGTGTGTGTGTGTGTGTGTGTGTGTGTGTGTGTGAGAGAGATGGGGGTCCATAGCCAAATACATATCAATTTGGGGGTCCTCGACATGCAGTGCTTCTCAAATAGTAGTGCAGTGTGCGTACCGCTGGCTGGGTTCATGATGTTCTGTTGCTGGACTGGCACTGGACTGGCAGGGGCAGCCTGGTTCATCTGAAGTAGAGCTTTGCGTGGGTCCTGCCAGGTGGTGGACTGATCCAGGTGACTGCAAGGAGACAAGGACAGTTCAATCACTGTTTTCCTCAAACAGTGGGTCGGGACCATTTGTGGGTCACGACTGGAGTAATAATCCCAATTTTCTTTTCAAAATATACATATATTTTTCAAATGATTAAAAAAATAGAAAAGAAAAGATGAAAAAAACAATTTCATACATTTTTAAAAACAAAGAAAAACAAATAGAAAAAAACGGTAGTGAAAGTAGTCGATCTACAAGCTCGCAACAGGCACGAAGCAAGGCGTTGTGCCCTTGTAGATCTGCTAATTTTAATAGTTTCACTTACTTTAGTTTCACTTAACTAGCAAACGTCTAATCTCTTTTGTGGGTCTCGACCTGAAAGGTTTGGGAACCACTGACGCAACTTCTTTTTGTGTAATTTAACCACCTGAACCCTAGCGTGGTAATAGGCCAAGTTGGCCAACATTCTGCGAAAACAAATCTTGTGTGATGTACAGTGGCTCAGGAGGTAGAGCGGAAGGTTCCAAGTTCAATTCCGGACTCCCTCAGAGTTAGTGTCGAAGTGTCCTTGAGCAATATGCTGAACCCCTAAATGCTGCCGATGAGCGGGTTCTTACGTCCCCACCAAAGAGGTCCAGGTGTTATTTTGTGCAAAAGCTCATTATTGGCTATTTCCCCTACCATAAGCCCTCAATGGGGTGTTGGGTTTTATTGCTAATTTGCTTATTTTCATTTAAATTAGTAAAGTGTGCCACTTGGGATACTATTTACATTATGAAGAGAGGATATATATTTTTTTTTAAATTGAAATAAGCGAATTAGCACTAAAACACAACGCCCAATTGAGGGCTTATGGTAGGGGAAATAGCCAATGATGAGTTTTTGCACAAAATAACACCGGGGCCTCTTTGGTGGGGATGTAAGAACTAATAAAGGTAAGAAAGATTTCTAGTCCGAAATTCTCCTTTAAAATAATAGTATTCGCAATCTTGCACCGTTATTTTGTTGTCACAGGTAAATTATGGATTTCAAGCCTCGGTTTATGTCCACTGATAAGCAATTAAGCATACAACATGTTATGGTATTATGTGAAAGCATTCAGAAACACCACAAAGAGACCAAGCACATACCATAAAAAGATCATGGCAAATCATTCAAAAATAAAGGAATTTGCAAATAGACTGTCCAATAATTGAGATTCTGTGATTCAAAGGGTCCATCAGGAACTGCAGGCAATGACATTAGCTACTGTAGTTAAATTGGGGTGTTTTATCAAAGTGAAACTTACAGGAACAGATGACTCAGGGCAGTTTCAATAAACTAGTTTAACCCATGATGACTAAATGATGACTTGCAGAACAAGAAAAGGAAGACAATCCAATCCACACGGCATTTCCATTGAAATACACATAATTCCACTGCCTCAATGCACCTGGCTTTGGACAAGCAGCCTTTCAATATCACATTAAAATATTTTTACATTTTAATAATATTAGTAAGATACAGTTTACCATTTTTGGTATGCCACCATTGTACAACAAAGTTTAATACAGTGGCTAATCCAACTAATCAATTTAGTCAATATGTATACAAATATAGTTGCAAAATATTCCACGCAAATATTGTAACACCCCAACACTGTTTCTCCATCTATTAAGGCTCGTCTTCACAGGAGGGGAGGGGGTGTTACTGCAGGGCGGGGTAGGGGCAGGGGGGTCCGCCACATTGTCTGGCGTTCTGCGAAGGCATTGATAATTAGTGTTCTGTTGGCACTTGTTGCTTGATTAAGATGGAGGGTTTATACAGGAAGCACCTCCTCTCCCGAATCGGGACCCTCTCCATTGTGGGAGGGGTCAGTGCGAGGCCTCCACACAGGGGGTCCCCCCTACTTTCCTGGAAGCTGCTCGGACACTGCAGAGTGTCGGGGGGCTTTAACAATCTGGCGCCACGTTTACAAAGCTTTCACCTGCTGGACAAAGGCGCAGACTGAGCTACGACCTAAAACCTCACCATTCACTTGTTTTCTTTTTTTTCTCCTTTTTAAGCCCACCAACCACACACACACAGGCACACACACACACACACACACACACACACACACACACAGAACTTTCATGCAAATGGCCGCCGTACTTAAGCTGTATGATTATGCAACTCTGCACTGTAAGTCTTACATGAAACGGTTCATTTATATTATGTTTTGTTTATAGACCAGCATCTTCCCTTTTATTTGATTAAAGCGCTTTGTCAACGATCTTCTTTTCTTTCTATAACAAGGGACAATACCAATTAATTAATCATTATGACTCTCACACATGACTGGATTATTTCAATACATGTGGTAAATAGAACGCAAACAATGCAAGAACCCCTCGTTAATAAACCAAGGCACATCTCCGCCAAATCATGCAATCCTGCCTTTATTTGATAAAAAAAAGTTCCATTACAGTCCTGATTTTAGGTGCAGCTGGAGTGAAGTGTGAGATTCAGGGTTTCTCTTGGCCTCTACGGTAATCCCAGCCTGTATGTCTGTCTGCCTGCCTGCCTGCTCTGTATCCCAGCCCAGAGAGAGCCTGACTCAGCACTCCTACCCCCCACACAAAGAGACCCATTTTGAAGCCCCCTCTTGTTTATGCTTTACTGATCAAAGGAGCTGCCAAATCCCCCACCAGCCGCCCCCCCCCCCCCCACACACACACACACACACACACACACACACACACACACACACACACACACACACACACACACACACACACACACACACACACACACACACACACACACACACACACACACACACACACACACACACACACACACACACACACACACACACACACACACACACACACACACACACACACACACACACACACACACACACACACACACAAATAGCTCTAGCTGCTAAGACCGGAGAGGCCCCTTGAGAAGGGTCAAAGCGGGGAGGGGAGAGACGACTACGAAAGAAAAGAGAGAGAGAGAGAAAAAGAAAAAGGCATGGACGGAAGCAATCCCTCAGAACTCCATTGGCTGCGTAAGTTGCTGTGGTACTTTTACACTCTCAGGGACCAAACCCCCTCCCCCTCCCCTTTGTAGCCGCCTTCCCACCCTGGAAACTATGACATTTATAATGGAGGGGAGGGCTGAGAGAGAGAGAGGGGGGGGGGGGGGGATAAAGAAAGTAAAGGGAGGGCGTATCATAAATGAGAGAAAGAGGCCATGCACAGTTGCACACCCTGGTACGCCAATACATGCTCAAGGTAAAAAATACAGATTGTTGGTTTAGCAAAAGGGTCGTTCACACCAAGCACGCTTGACTATCGCTGTGGTCTGGCAGAAACCTCTTATCTCCATATTTTAACGTATGCTTTGTTTTCCGTAAATTAATGCCCTACTTCGTCATACTAAACCTACAGTGTCACACAAAGTAGCAACAATAGCAGATGTACGCAACACGTTTTGAGCTTGTGGATCTAGCATTTTGGCTATATATATAAATAAAAAAATCCTGAATTGTAACAGTTTGGGACATGAGGTTTCCACCCGATAGCAACAATATTACTATCGGTTTAACTCAAGTGGATGGCAGAGTCCACACCACAACTATAATAAAGACAAGTGGTGAATGACATTGTTATAGTGTTTGATGTTAACATCCCTGGCCTTCAAGCTATAAGTACTCAAATGTTTTACTTAAGTAAAAGTATCAATACTGCAATAAAGAAATACTATGTTAAAGTAAAACATTTGGAATTCAAAATTTACTTGAGTAAAAGTACCAAAGTATTGGTATCAAAATGTACTTAAAGTACTCATAATGCAGAATGTTCCGGTCAAGGTTTTCAAATGTATAAAAACCTTTTGAAACCTACAAGCTTACAATGTGTCAGATCGTGACACATTGTGAGATTGTAAATCTGCTATTTTCAAGTGTCAGAAATGTATATAGGGCTGAAGTGGTCAATGTGTGTTTTGGACCCCCATTAGAAAATATATGCCAAGGACCCCCAAAAGAGACGTTTTTTACAGCTCTAACAGTGATTTTCAACCATTTTAATTTCAAGGACCCCTCAGTTTGACATGCATTAGTCTACGGACCCCCATTTAATGGCATTTCTATCTCTGGGATCGCGTGAATCTCGTTTGCGTCCGAGTATAGGCATGGTAACGCCCCGCCTGCCTGTGATTGGCCTACCGACACTGCCCGTCTCGACTGTCCTCCAAGGTGGATATAGCTATGCTGGATAGTCTGATGCAAGGTTACTCCGTGGTGAGAAATAATACAAGTATGGTATGATACAAGAGAACTATAACTTGTAACTTTTATTTTTGTAGAAGAGGAAAACTAATATTGTTTATGTCGTTTGCTTTGATGGAATAATTGATCGAACATGCACGCCGTAATATGATTTGATTTGGATGCGTTTGTGTTGATTATTGTGTATTATTTGTTTGTATGTGTAAAGTTGAAACATTATTGTACTATAAAAAGGTCTATTTTACCTTCATCTTTATCCTTTCTTTTTTTTAATAATTTTTATCCCACGATTTTGTAACCCATTTTTCACCCCTGTGTCAATTATCTAGTGATCCTGGGCTCTACACACCCTCCGCCAACCTAGTCCCCATATATGGGGGACATGGGGAGAGCAACGGACTTGAACTCATGCTTCCTTCATGCCTGAGTGACAGGGGGGAGTTTCCTTGGTTGGACAGGGGGGAAGGAACACGTTATTCCAACCAGTTCCTTTCCCCTCGGCTGGCCAGGGGGAAGCAGTTTAGAGACCAGGATTACTGCATGTTTTTGTGAGGGTACCTACCCTCTTTATCATTTTTAGTGTAATAGTATTAGTTTACTATAATTAGATTAATACACGATAATCAACACTAACACTTTATTTAGAACACACCCAAATCAAATCATAGTACAACGTACGTGTTCAATCAATTATTCAATCTAAGCAAATGGCATAAACAATATTAGTTTGCCTCTTCTACAAAAATAAAACATAGAAGTTAGTTACAAGGCTATATTCTGTCGCGCGTGCCAAGCTGTATTTATTTCTCAATCTCACCACAGAGTAACCTTGCGTCTCGGAGGATGGTCAAGACGGGCAGTGTCGGTAGGCCAATCACAGGCAGGCAGGGCGTTACCATGCCTATGCTTGGACGCAAACGAGATTCACGCTCTGGGATCCCCAATTTAGATTGTAAAATCAATGTTAATTTAACTCTGAGTGTACACAAATGGCACCATTTGGTTCCATTTGAACACTCTCAGAGTTACAGACCCATAAGGGTTCATTTGGTTCCAAACTATCACTTAGCTGGGGACACCCTGGAACTCCATCAAGGACCCCTGGGGGTCCCCGGACCCCACTTTGGGAACCAATGACAGTGATCAGATGGATTTAGCTATGCACGTACAACAGAGATATTAGCGGCAAACCACGAGCCGGTCAAACATTAATGACCAGTTACCAGCCAGCAGCAGCACCCATACAAACATGTAATGCCTTCGGGAGAGGGGAGCAAAACACTGCTTGTTTTGCCCCCCCCCCCTACCCCTACCCCTACAGGCTACAGGCTACAGGGCTACATTCAGGATGCAACATCCCGACTGTAGCCCAGAGAGACAAATTAAACCAAGTTTGACAACGCTTTACATTAGAAGCAGAACAATGAGGACGATCATTTGGAAACCTACACTATGGTATGATTGACTGCACAGGGTAACCGTGAAACCTGGTAAATAAATTACAGGTGGGCAGCCAACCAGGCTTTGAAACTAAAAGGATAATTCATTCACACAAGCGGAAGCAACTCTTCATGATATAGTAATACACTTCCAATCACAAAACATTATCCATATGAATGCCAAATTAAAAAAAAGTGTATTATTGCCAGTGGCAAATACAGCAGATTTTATTTGTATGCTCTTTGATACTAGTATTTGGCCAAAACATCAGTGCCACGCCCAATCAATACTGTCATGGCAATAATATGGACTGGGGGCAATCATTTGAGAGTGTATGACTGATGCCGAGATGTAGAATAAAAAGGCAATTTGACACTTTAAAGCCAGTACAATAAATCGCACAAATGCCATTCCTTTGCCCTTACTGGAAAAGCTACGCTAGGGGGTGGGGTACAGGTCATGTTTTTCAGATAAAAGCATATGCGTTCTGGGGGAAACAGTAAACACCTTGATACTGATCCACGGCCAGGCCACTTCTGGTGTCTGAAGCAGCAGTTCACAACTCCAAGCCAAAAAACCCTGAGTATAATATACTTATAGTTCTAGCTATCAAATTGGGGACTAATTTGGTGTCTGGGACACCAGGTGAGCACAATTAAATCCTTTTGCAGAATAAAAAGCCAAGTCTACTCCAGAGTCCAGACTGGGTCCCCCGGATTTAGAGTGGCGAACCATCAGCGTACAGCACGATGGGGCTTGGCTCGTCCTTTTTCGCTTACGCTGTCATCATGGTTGCCTGTGGGTTCAGTAAAGAACAGAGTGCTCCTCCTGGTCCACCAAGGCCTCTGTGACTGATGGCCCAATTATCAAGGTGGTGTTTATTGTGCCAGCGTTATTTATAATGTCACATGCTGGGGGTGGCCGGGCTCTTGGGTCCTCTTCACATGAGGACTAAAAGTAAAAACCTGACTTCAGTTCAATGACTTGGCACGGAAACCATTTTGGTGCCGTACTGAACACTATGCAAAATGAAATATGTGTTGCTTTATTTTGTTGAGAATTGATGAGTGTTGCGATGCGTTGTGAGCTTGTTGATGAGCCGTTTAGAGTAGACATTTGTTCTCTTTAAAAAAAAAAAAAAACCTTTGAAGGTTTCCACCTCACAGCAACATTAGTAAGTATATTAAAAGGGACACTTCACCCCTTTTGCAACCAGATCTTACTTTAATGATGTTTGGGAGACAATAAACACTTTCATTGGGGTTTTTATGTGGGTAATATGCGTTTTGAATATTTTAGTATTTCCAAGTGTCCATGATGTCATGGACACTGGGGTCACTTCCTTCCTGGACTACAATTCCCATAATGCTTTGGTGCACTGCTCCTCCTTGTGGATAGGCAGAGGGCTGTCTTACTGAGACAACATGTAGTCCAGGAAGTAAGTGAGCCCAGTGTCCATGACGCTTGGAAATACTAAAATACATACATAAAAAACCCCAGGAAAGTGTTTCTTGTCTCCCAAACATCATTAAAATAAGATCTGGTTGCAAAAGGGGTGAAGTGGCCCTTTAAGAACAGTTGCAAACTTGTTCACAGTGACACTCTCTGCCACAATACTGCCTTGGTATTTTGCACACATGGAATATTGAGCCTTTCCCATTATGCACAGAGAATGTCTCAATCCAGTTTTGACTATATTATATCAAAAAAGGAGCTGAGCTTTAGATCTGAATCTAAACAAAACCCACATTTGCTCTACTGTGAGATTTTTCCTTTTCTCCAAGGCGTGAAAAAAAAGAAAGCCACACATCTCTCTGGTGTAAATAGGGCCAAAGTGCAGGCAGCCACACAGCCGAGTTGTCAAATGTTAAAAATGGTATCTCTCCCTAGGCCACAGCGGCTCCACCCAGAAAATATATGGTGGGAAGATGGTTAAAGCTGCTATAAGCAATAATATGTCCACATTTTAAAGACTTTTTTTTGGGGGGTAATCTGCATTCAAAGATTTTCCTAGAAGCTTTGTCATTGGTCGATTTGCCTGTCTACTTCCTGATTCGTTAGTCATTTCGACTGGGTTTTTTTTTCCCGGGAGCATTTTACTCATTGCTGGCTGTCTGACATATTATTGCTTATAGCTACTATAACGGCTGCACAAAATGCAAACGACTACAGGTAATTTTGTTTGGTTTTGTTTTTCATTAAAAAAAAAAACCTTTTCAAACTTTGTTCGGCTTTCATGCAGAATCTCATCTCAGGCTAACAATTCAACTTGCATATTGAAGGCAATATCTTATTTTAATTCTTTTTTAAATTGAGCAAATTATAGGCATTAGCAATCCCCAGAACCCATTTCTGGCTTATTGAAAAATAAAATAAAATGCTGCATCCACAATCCACATCACTGTTCATATACTATAGCTAGCAATTGCAGCGTTGGAGCCAAAATTGTCCATGGTTTACATTTGGCAGCTAAGTATATGAACCTAGCTGTGGGGTGCTAGCCCTAAGTGCTTTGGCCCTGTGGGGGGGGGGGTTCCAGTCGGAGGCACCCAGATGAGGATAACCCCCTCCACTCTGACTGGACAGGGGTCCTGGAACGCCTCACTGCCTCTCTATCAGCAGGACATCATCAAGAGAGATTATTGGACCAACCTCTGTGACCCTGTGGTGGGTTTATGTTTCTACTTTGAAGGGGGTCCCCATATCAGCAAAGGAACCAAGTGTCAGTTCCCTGTCAGTGTAGCACAGGATATTCAATCATGTTCCTTACATTTCTGCACCTACCTACACTACAGTAGGCTTCTTTCTAAGACGAGCCATTGTGTCACATGTTTAATATTTGAAAATTAATGTTCAGTTAATGGAGTTTTTATAAAATTAATCAAAGAAATATGGGTCAATGTGTTTACAAAAAGAAATACTGATGTTAGTGATGTATAAGCCATGTAATTCCATCCATGAATCAAATAAAGTAGCATAGCTTTCTCTGCATGTATCACAACTGCAG
Organism: Electrona antarctica; assembly: GCF_951216825.1. NCBI lineage: Eukaryota > Metazoa > Chordata > Actinopteri > Myctophiformes > Myctophidae > Electrona > Electrona antarctica. The sequence goes on along the minus strand of NC_136792.1, from coordinate 21,491,531 downwards.
TGGGATTTGAATAAAAATGTCATTGACCAAGTGGTGCCGTTGAGTTTTGAGTACTTTCGGGAACTCTAAACCCCACTCGAGAAAAGTTCCTTCCTGAATGAAGAGAGATACTGCATCTCTGTGGAGATGCCCTCCGTTGACAGTGGGGGCATTGATGTCTGGAGCAGAGGTGTTACATCAGGGCTTTGGTAAACACTGGCCTGACTTTCTCACAGTCCCATTTGTGTACCGAGCTGACAGGGCCCAGTTCAACAGGAAGGGGGCTTGTCGGTGTGTGGTCAATAAACCCAAAAAACCTTTAACAAACTTTAGGGCAGGCCGAAGCTGGGAGACTGCGAGGCTACTCAGTTTGAGTAGCCTTAAATAGTGTCATGTAAAGCCACATTTGCATGTTTACCGGCTGACACTCGACACTGGATACTATGGGTAACAAACTACTAGCATACCGCCTCATGTTAGATTGATGTGTTCTCATTACACAACCCAACTCCAGTTCACTGCACTAAACCATATCACACACAAATGTTACTGCAAATGGGGTGGCAAGCCTAGAAAGCTAGGCCATGTGGCAGACGACTTAAATTGAATCAGGTAGAGCAGGGGTGCCCATACGTTTTTGACTTGAGAGCTACTTTCAAAACGACCAGCTCAACAAGATCTACCAACCAAAAAAAATCTATTATACCATTGCTGAAAATAGTTTAAAAAAATGTACTTGAGGGGGCTTTGGATTAGCGGCGCTGGCATTACATATAAGACAAACGCACATGGAATGGGAATAGAGGGGGGGAAATGGAAATGGTATTTTTTTTTTGGTATACGACTTTGTAAGGCTACTGATGGTTGTACGCAACAATTTGAAAACAAAGTATTGCATTGTGTGTTTGAGCTGACAGGCCCTTTTTGATGTCAATCAAGTCACCGTAATTCAAGTGGCAGATGCCACCTTTTGGGCACCTGAGGTAGAGTCAACCTCATTGCATGGAAATCTTCAGGACGTGACAATTTCAAACTTGTGAATCCATCCATATAGATAGTTTACAAGACAAGAGGAGGATTGCAATGGGGGTACCTTTTGAGTTTAAATCAGCTCTGCTATCATGTGCCTGCGCGCCACACACACACACACACACACACACACACACACACACACACACACACACACACACACACACACACACACACACACACACACACACACACACACACACACACACACACACACACACACACACACACACACACACACACACACACACACACACACACACACACACACACACACACACACACACACACACACGCTTTGATAGCTAGTTTAGAGAATGTCTGCTGTACGTTGCTTCCTGAACATCTGTTGAATCACGCTAAAAGTCAAAGAGACCTCTTCTTAAGCACAGTAAAAAAATGAGTGCGTGTATAGTATTCATTGTGACCTGAGGCCATGTGACTTTAGCGTATAATTGCACAGAATAACAGGGTAAAGCATCATAAACCACAACCCAAGCCCCTGCAAAGAAGAGGAAGTAATCAATAAATGTCATCACTTTGAATAAGATAAGATAATGCTTTTATTGATCCCCGGAGGGAGTTTGCCATGAGAGTAGGGATTCATAGACAATACGAATACCTACTGAGCCTAGTGTGCCTCCCTCCACTTCCACTTTACCTACAGTGCAAACAAAACTTAATCTTAATCCTACAAGTCCTTTTAAAACTTGTGTAGAATAAGATGCCTGAAAAATGATACGTCTGAATTTATTCCACGCGTTCACATTTGTCGGCAGACACAGAATATTTACATGACGCATCAGTGCAACTATACCAAAAGAGGGTAAGTTAATTATCTGGTGGTCTCGCTGTCGCTTAGGAAAATTTAGCGTGACTAGTAATGTGAAACAGGCGACTATGGGAGAAAACAACATTGTGAAACACAAGACATTTCACATGAGACATTTTTATAGCCAAATAGAATCATTATCACATAAAAAAGGCCAAATGTGGGGAAGTACTAGTAAAGTGGGCTTCATCAAAAAGCTACACGTGGTCTTTAGGTCAGATAATGGCACCCCAGGTTCTGGTTGACTTCCCACGGAAAAAAAAGAAAGCTGCATTTAATAAGCCCCGGAAGCCCTGATTACCCCTCCTATACCACTTGGTCGAAATGATACGCGAGTTATACTTACACGGTGTCGCTCACCAACACCAGCAGATCTACAAGCTAACATGTCATACTGTGACGCGCCACGCGCTTGTGGATCTGCTGTTTCGGTGCGCAACAGAGTATAATAACTCAGGCTTTAAGGAAACCTTCATTAGTTTATGACCCCGGACCTGGAAGAGAGTAGCCCTGCCCCCCATCCTAGCACTGAGCAAGGTGACCCAACCTCCTGCCCCTGCTGCTATAAATCAAAGACCACAGCAAACTGCAGGAAGAAAAGAGGAGGAAAGGTCAACAGACTTTGTTGACATTCTACCCAATCTTCCCCTTAACCACATGAACCCTCGTGTCCCCATTTGAAGGGAGGGTGGGGTTCTGTGGGGGGGGGGGGGGGGGGGGGGGGGGGGGTGCAAAAAATTGCAGATCAGTGTGTCGCATTGTGAGTGTTTAGAGCTGTATTTTCTGCTAAGAGGTTTGATGTAGGCAAATGAAATGAGTTCTAGATTTGGTAAAAGAGATTTGTTGATTGGAAAGGGGAGGGGGGCTAGTAGACCCTGGGAGACTCCTGTCAATGAAGTATATAGGGTTGTTAAGTGGTCTACCCCCCCCCCCCCCCCCCCCCGTTGGCAACCCAAAATATGGTTGCCAACGATATTGTATATTGATTCCTCTATTGATACCCATTCATTAAGACTTGGAACATGTAATAGCATCTGGAGCCATCATAACAAGAACAATCAGTGGTAAAAAAATAAAAATAAAAGCAGTCCCAACTGTAAAGGAAGCCTCGCACATTTAACGCCATTGGCATAGATCTACGGCAATTGGTCTTTTATAGTGCTTATGATCGATCAAGTCATAATGCTACTTATATTAGCATTGGGTTGCTAGGTGATGAACAGCAGTGGAGTGCGCACCATCTTGAATTTTACACATTGTAAGTAACATTTGTAACATCCGGTCGCAGGTTTTGGCTTTTCAAAATAAGAGTAAAACGGGGGAAAATCCTGGCATGAATTACACCTAATTTATTCATTAATCCTGGCTGGTAGTGTGTTAAACTTCATCCCAGCCATTTATCTATTTTTGGACGGCTCACATGTGTCTCAACAGGCCTGTGGACTGAATAAAGATCACCTTTTCTCTGCAGGGACAAAGGGAGGGCCAGAGTCTAGCCCCCCCAACCCCCCCCCCCCCCCCCCACCCCTCCAATACACACTCCCCCCCTCTCTCTTCCAGTCATCTCCACATGATTGCCATTAAACTCCCCTGACAAAAGAAAGGAACCACCACAGTGCCGTGGTTCCATTCATGCTCAAATGGATGTTGGGTTTAAAGGGAACCACGGCACGGAGCCGTGACTCACCGACCTGATTCATAGCCAAACTGTAGGCATCATATTCCTCCAAATGACTCACGGTGAACTCACAAACAAACAGAGAAGGGGGAAGATAAACGTAAAATCCCCACCGCGCACAACTCTCTCTCACCCTGGCTGGGGGTTAATGGATGAGTGTGTGAAAGGACAACAGCGGTCACCTGGTTGAAATCGGACTCCTCCTGCTCTACTGGCTAGTGAAGCCCCACTCCCTCCCTCCACCACTTGTGCGTGCGCGCGCGCGCACACACACACACACACACACACACACACACACACACACACACACACACACACACACACACACACACACACACACACACACACACACACACACACACACACACACACACACACACACACACACACACACACACACACACACACACACACACACACACACACACACACACACACACACACACACACACACACACACACACACACACACACACACACACACGCGCACACACGCACACACGCACACACACGCACACACACGCACACGATCGACTCTTTAACGTTCACACACAAACTCCGCTTCCCTCCCTGCAACACGTCTGTGTCAGACAGCCGTGTGTTTATAAATAGGGGAGTGTCTTTTCCAGCAGTGTGGCCACTGAGGCCGCCTTTAATTTCAGATCAAGTGTCTGCACTTTGATCTGCCGCGGTAGATGGAGAGAAATTATATTTTTTTCCTCTCCTTGGCTCACACTGGACACAAGCGAAGCCAGGCTCCAGGGACAAGCTGTGACACAGCGAGTCAAATGCAGGCCAATTCTGGGCCTAGGGTTAATCCACTCAGTGTAGCAAGTTACACAATAGTTATGGTACATTTTGGGACTCCTTTGTTTGTATGTGTACAAACACACTTGATGATGGATTATGGATGATTATGGAATTGTGCAATAACACAAAAAACTAAAGCGTCATCACAACAATGGAAAATTATCTTCAAATAGTGAAATGATTATTATTATTATTTTCTTTTTACAAATCCCCCCCCCCCCCCCCCCCAACCCATAAATTATGTTTTTGTTTGCATTCTACAAAAACAAGTTATGTCAGTCTGGTTCTGCCCACCATTGCACACGATCCATTCGTTTCCAACTGCAGTGATCCAGTGAACGTCTGTGAGAACAGCCTTCTCTGTCAATCTCCTACCCCCAATCCCTTATTACAATTTCAGAGGAGCCTCCCCAAAACAGGCCAGATGTTCTCCAGATGTGAAACATTTAAACATCTGGCCCTCAAAGCTTTCTTTTTTATCCCAGTAAATTTGAGGGCTATCATGTTTGTTCAGACCCTGTCATTGGTCAGGATGATTTTTTGTTATTTTCTTTCCCCCCAGAAAGTGGACGATGGCTTGTATCTGACGATAACAGGAAAGGGGACTTTTGCGCTGAACTCACCTCTGTGCCAAAATAGCACATAATCACTCAATTTCAGAGAAAATAACCCATTGAAGGAATACAGCAGCATAGAAGGGACCCTCAAAATAATCATATTTGAAAAAGGGACCGCCCAGAGTATCGGTACAACTCGAATAGAAATCAGACGCTCACACTGACCACTAAATGTTACCGATACAATGCAGTGAGGGCGTTTCTCCGTTTCTCCAGCATTTGCCTATGGATCATTGATGTAGTAGAGATCCACTCCGACTCCGTAGCAGATGAGTTTTGCAGACCTGGCTGTCCTGTGCTGTCTGGGGCAGCTTACAGTGGTCCATTGTTTCTACTGAAACCTGAGCTCAGGGAAAGGATCACCAACTAGAGCAGCGGCAGTACTCCTACAGAGGAGGTACTCTTGTTTGCAGCGGCTCCCAAAAATCTAATAACCTGCAATTTAAAGTCCCAAATGGCATCTTCTTAAAAAGACACCGACACTGGTCCCCGGTGCACACTCAAGGAGATCATTTGCAAATCACGGTGAGCAAAAAAAATAAATAAAAAATCTGGGCAGGTTACAACGAATAGCTAGCTATCCTTGCAGCTGACGGAATGAATAGGGCAGCGTGCAGCGCTGACAGCAACGCATACTTGCATAGCCTACTTGCATGCTTGTATAACCTACTTACTTGAGGAAGTATCTCTGGCCAGAGGCAGTCTTGGCCATCTCCCACCCCGGGGGCAGGGGCATGTCATCGGGAATCTCATAGGAGGACTGGCGGAGGTGCTGAGGGGAGGCACCTGCCGGGGGCATCAGCGCACCACCAGGGGAGACGGCTCCCAGCTGAAGGGAGGCGGGGGATGAGTGTGCACGGACGTGGTGAGGGGCCATGGCCCCAGCGGTCCCTCCGTCTGTGCTAGCCTATGGGGAGAGGAGGCAAACAGCAATTGGATGTGATTTACAAAATGACCACCAAAAAAGCCTTGAAATAATAATATTAATAATAAAGCAATGCTAACACTGATTTTTCAATGCGAGTTAATCTTAACAGATGATATAGAGCTAGAGTGGGGTTTGTGGACTCCCAGGGTTCTCGAAGGGGGGGTCCTTGATGTGACAAAGTTTGCGAATCCCTGATCTAGACTTTTAGATATGAGTGATACTTTTGTATTCATGTATGATGACAATGTTTTCATAAACTATGTAAATCTGTGCAGCTCTCCTGTCCTTGGGGGCAGTGTGTGCGCATGCTCCGACACGTCTGTGCTGCTCCAGGACTGCGCATGCGCCCTGGTTCCAAAACTTCCGAAAAATCACAGCAACAGTTGGACTTGGACAGAGAGAGGAGCAGTCATCATACATGTTATAATCGCTCTCTCTATATATAAGCACTCTCTTCTGGACTGAACATCTGCATATAGGCCTACATCTAATAGTCACGTCACTGTCAAGTAACAGGCCCATTTTCAACGTCTCGTTTTAATAAAAAATAAAGGCCTATTAAACTAACTGTTCATTTAGGTAGTTTAAATATTGTTAACTTGGTTAATGAATAAAATAAACTAGCCTATTTTCAACTATTCACGGGTGTTTTAAGCAGCAGATAATTTTTCGTGACATTATGTTTCATAGTGGGCTGTTATGGAAGCCCACCACAGCTCAATATCCGAACGCTAGCTCTGGTCCATAGCTCTAATGCGTTGCAACGCATTAGAGCTATGGACCAGAGCTAACTACAGACCAGGCTCAAAGTCTTGTAGACTAATATGCACATATTTTTGATAATCTCCTCGATTTATGGATTTGTTAGTGGGGGGGTAAGGTAACACCGTTGTGTGTGAAAGATATAGGCATATAACAGCTACAAATGAAGCAGGTAGCCTACTATTACGAATGCACAGTTGCACACACACGTAATACTCGTCCTAGGACGGTGTCACAAGCTGAAAACAACACGCTGTCAATCGCGTTGTGTAGGCTAGAAGAAGTGTGTTCTTTTCAGCAAGGTTCTCAAAGTGGGCAGGTTAATGAGGTTATTTATTTTAAGGGGCTCCAAATTGACCCATTCCATGACGACTGTACTAATTCTTTAAAAACATTTTGTAACACCCTCACATAGTTATGGTTTGTCTTTGAAACAAACTGCTTAAATACAACTTTGAAGCAGTGCTTTATTAAAGCACCAGGCGAGACGATCAGGGGGATCATATTTCTTACTTGTCTGGAATGGGAGTTTGGTTCGGGGGGCTTGAAGAAGGAGTCCGGCAGCTTCCTCATCCTCATGGGGACGGAGGGGGGCAAGATGGTGTTTTTGGGGTTCATCACGGCGTTGAACAGCGCTTCCAAGTCGGTCTCCGAGTCTCCCCGGACGTGCACGATCTGGTGTCCCGCAGGGGGGTTGCTGCTGTGCTGCTGGCTCGGATCCATTATGTAGGCTATGTATGTCCCCCAAAAAGAAAAACTGCACAAAAAACAAAAAAACAATAACCTTCCCGACAAAAGGGGTGTCAAAAAGAAGACAACGTTTTAAGCCGTTCCAAACTTTTTTTTGTTTACGTAGTAAGATAGAGGAAAGCCAGTTTTAATGGTTTTTCCGTGTCATTCTACAAGTTGACAGCGTCCTTTCCAACACCAACAAGTTGTGTTAGCTGTCGAAGTTTGCAGTAAAATAGAACTTTCCCCTGCCGTTTCTCGAGGGCATACTTGTATAATGTGTAACAAAGCGCATATCTACCACCGCAGAGCAGACTGTAACCTTTTGGCGTAGTCAAAGCCGAACTGTAACAGAAAAAAAGCGCAAATAAAGCCACGACAGAATGCTTAGAAATAAAACTCCCAGCTTGCGTTTTTGATGCCCGTTCAGTTCGGGCTATATTGCCTCATAACATTACAATAAAAATAACTATTGATGGTGCAGTGCAAATCACTGCCCCCCTAAAAGTTTTCGAAAAGTTTCTTCTTCTTTGACTCTCGGGTCTAAACTTTGGGCAGGACATCAAACTTTATGACTCATGCGATGTCTGCACCAGAGGCGGAGCCCGGCTTTAATTGGGACAAGGGCCGTTAAAGGTACAGTTCACCGATGCTATGCTTGCAACACAGAAGACAGTTTGGTGGAAGAATAGTGAAAGTAGCAATAATAATAATAATAATCTGTTACAAGTAAAAACCTTGTATTACGACATTTTACAAAAGTATTGGCATCAAATTGTACTTAAAGTAGGCTACCAAAAGTAAAAGTACTCATTATCTTTTTCAAAATTGCAGATCATCAAGCTCATAGAGATTGTAGGTTGGCTAGCCTATTTCTGAATATATCCAAATTTATAAAAAAAAAAAAAATAGGGCTTAATTGGTTAATGTATGTTTTGAAATAACATACACATACATTAACCAAATAGCTCCGTTTGGAACCTCAATATCTATGCTGCTACGCTTAAGTGTAGCAGTGTAGATATTGAGGTTCCAAACAGAGCTAGGCCTAAATATAGGCCTACAAAGAAACTAACATGAGACTGAGATGAAGTGGAGTATAAGTATTGAAAAAGTAAATACTCAACAGGATGTACTTGTCTTAAGTACAGTACTTGAGTAAATGTACATACTTTTCTTTCCACCACTGTGTGGCAGTGATTCCTACATGCTGTAGGCCTGTTGCTGTATGTATCAGTGGTTCTCAAACTTTTACATTTTAAGGGCCCCTATACCAGGTAAACAGGTACTGTAAGTGGCTCAGGGGTAGAGTAGCCGGTAGAGTGACCAAAACTATTGGTTCCCAGTTCGACCATCGGTGTATGAATGTGTGGGTGAATGTAATGCACAATCTACGTAAAATGCTTTGGATAAAAGCGCTATATAAATGCATTTACGTAAGTGTCAATTTAGTTCTATTTGTACACTCTCAGACACCTGAAAGGGGTTAATTTGGAACCTCCTCAAGGGACCCTAGTTTGAGAACCACTGGCCTATAGGCTATTTGACATATGAGTGTTTATTTGGGGCAACAACATTGAAGTTAAGAGATGAGCTGAATAACACATGTAGGCTACGCACCAATCAACATATGGCATAATGAGACAGCAAAAATGACGTAATCAAATAATTTGAAATGTACGTTTTTGCAATGAAGAGGTGCATATATGGATGTGTGTGTGTGTGTGTGTGTGTGTGTGTGTGTGTGTGTGTGTGTGTGTGTGTGTGTGTGTGTGTGTGTGTGTGTGTGTGTGTGTGTGTGTGTGTGTGTGTGTGTGTGTGTGTGTGTGTGTGTGTGTGTGTGAGTGTGTGTGTGTGTGTGTGTGTGTGTGTGTGTGGGTGTGTTGGCATTGTCTTTGATATGGCTTTATTAAAAAAAATCACACCTGTGTGAACTGAGTGGTGTAAGGTCTTATATAGACTGATCAGCTGTGGTCTGACGTAATGTCTGACGTAATGAAATCACACCCGTGTGAACTGGGTGACCATAGCAACCATGCTCATTTTTTGGTACGAACAGACAGACAGACAAACAGACAGACACGTAAACTAACAAAGCCAGTTGTAGGAGTGGTTTACACCACTCAAAAAAATAAGATTACTGGTATGTTTTTGGCTTTTCTGCCTTTATTGATAGTATCAAGTGAAGATGGACAGGAAAGTGGGGGAGAGACATGCAGCAAAGGTCGTCATGAACGGGACTCGAACACGCGACACGCTGTCAGGCCAAAGCCTATATGTGTCATGCGCCTGGACCACTTGGCCAGCGGGCACCCTGATATGGCTTTATAAACAAGGTTAAAAAGTGCTTCAGAGAAATACATCACCTTCCGGCCAATCAATTTTGGCGTCCTCACTTTTCTATGCTCACTTGAATCACTTTTTATCCTCACATTCCGTGCTCAGCCAATCCAATCAGTCCAATTAAAGTCCTCACTTTTTATCTTCAATACGTACGTTAATAATAATAATAATACGATTTATATACTGTATAGCGCTTTTCTAGGTAGGCTACCCAAAGTCGCTTTACAGAACAGAAATAAAAACAATTTTATTAGAAAACTAGTTAAAAGGTTAAAAGTGCTCAGTTGCTCAGCCAATCACATCATCGCTATGGAATGCTCAGCCAATCAAATCATCACTATGGGGTACACACGCACACACAAAACTGGGCAAAACATTAATCTGGATGGGCATATTCTTTTGACCAGTGACATGAACTTAATTCCATTATGCTCTCTCTTTTTTGTTTTCTTTATGCATGAATTATGCATGTCTACTGAATGTCTCATCCAATGCTATAAACTAAATCTAAACTAAATCATTTACTAGTACTTTTTTTCCCTTTTTTTTCCTTGAGTATTTCCAATTTTCAATACTTTTACTTTCAGTGCAATCAGATATAAGACTTTTCTGTTTGGATATGGGCTGTCAAGGCCAGAAAGTAGTTTTTTGCCACTCAGTAGGCGTTCCAGCATAACTTCCGGATATGATGATGATGTCCCTCACATACCCTCTATTGTACTTTTTACTCCACTACAATTATTTGAAAACTTTAGTTACTTGCTACTTTGTAGAATTGGATTATTATTACAAAACATAGCACATTAACCACTTCAGCCCTATTTAAACGTTGGCTATGTAAGCTTGTAGATCGGCTATTTTAAAAATATTTTTATATTGAAAACTGCATAATGAGTACTTTCTACTTTTTCAAATTTGAATTCCAAACTTTTACTTGTCTACATTGAAGCCTATTGATAAGTAAAAAATGTGAATACTTTGTTCTGCCACTGGTCTCATCTTGGGGTGACAGCCTCATGAACAAATCAGTGTTTTGATTTAAAGAAATAATCCCACAACTCTTGAGGTTGTTGTCTCTCGTCATTATGCATATGCTGCCCCCCCCCCCTTTTTTACAGTGCTGCTGAAATCCATGCAGTTCCCACAATTGTTATGCAAATGAGACCCCTGGTTCCATTGAGAAATATTTTTGTCAAGATCCACTCTTTAGATGTGGAGGCTCTGTTTCAACTCTTTTCCCATACATACATACGTACGTACATACATACATACATACATACATACATACATACATACATACATACATACATACATACATACATACATACATACATACATACATACACATATAGCCATGCAGAATTAATCATTATGAACCCCCTGTTAAATCGCTCCCAGACACAGTAAAGTCACAATGAACAGTGTTCCACTGTGAAATGCCTTTTTTAGTTTTTACATTTGTTTAACGACATATTATTTTATTATTATTATTATTATTAGAACTCCAAAATTGCAACGTTAATTATGAGTTCAGTGTGCAAAACCATACCTATATTAGATTGTTATCACCATGAAACTTCCCCAGTTGATTACTTACACGAAGACAATGATTTATTGTATTACAAATTTTGTTTAAATATGCAAATGAGGCATTACATAGGAAAAAATACAAAAAATAGAAAATATGAAAAAGCTATACTACTGTGGAAGGGTTATCACATATAATAATGTACTTATATTGATCCTATACAGTATAAACAATTTAATATAGGTATAGTTTTGCCCACTCAATTCATGATTAACGTTCCAATTCTGGAGCTCTGGCTCATGTACTAAGAACCAAAAATAACTGAACCGGTTCCCATTGGGAACCAACCGGTGGAAAAGGGGTCACTGTGCAATGCTTTGATTTGAAAAGTTGTCAAAACAGTGGTTTGCGTCAAAGCATGAACAAGGAACTTTAGGATGTTTAAAATATTCTTCTTTTTGAGTAGTGCAGCCACTCCATTGCGTAGCTACAGTATATGTGTCCCTGCCTGTGTCTGTCTGAGCACAGAAACTGCCTGCCTGTATGTGTTTGAGCACGGAAATAGTGTTATATCGTCTGTTGACTCCAAGTGTCACTGGAGTGTCACAACCTAACACACACACACACACACACACACACACACACACACACACACACACACACACACACACACACACACACACACACACACACACACACACTTTAACCGATTGTAGCCTAAGAAAATTACATCTAGCCTTTTGACCATATGCACACCGTGGCCATCTTGCAATTAAGTTAATGGCAGGTTGGTAACTAGGTGCAATTTCTCATTGGCAGCCCATACATCCAAACAGTCGAGCCGACTCAGCCCCGTCAGAGTTGTAACCCGTTATGGACAGAATTGTGAATAATGTCAAACCCGAACTCACCCAGCAGAGTGTAGCAAACCCTGCCAGGGGTTTTTGCCTATATTTGCTCATCTTCATTCCCGGTTTCCCGGCCTGGAGACAGTAGCGTTGCTCAAATTCCCGAGGCCCCCTGCAAGGAGGAGGGTGAGGCCCTTTCACCACAGTAGCCTGGAAGACTCACTTACCATCTTCTATGTTGCTTAACTTTTTCGCTGCTATCTACGTTTATAAACGTAGCTAGGCTATAGGTACCTAAAGGTGCTATCTACGTACATGTTCGTAGACAACCGTATACTCCATATATGAAAGCGGCAACCGTCAATTTACCTTTTAGCATTGCTGCGGTTACTATGGAGAGCCTCCGTCCCCACCAGCTATGGGATTTTTAAATCCAGCTCCATTGAGCCTCCATTATAACAGGATTTTCAAAGCGCTGTATGATGTATCTCTAAAGCTTCGAGCGCTGTCCATGGTGAGCCGCCGCGCATCCCGACGATCGTAAATCATTTGTGAGTTTGTATCGCATCACTGAGCACATGAGGTAACTGTTTGTAATGATAGCTAAGGGGTATGAGCTACTGCTAACGATGACTGTGCTCACAACAACAGCCCCCACCTCCCTGAATTACCTGGAAATAAAACAAGGATAGTAGAGTTAGAGCGGACGGGTGGTATTCGTTAGGTGTGCTTATGCTACCACCTAGCGGCAGTAATTGATTTAATATGGCCTCCCGACTGGTAGCAACAGAACAGATGTAAACATTTAAGCACATGGACCTCCCACACAGACAACAGATAGCTGGACAGCGATGATGTCACTCCCCGGGCTGATCTCAAATGTAAAATGGTGGCCAACCAAGATCTATTCCAAAGTTATTAGTTAGAGTTTGGCTATAGCTTTGGGCGAGTGAGCCCCAGTGTGTGTGTGTGTGGGGGGGAGGGGGGGGGGGGGGGGTACGGATATATACGTAGCTGGCAAAAACAGAGTGAAAGTGTTGGATATCACTGAACGGAGCTGCGGTACCACCTGTTTTGAATTTGCAATTTTGCACATAATACAGGAGGCAGTAGGACATTGCTTTGCTGAAAGCAAGTGCTTCCAAACACTGGTGGCAAGATGACCGCGGTCTGCAAAAGGTCAATATAGGCCTATATGTTAAAAAGTTTCTGGGGGAGGACCCCAGCCCCCCGCTTTGTGGGGGCAGTGCATGCTGCAATTTGGGCAGTGCATGCAATCATACAAAGATGTTCACTTAAATAATGAACTTTGGTTTAAGGATGGTCATTGCTTCAGTCATCAAATCAATTTCTGTAGGCCTACTCTTTGCGTTTTAATGGCTGAAAGTGTAATCCTGATTCCTTGATTCTCACAGTCCAATTGTTGGCAGCCCTGGCACGAGCGCGCGCACACACACACACACACACACACACACACACACACACACACACAAGGGAATTGCTTTGTTTTGAATGCAACAAGGGTGTCAGTGAAAAAAAGGAAAGGAGGAAAGGAAAGGAAAGGAAAGGAAAGGAAAGGAAAGGAAAGGAAAGGGAAAAAATCTACAATCTAAGATCGTAGGTAGGTAGGCCTATCCTACTCCTTTTGGCAAGCGGCACCGTCATACTACGGGAATAAATTAGGCTTAACACTGAATGGAGTGCAGCACTGCCTGTCTGTGTTATTATTGGACCACCCACTTAGCAGAGTGGAGCGGGGGCAATTTAGTCCAAAATGTCTTCATCCTGGCTGGGTTTTTGACTGACTCCAATTAAGCGTAAACTTGTTAAATGTTGCAGGATCAAGCCAGCATTATTTTGGACAGTCATTTGCCAAAACTCAATCCAACATAGTAACTGCTTTCACTTAATGAAAACAGAAAGATAATGGCTATAGACTGACTGAGGCTGGCTGCCATCTCTTCACAATGTGAGCGTAAGCGCCCCCTACAGTAATTATGCAGGAGGTCATAAACAATAAGCACGCACGCACACACGCACGAACGCACGCACACACACGCACACATCTTTTCTCTGTCTTTTAAGAAATAAATGGAAATTAAAGACATTTTGAATATAGGTAGATGGAGTTAGGATATGGATCAGCATCAGTTAGTGTATTATGATTGATTGATTTCCTACTTTTACTTTTTCCACTTTTATTTATGGTCATGTAGTCAAAAGTGTCCCAAGTGCATTATTATTATTATAAACCATTTATTGTGGCAAATTGTGGCGCTTGTAACAAATTGAGAACTTTTTTTCCCTTTTTTTTCGTGTTAAGTATAAAGGCTGTTAAAAGATGTTGCTAGTTTAGTGATGACATCAAAGTATTTTAGTGGGGGATCCTGGCAGGGCATCAGACTCAGGGTCTGGGACACCTGACAGCCTTTTGTTTGGAAGCTGGTCATTGGAACAGCTAAAAGGGACCCGTCAGAGCAAAGGACCCCAGGCTAGGATCTGGCCCATAAGGTGTCACACCTGTCAGGCTGACATTTACGTCCCTCCTCAAATAACCACAGTGGGCATCTATTGTCATCTTAGGACCGTTAAGAAGATTATTTCACACAGCTTGTCGAAGTGGTGCTCTAGGCATCAGATATAAGCTACTGCTATAGCCATATTGTGTTTCTCCATGTCTGTTATCTCTTGTCTTGTGACGTAGCCTATACGGTAAGTTCGCTGGGAGGCTAAAATGTGTGACGGGGTGGGTACTCTTCAAATGAGCTTGGGTCTCAAAATGAGCAAGTCCTGGCAGGTAGACTGAGGGCAGAGCCAGGCAGAGCCAGACATGCAGATTGTTTGAGGAGAGGGACAACTTAATACACCTCACTAACAGCCCCACCTTTTATGTTTCTCAGATAAGGCACACTGTAAAACTCTGACAGTGTACTGATGTCAAGTACACTCTCAGAGTTAACACTCAGAATTTTACAGTGCAGTAGCTTGTTAAAAGAGGCACTGTAGAGCAACATTTGATTAAAAAAACAACTACGTTTCAAGTATTATCTAAAGCTCTTATAAGCACCAATGCAAGTTGTTGTATTTGCAGTAGTTTACATGCCTTTTCATTTCAATACATGGCAAAATAGAATCACAACTTTCACTTTCATATAGCAATGATAACATTGTGAAACCTATCTATCTACTGTGTTGTTTCAGGCTTTGTTTAGTTTTTTTGACAGTTTTTAGACAGCGGGCAGAGAGGAGCAAAGACATGCAACTGAGGTTCCAAGCCATTATTGAACAAGGGACTCTGTAATCTAGTGTGGTCATCCTCCTGTCACCTACAGGGCCTGCTTATCAGGACATTTACTTAAAGT
Source organism: Electrona antarctica (assembly GCF_951216825.1). Taxonomy (NCBI): domain Eukaryota; kingdom Metazoa; phylum Chordata; class Actinopteri; order Myctophiformes; family Myctophidae; genus Electrona; species Electrona antarctica. Next base: position 21,476,086 of record NC_136792.1, on the reverse strand, counting down.
AGCACTTCACCCATTTTCAACCTACCTTCAATTGGCCCTCACTAATGTTCATTATAAGCTGGCACATTACTGTCCTTAGCACATTACTGTTTCCAGGCCCCTTGAGAACTCTCTCTCTCTCTGTTTGTCACTCTCTCTCTCTCTCTCTCTCTCTCTCTCTCTCTCTCTCTCTCTCTCTCTCTCTCTCTCTCTCTCTCTCTCTCGAGTGTGACAAACAGTGTGAGTAGTACCAGGACACAATTAATAGACGGGGGAAAAAACAGTTTGGAGCTACTAAAATACCTGCATTAGAATGAAGACAATTAACTAGCTAGGAAAATGGAGAACGGGGGGCATCTATAAAATAATTCAAAACATGAATGTTGGGACACGATTATAGGCTGATTCAGGGTACATTAATATACAAATACTTTAATACAAATTAAAAATAAAATAAAAGGTTGAAATCTTGTTTGAACTGACCAGTGTTAATTAGTGTTAAATTGACCCTTACAGGTCCATTTGGTTACTCTTTTGTCTTTGTCAGGTCATTGACAGTACAATTTGGTCATTTAACGCGTGTGAGTATGTGAGTGTGCAGGTTCCATTCTTATCCCAGCAGTCTGACAAGTGATGTGCAAGAACATTTCCTATCATTTTTTTTTAGAATTTTACTAGTATGCACTCCTCCTGGCGTACACAATAAAACCTGTGATCACTCAGTACATTGAGTCAGACCGAGAGCTCTCAAGGTGGATGCAGTTGTAAAAGGAGGTTGTAAAAGCCTCTGGCAGAGATTGACATCACCACCACCTTGTTGAGCCTGTAGATTGAGTCTGGAGCACACATACTATAATCTTCCGCTCTATACAGCCCTCAAGGAAAAGCAAACATCCACACCTTTCACATTGCAACATTGCTCTCTATGAATCATTTTCCTTTCCCCAGCCCATTTGTTCACTATACGTTACCTAGGACTGAAGTGCATTTAGTCTGACAGTAAATACAAACGTAGATCTGCTATTGTCGCTGCTCTTCTCAAAGTGGGTGCCATGGCACCATAGGGTGCCATGGCGCAAGTCCAGGGGCGCCACAGAATCCTTTGATAAATTTGGCGGCAATTTCACCTTTTGACGCCTTCTGGTCCGAAGGCCCACAGCGCCGATGTTGCCTTTTCACGCTTTTTGAGTGGTGCAAACCACTCCAACAACCAGCTTTGACTGTATCTATGTGTCTATGTGTCTATGTATGTGTGTACCTGTACGTGGCCCCACGTACATGTGAGCATGGTTGCTATGGTTAGTGTGTGACGTCACTGACTAGTTGCACCACTCAGTTCACACGGGTGTGATTTTTTAATATCAATTGATTACGGTTCACAACTGTGTTATGTACGCACTCGTAACACTCCGGTTCCGGTGCGATGAAAAAACCCCAGAAGAAAACCGGAAATGACAATTCCGCTGGCTTATGCTGACTATGGGGATGCAGTTTTTAGAATCGTAATATCTCTGATTCTTCTTTTTGGCTCAAAACAAGCTAGATTTGCATCTCATTTCTTCTCCTCTACATGTCACCCCCCCATCTCTCTCCCCATTTCCTGTCAGCCTACTGTCTGTCCCTCCATAAAAAATAAATAAAATAAAGGCGAAAGCCAAAAACAAAACAAAAAAAAGAAATGTCTCTGGTGGCTCTGGCAATTCTTTCCACTGTTGCATGAATGACTCACAGTGTTGCATGCATTGTTGCATGAATGATTCACAATTCAATTTCATATTTTGCTTAAGTCGATCTTATACAAAATAGACTAAGTGAGTTGACCAGTTGATTTTATTAGGTTTATCAAGGGAACAAAAAAAAACAAGGTATGCCTACATTTGAACCTGTATGCAGCAGAAATGCTTACAAATCAGGGTTTATAAATTATAAGAAACAAATGTAAAAGACACATGGTGCAGCATTCATTTCAAGTATATATATTAAGTTATTCTGTCTTGTAGCCCTATTTTTGGATTGTATAGATATTGTATCAACATCCTTCAATATAGATTACATAATGGTATTAATAAAGTAAAATAAATCAATAAAAAAGACAAACAAACTGTAATTAGGCACTTACAATAACATTGCCTAATAGCAATAATGTAATTGAAAGCTAAAACATGTTTTTTATATGTGTGTTACTGCAATAGCGTTAAACAAGTTTTGAACGACAGCTTGTTTCGGCCATACATATAATAAACAAAATATCGTCTCTGTCGTGTGGAAACCTCACATGTCCAAAAACTTTTACTTTTGATTAAAATTCAAAAGTAGCAAAATATACTGATCCACAAGCTCAAAACGTGTTGCTTTGTGCCACATTTCGAGTGTGTGGATCTGCTACTTTAGATACGTTTGTCTGACGCTGTAGTATGATCAAGTATGGAGTGACGCTGTATGATCAATAAAAAACAAACAAACAAAACTGTGGAGACTAGTTGTTTGAATTCATCCGGCTCGGCCGGGCACTTGGCCGCGTTCACAGAAGTCAATTCTGGCGGGGAGGGTGACCTCTGTCGCTGTATTAGTGACTCCTATACGTTTTGGACACGAGCGAGTGTTCAGTGGGGAGCTCAACCTTTTCAGGCCGCGATGCCCCTAACACCTCACTGTCAGGTGAAAACAAACGGCAGGTAGCATCACATGTATCAGAGGAGACAGGACAAATTAGGGTCAATTCTCTGTGACCATGCAGAAATGCAAAAGAGTTAGCTGTTTCAAATAAGGCTGCACCCATGATGGAAGTTTTGGAGGTGCTTGCTAATACAGTCGGCACAGGACATATGTACACCCCCCACACACACACACACTTTAAGCCTGGTGTCCTTATTTTTTAGCACAGTTTCCAACATTTTCAATCCCCCTTACCCCAAAAGTCTTCCAGATGTTTCACCAAATTTAAATTAACTGTTGTGATTGTGATCTTGTAGATAGGCTTTGCCATATGACCAAGTACTGTATATAGTGCTTACGTGGTTAAGAAAAGGTCCCTGGTGTGTTGTCTTTACAAATCAAACCCTGCATGTTCCGTACAGCCTATTGGCCCAGATGGATGGGATGTGGACGACAATCCAGCCAATCCAAAGACCTTCAGTCAGAACCTCCTCTGGTTGCGGGAGCGGCTGTCAGCCGAGAACGCACGGTGCTTGTGATAGGCCGTGGTTTTACTTTCCCGTATCTAAAATGGCCACAAGAAGGTAAGGTAAGGTAATGCGCCTTATCAAATTAGACATAAAGTTCAGAGCGATATTAATGCAAGCTTGGTTTGTTTACAAACACACACACTCACAGAGGTTGCATCACCATGCATGATGCTTCGAGTGGCAGCAACATCGCCCCCACTGTATTCCTGTACACCTGCAACATATAAGGGCCGATTCATACTCCTATTTTAGAGCCGAATAAAAGTCGGTTCGGCTCTGTATAGCCTACAATGTGACGTCATTTTTGAGGTTCGGGGGGGCAGGTACCGTCCTAAAGTCGGCTCTTCGGTGCTACTGAAAATTTCTGACGAGCCGAAATCATTTCGGCACTACAGCGCCGAAACAGCAGTAAAATAGGAGTTTGCAAGTCAAATCTATTTTGGCAATAAGTCAACCACTCCTTCCCTACTTCTGTTGTTGTTACCGATGATACTAATCAAAGCTCTGTTCCATTCTGGTCAAACAGTGCCAGGGTGCTGCTATTGTGCCCTTACGGGACCATTTGGTTCCATTTTTTGTTCCAAAAAGATTGAGAAACACTGTACACTAAATGGAACAGCTCCTTATTTAGAATCATTGGTAACACCTGTGAAGGAAGTAGGAAAGTGGCCCGGAAGTAGGAAGAGTTATTCTTTGTGTATGCGTATATCTATACACTCACACCACGCTAGACAGGAACGCCCAAAAACGTCACATCCGGGGTAAGAATTTACCCCGGAATTTTCTATGGCTGGCAACAGATCGGGCAACAGATCTTTCAACGTATGGCATTGCAAATACGTTTGATAATCGCTACTCTGCTCAATATTGTTTTGAAAATGCCGCAAATTGCATTGCAGTGAACGAGCGAAAATCACAACTTCCCCCGTTTGTGGGCGGAGTCACAGTTTGAGGCGCTGTTTACGTGCCGTGGTGTCAGTGTATTCTATGTCCGAGCATAGACATGGTAACGCCCTGCCTGCCTCTGATTGGAGGGAGGGTGAATCCATTTGACCCGACCGCCGCGTCGGTCGGTAGTCCGACACGGCCCTTGCTGTCTGATTGGCCTACCGACACTGCCGGCCTAACCAGACTTTCCTCCGAGGTGGATAGCTATATGCTGGATAGTCTGCCGCGAGGTTACTCCGTGGTGTATGATATAATACAAGAGAATAACAGCTTGGCACGCGCGACAGTAACTTTTATGTTTTGTAGAAGAGGCAAACTTGTTTATCCCGTTTATTTTACATGTGTACAGTGTAAACTTGAAACATTATTGTACTGTAAAAAGGTCTCTTTTCCCTTGATCTTTATCTTTTTTAGTATAATAGTATTAGTTTACTATAATTAGATTAATACACAATAATCAACACTAACACTTTAATTTAGAACACACCCAAATCAAATCATACAAATACGTGTTCAATCAATCATTCAATCAAAGCAAACGGCATAAACAATATTAGTTCTACAAAAATAAAAGTTAAGTTACTGTCACGCGTGCCAAGCTGTCATTCTCTTGTAGCCTACTTGTATTATTTCCCACCACGGAGTAACCTCGCGTCTCGGAGGACAGTCTGGCAAGACGGGCAGGGTTGGTAGGCCAATCAGAGGCAGGCGGGGCGTTACCATGTCTATGTCACATCATCTCAAATGACCTCTCTGAGGACATATATAGACAGCGCCGGAAGCTGTATGCGCAAGGAAACATGCTGTGTAGAAAATTTAGCATGTGCTCAGTACCGGTGAAGATTTCACTTTTTAAATCCTTTTGTACACCCCTGTATACCGCAGCTATGAGGCTGCTACTGAGAGCTCCAAGAAGCTCCAGTGCAAGCCACATGTTCGTCAGTGTTGGGGTCCCCACTTGCTCTGCTGTGCTGCGCAATCTTATGTATAGATTTATGTGCAGAGTATCTGAGTCAGTAAATGACATCATTGATGTCATTACTAACCCATTACGTAGTTCTGTCAGGTTCTCCTCCAGACTGTGGAACCATTGGCGAACTTGTTTGTATGTTCGAAACTGAACATTGTGGAACTCTTTTTATTGTATATTTCTTTCTATATTATCTTTTTTTTAATCTATTGTATTGTTGTTTTGTACAGATATGGATTCCCCTGAGTCTGCAATAAAGATTGAATTGAATTGATATGCTCGGACGTAGAATAGATATACGCTGTGTGCATAGAGCCTATAGGCACGAACATCGTCATCGGTCATCGGCGGGTATAGTACTTACAGTGCAGCTGGTGGTTGAGTCGTTCCAGGGAGAGCAGGATTTTTTGCTCCTCTAAGGACAGGCCGGTTTGGTGCAGGCTCCGCTGATGCAGTGCCGTGGGCCTCTGCGTTTGAGCTAGATCCATGGTAGTCATCGCATCCCTTTCTACTGCCAGGCCTTCTCCACGTAGCTCTGCCAGGGAAGGCTGGCTCACGCTCCCCAAGCCTATGTGACGAGAGGAGGCGTGGAGTTAAGTAATTATAGACAAAGTGAACTACAACAAGTGCACCGGCATAAGAAAGCTTCTGTTTCATGTACGAGGTGCTCGTAATATGTTCCTCAGATTCCTGAGATCAGATAAGGGCGAGCTACCAGTATAAAACACCCAACAATGGGCTTCATTCATCAAGACATTTGTGTCCTGTGTACACCTACAGTAGGTAGGTAATACCTACCTTAAAACCATTTGAATGCATTTATTTATAACAGGAGGAAGGAAGGCACTGGAGCAACTCAAACAGTTTAAGCCCTAATTTTATTATCAGGGTGGTGCAAGGTCTTATATAGCCTGATCAGCTGTGGTCTGACGTAATGTCAGTGACCATAGTAACCATGCTCATTCTTTTGAGGGACAGGTACACAAACACACACACACAGGTACTAACAAAGCCAGTTGTTGGAGTGGTTTGCACCACTCAAAAAAAAAGAGACAACGTTTCGATGTATCAGTCACATCTTCGTTAGGTCAACCGTCATGACCTGACGAAGATGTTAGTGACTGATACATCGAAACGTTGTCTCTTTTTTACTTGCACCCTGATAATAGAATAAGGGCTTAAAGTCTGAGTTGCTCCAGTGCCTTCCTTCCTCCTGCAACCTGTCCTGCCTCTGAGATGCACCAGACTGGCCTGTCATAGGCTAGAGGCCTCTGAGATGCACCAGACTGGCCTGTCATAGGCTAGGGCTGCCTCTGAGATGCACCAGACTGGCCTGTCATAGGCTAGGGCTGCCTCTGAGATGCACCAGACTGGCCTGTCATAGGGCTGCCTCTGAGATGCACCAGACTGGCCTGTCATAGGCCTGTCCTGCCTCTGAGATGCACCAGACTGGCCTGTCATAGGCTAGGGCTGCCTCTGAGATGCACCAGACTGGCCTGTCATTAGCCAGGCTAGCCTGTCATAGGCTAGAGGCGTGGTTGGAACTCCCTTTATTTATAACCTTTCATCATTTTTGGGTCCTCTTCTCAGGTACTATAATTTCCATACAGTATTCAAGTGAGTTGTTTTGTACCATGTATTTATGTATTAAAGTTATATGTTTGTTTGTTTGTTTGTTTGTTTGTTTGTTTGTTTGTTTGTTTGTTTATTAACCCATTTAGACCTGAGTTAAAAACATTCACTTTGAAAGAATATATATTCAAAGATTTGCGCCACATTTTTACGATTTTTCAAAAATAGCAGACCTACAAGCTCGTAGCGCGCCACTCGGTGGCGCGCTATGAGCTTGTAGATCTGCTATTTTTCAATAGTTAAAGCATAACATAATGCTTAAAACACCAAAAGGGGTTCCCGCCCAAAATGGGTTAAATTAGTTTGATACAATAAAGACAGTATACATATTTTGTTCCTTTCTCTTTCTCTCTGTGTGAAGACATACCTTCATCAGGAAGTGCCAGGTAATAAGTACTGGAGGAAGGTGTCAATTGGATTGCGGCCTGTACAAAATAAACAAGACATTTTATATTGACCCTAAAAACATATACTGTAGCATTGATGTCAGGCAGAAACCTCCTATCTCCATATTCTAACTGTTTGTGTTGTTTTAATAAATAAATAAAGCTCGAAACATTGCACGAATCGACACATTTTGAGCTTGTCGATCCTTTGGCTATTTCTGAATTACAATTCTGAAAAGTAGCAGTTTTGGACATATGCGGTTTCCACCCGACAGAGATGATATATAGGCGAGCAAACAGAAGCCGTAGACAAACATACTGTATGAATCACGAACACCTTCGTTTTTGTAAGAAAATAAATACATAAATAAAAATAAGTACAGGTAACTCAAGTCTGTCAGGAAAGCCAATTGTCTTGAACAAGCCCAAACCACGTTGTGCAGTGCCAATTAATTCTACAAACACTGCAAGACTAGTGTGGAAGGAGGGGATTGCAAAACCGATTTGACAAGTTCTAGCACTCCCTACGCATGATATATAGGGAGCTTTACTCACACTACTGTCTGTATGCCCCCAGGGCAGAAGCATGCATGTACCTGAGAGAGCAGGGGTTCTCAGACATTTTAGTTCAAGACCCAAAAGATGAATTTGGTTGTCTCTCCAGGATCAAATGTATATACAAATATATTATGAACAATCACCTTCTTTCAATAATAGTGAAAATAGCTAATCTGCTAATAGTCTAAAATACTGAAAATAGCCAATCTACAGGCTTTAAAGTATTTATTTTAAATTATTGCTATAACATTTTCGATTTTGTTCTTTTTTCTGATTTCATTTAATTTAGATAATTTACAGCTGCACTACAATATGTAACTTTCCTCTTCTGCCCCAGATTTGAACCCAGTTTCCTTTGAAAGTGCAGATTTATTTTATTATCATTGAGCTACTGTAATAGAGCATGCCTGCTTGCTCAGGGGATACATTTAATCTTGTCTCAGATCCTGTGTCACTGTCTAGGTGAGACATGACCTTTGACACGAGTCACATGACCTATATATCTCAATAGAAGAGCAGGGCCGGCCTGGGCCGGTTTAGCAGTCCACTCCAGGCACCTTGGCTGGTAATCCAGCATGACAGCGTGTTCGAGTCCCGATCATGACGAACTTTGCTGTGTGTCTTCCCCCCATCTCTCTCCCCGTTTCCTGTCTACCTGTAATCTATCAATAAAGTCCCCTAAAAATCCCCGCAAAACAATCTTCAGGAAAAACAAAATAGAAGAGAAGGCCAAAGTACAACCACTCCAATTTTATAAATTAGACTGTACTATACATATTGGACAAAATTAAAATTATTCATAAAAAACAAGTTAAATTGTGCCACTTTAACATCTTAACACATTCTCTGCCAGCAATAATTCATTAATTTGCCCATTAACCGCTAGCATTTTTCAGTGAAACCCTTATTTTGAATGATCCACCGGAACACGAAAACCGGAACCGGATGTAGACTAATGATGTGTGTTGTGAGTGACAGACGCTAGTATTAACTTTCACTCGTAGAAGAACGAGTGAAAGAGTGTGTAACCGCGATTGTCATTTCTTCGGCTGTGGGCTGTTGAATAAAGCTGATTTTGACCAGGGGCACAATCTGGGAAAGGAATCTGAGGTACTTGCCTAGCAACACAATGCTAATGTGTAGCATTATGACAACAAGCTATCATAAACCACTATAAAGGACATTGACGTTGAATTAAGATTTGACGTAGATCTACAAGAATAAACAAGAATGACGAGTCATAACTGCCAGGTGTTACTGTATATGAAGTATAGGATATAATCAGTTTGTATGCCGCAGCAATTTTGAGCCCTGTGCTGTTCAGACTATGGGTTTTATGGGTAAGTCTCCCATTGGCTTAGAGGCAGCCTAGAGACGAGGCAGCCAATCATGAAAACGTGTCCACTAAAGTTTCTACTAGAGGTGCTTTTCAAGCATCGAGCAAAAAAAGTTTCAAATTAGGTCTGTGACCAAACCACTGTACCTGAGGAATCTTTCTGGTCAGTGAGCCAGTCTGAGCCGCTCTGGTTGAGTCTGGACAGGTCTTCCTCTTCATTCCACTGCTCTCCAGCACCTGTCGTCTCACCAGGCTCCTTGCTAGAATGAGAAGGAATGAATGTATTCAGCTATTATGCTAATCCTCCTATATTATTTTATTCTATTCTATTCTATCTGGCATCAATATTTCTGAGCATGTCATTGCAGGTGGAAATGTAAAAAAAGAGAAAACAAAGAAAAAAAAGAAAAAAATGTTATGTCTGATTTGTGGTATGCTGTGATTCATGGCCAGAATTATAGACAAGCTTGGATGTTTGATCTCACCGTTGTTAGGGGAGAGAAAGAAGCCACTCATTCTGGTTACGGCTTTGACACCGCTGATAAGGCTGTCGCCATTGATGGTAACGTGGGACAAATTGGCACGCGCTTGATGCAAGGCAGACAATGACCCATTGTGTGTCAGGCAGTTTCTAGGGTCACCTAAGTTGGTTATAAAAAAACAAGAGGGAAAGACTAGGAGAACGATCCAAGAATGCACTTTTCCACAAGTTACAAGATTCTCCATCTCCAGCTATGTAATAAATACATTAGTGGTTCTGAGAGTGGTAGGTAGTTCTCAAAGTGAGTAGGGGCCCTTGAGGGCGTTGCAGGGGGTCCCCAGCAAAATGAGTTAATATAGCAATCTGCAAGCTCACAACGTGTCACATTGCAACACACCGTGGGCTTGTATATCAGCTATTTTCAATAAATCTAGAAAATCTTGTAAAACATTTCAGAAACACAAAATCTTGAATGGGGGTCCCCGGCACAAAATATTTTCAGATGGGTGAATTTAGGTCCTATAGAAATTAAAACGTTTGAGAACCGCTCATTAAGAACTTGCTCCTCTCTGCTTCTTTGTATGCATGACATGACCTGAAAAGTACATTATTGCAAAGGTCCATTCCAATAAAGCGCAGTACTCCAATGAGTGCTGACAAGAGCCACAGGGGGGCCAAAGAAAATGTAACACATTGATGAACTCACTGAACTCATGTCCAAGCAAACACAAAGCATAATGATTTCACGAGATAGTGCACTTGTAAGGGCATTTCAGGACATCACATTGGAGAAAAAATACATTTATCATTCATCAGTATTATTATTATTATTATTATTATTATTATTATTATTATTATTATTATTATTATTATTATTATTATTATTATTATTATTATTATTATTATTCACAATAAGTTAACTTCAACATACATACAAAGTAGTAAATAGTACTAATAGAGATGCTTCATTACACTAAAGAAAAATACTCTTTCTGTCTCTATGTCTCTGTGGGTAACAAGGGAGACATACAGGCTAGGCTTGCTGTAAGTTGTGTGTGTGGGGGATTGTCAGCCAAGATATACATTACCGTCCTTGGTGGCTAAGGCACTGCGAACACCCTGCCAGAGCCGAGAGATCTCTTCGTCTGTGGGAGTGCAATCTAAACAGAGGCCTTTTTCATCATACACCAACCCTCTTCTCCCGCTGTAGCAGCCCAGAGTCTCCTGATGAATGGAGCCAGACATGATAGATACCTCGGAAGAGGGATAGACAGACGAGGGTGGCACTGGCGCGTAGGAAACACTACTATCAGTTGGGATTATGTGCTGCGTGTGAGATGAGGCAAAACCTGGGTCAGAGTTGACCCTGTGCCAATTCTGCTCGGCTACTTTGGAATTCATGCTAGAGTGATGGGGATTGAGGGAAGTAGTCTTGGTGCTGTACGCTGTTGTGTCTCCTTCTGCGGTTTCTCCCCTGGGTGGCGGTCGAGGCAAGATGATTTTCCCCTGGGCCTTGGCTATTTGGCTCACCTCGGTGGCAGATTGTGGTCTCATGACAGTGCCCTTTCGGGCCCGCGATGAAACAGGACCCATTGTGCCTCTGGCAGAGCACTCTCTCCTAGGGACCTTGGGACTGCCTATCCGGGCGCTGTTACGTGGCACCCTGACCTCCTCCCCTTGTTCCTGTTGCTTGCCGCCTTGAACCCCGACATCTGCCCAAGCTTGCTTTGTAAAGTGATAACCAGTGGAGGCTGGGAAGGTCAGACTGGGGCCAGACCTGGAACCCCCTGAGATTGCAGTCAGACTTGGCTGGTGGTCATCTGAGTGGCCTTTCAGCAAATATGGACTGGCGGGTTTACTTTTCATTAGGGTCTGTTTCCAGGCGTTTACCTTCCTTTCTTTATCCTCATCATACAGATTCTCCTCATCAAACCAGCGGAGCTTTTTTTTAACAGCCCTGTCACCCTCTGTGTCCTTGGCTTTCATCCTTGTTAATTCAACGCTGTCTCGAATAGACAACGCCACTTGTCTAGCAAAAAGCGAATTTTCTGAGCTGTACGCAGACTTGCGCTCTCCCTGTGCGTACTTGGACTGCTTTTTAAGAATTCCCTTGACGACTCGAATACCACATAATTTGGAATCACAATGAGATAATCCTGCCAGCTCTTGTATTTCCTCGCCAGGAAACTTGAGGCACCCAGGAATGTCTGACTTGCTATTAGACGAGCACGCCTGATGCTGTAATTCTGTATTCTTAAATCTCTGAGCTTTGGGCTCTGAATTTGGGCCCTTATTGAGGTTGTTCATGGAATCACTAGACTTATTCTTGGATGGTGCATTATTGTTTTCCTTTGCAGTGTGCAGGACAGTTTCTTCTCTAGGTTGTGTATAGTCATTCCATGAAATATTAGGCTTTGAGCGAGCCTCAAAAAGGACATCTTTGCGGTTGTTGTCTTTAGTCTGTACCACTGACTGATAGTTTGCATGTCTGTCATCATGACTACACTGCTGTCTAAAATCGAACTGTTCTAATTTGGGACAAAAGATTTCAAGCGCTCGATTGCCTAATGCAACTTTGTTATTTGTAAGCACTGTGGTTTTGTCATTTGGACTGCTTCCTCGGGAGCTCTCCTCAAAGCGTTCTGTGTCCGAGTCAATAACCCCACAAAGACTTAACAGGCCACAGTAGCTCAGAGGGTCCTGTGCTTCCGTTTTAGGAGTTTGATCAGCTGCGATCGATCCTCTTTTGGCTTGAGGAAGGTTGCCCGTCCTCTCATTTGCTTCCTCAAACTCCTCCTGCTTTTTGTGTTGAGGGCCTGCATGCATCTTTCGCTGCTCTAAAGTGTCGCCGCCAAGAAACATCTTTGTTAAGGAAGAAGTGAGATCAGCCGACGGACATGGGTGATTTTGATTTCTTTGGCCTGACAAAGGCCTCTCAAAGTTGACCAAATAGGATGAATGAGAACATTGGGGATTAGCAGTGCTGCGGTTGTGGTCCTCACTCTCCAAGCTGTCCAGACTTGACAGACTGTCAGAACGGTGGGGCTGGTACGCGGGGTGCTCCTACACAAAACACAAAAGAGTGACGATGACTTGTGAGAAAATGATACGCGCACAGGATGATTTTCCAAAATATCTAGTGTCAGCCAACACGGCCCAAACAGGTGACATTCCAGCGTGTGTGTAAGGGAGACATGGATAGAGTGAGTGAGTGAGAGAGAGAGAGAGAGAGAGTAAGAGGAAGAGAGAGTGAGCAAGTAAAAATGTGTGTCATAGGTGATGGACCAGTCAGGCCTCTAAAGGGGGCCTTGTTTGCAGTGGGGATGCTCATGCACGTCTTGGCAGGCAGACCCAGGACTAGGATTACACGTTACCTCATACCTCTATATTCATTTAACCTCAACCGCATATTAAAACTCTACAGCAACGTATCGTGTCTCTTTTCTTGCTGTAAAACGCTATCATAAAGGGACCATATCTTTAAAGTAACGTCTGTATCATACAGTATATACTGTATATACAGTATAGTATATATATATATATATATATATATATATATAAGTGGGGGAGGTGCTGGTAGGCAACTAGGCAAGGCATAAAATGTAGACCAGGGAAAACTTCCTTAGAAGAGGAAGGGACCGTGCAAAGCACCGGACGAAGCGTACACGGCGAAACGCGTCGTGCAAATAAAGCAATGAAGCAAAAATGATCTTGTCCTGAGCGTCTCTGGAGTGTGCGGTCCCTTCCTGTATATATACTGTATATACTGTATATATATAGTGTTACAGAAACCAGTACAAGTGAGAACAACTGAAAAACAGGCACCCACGCCTGTTTTTCTGGCGCAGGAGGCCCCGGCCGCCGAGGCAAAACGTGTCATTGGGGGCTGGGGTGGCGATTGCCTATTGTCGGTGGGCCCCCGTTGGCCCGTCAGCCTCCCGTTCGCCGTCGTTTTGTACCTTCCCGTTCGCCGTCATTTTGTACCTTCCTGTTTGGCACTGACTGATCGAGACAAATTGATATAAGGGCCCAGATTTAAGTATTTTGCATTCAGTTTGTCACAGGATGTTGTAAGTGGACAACAACGACAACAACATCTCATATTTCATTCAAGTAACTCACCTGTGGGCAGTTATCTTGTTCCCTCTCTTGATTATCCTGAACCTCATTGAGAAAATAGGGCTGAGCGTCCTTGATGCTGGACATGCTACGTTCCCGTAGCAGTTTGGCGTAAGCCTCCACCGCGGAGATAGCCCGAAGGTGGCTGGATTTAGACACCACTGGAGGCTTTGGAGATGGAGTACAGCTCCTGGTTACGTTTTTAGGGAAAACACAACAGAGATATACAACGAATGAAAAGTGGTACACAAACAACACAACAAAAGGCATAATACATAGATAACACATGTCTTGATTTATCTTTATGCCATGTATTCTGTTTAAGAATGGAACACGTCATATTCCCTACATGTTGGGTAAGGATTAACGAGTTTAGGAGATTAAAGTTTTATTTTTTTTACCGGCTCATGGTGGAGCTACTGGACAGGAAGGCAGACTGCTGGCCGTACAAGCTGAAGTTGCTTTGGATGTGGTTAAGTGCCTCTTCGATGTTGGGGACATTCTTTCTAAAAGCTAAAACATCACAAAGAGAAAAACATCTTGGGTTTGAGCTTTCATGAACGCAAACAGTGTCAAATTCAGGGCACCTGCCACCTTTTTGCTCAATTCTGAGGTGCAATAATAATAATATTCTAGGATCCTGATGAGAGTGCATAAATACGAGCACATTAACCCATCCTCTGCTCACTCCAATGGCTCCCGACAGAATAGAAGATATCCCTGCTAACTCATCAGTGCATCCACGACACCAGCAACGCTCCTTCCTACTTCAAGGAATTAGTCTCCCTACAACCCTCAACTCGCAACCTCCGCTCTTTAAACACTAACCTCCTCAAACCAAGACCAACCGGCGCACCATGGGCGACCGGGCCTTCTTCTCGGTTTCCCCCGAATTGTGGAACCCCCTCCCCACCCACCTGAGAGCACCACAGTCAGTTGACTCTTTTAAGAGAGGACTAAAGACTTTCCTTTTATAGCTATGCCCTCATGTTTTAAATGTTTTGTTCCCGTTTCTTAGATGATTTTAGTAGTGTGATGTGTCTTCTGTTTTATGTTCATGCATTTGCTCATTGTAGCGCTTTGAGATTCTCACAAATGTGCGTTATAAATTATTTATTATTATTATATGTGAATATATTACAATGAAGCCCTTCCCAGCCAAAAGTTGTTGACCAGCATTATACTGTGTACGGACATTACATTGCATTTCTTTGCATTATGTAAGATTACTTAGATTAGTCCCGATATTTGCCCCAGACTAATGGTCATACAGAACCTGATGCTATATGTTAGCTGATGCCTACCACAAAGGGCCTCTGAAAATGCCTTGGGTTACACTAAGAACAAAATAGTCCCTGGAACAGAATCATTTGTAACAATATAGAATGTTTTCCATTTTGGGGTGTGGGGATATGTGTAAGAAAGGTTTAAAAATTAACCCTATGGGAGTGATGAGACATTATTTCAGTCTGGTACACATGGCATAATCTTGAAATACGCACTTAAAGGTTTAAGAAAAAACAGATCCAGAATCCACCCTATACACTGACACCACGGCGCGTAAACAGCACCTCAAACTGTGACTCCGCCCACAACCGGGGGAAGTTGTGATTTGTGCTCGTTCACTGCAATGCAATTTGCGGCATTTTTAAAACAATATTGAGCAGAGTAGCGATTATCAAACGTATTTGCAATGCCATACGTTGAAAGATCTGTTGCCCGTGGACAAGGCACGCTACCTCCGCAAGTTAGATAGCATCGGCATAGATGTTTGTCCGTATGTGATTAAGGATTGGACCAAGTTGCATTGGCAGCCATATAACATTCTTATCCCAGGCTAAAACCGGATGTGACGTTTTTGGGCGTTCCTGTCTAGCGTGGTGTCAGTGTATATGCGCATGGACCCCTCTTTCCATCTAGACCTGTGGTTTTCAACCAGTGGTCCAGGTGTTCCAGCCAGGTGGTCCCCAGCTAAATGATGGCGAGTTGGTAACCAAATGGACCCTTATAGATCATTTAACTCTTGAGAGTGTAAAACAAACCAAATGAACCCGTAAGGGGTGTAGGAGCCATAGTGTGGCTTGTATGCCTTTAGTCTCATCATGTGCTAGTATAATTGACGTAAGGTATGTCACTTTAATGGCACTGCACAGGTGGTGGGCGTGTTCACTGGGTCTGGGGCGCTGCCACACTGATATCATGGCGTTTACCTGTCACTACTCACTAGAGTAATGGAAGTTGGACAGAGAGAGGGGGTGAGCGTGGGAGAAGACAATTTCTGTTGACCGTATCAAACGCACTGTATCACCTTAACATCCACGTTTAGATATAGCTAAAAGCCTGGGAACAGTTGTATCTTACGTGTGGTGAGTATGAATAAATGATCAAATGTACAGCTGGAGTGGACCTGATATCATTTGCGTGCGTGTCATACAAAGCGTCTCTTTACTCTCATGCTTAGCTCCTCTCGGCAGCCCTTTAAACCGCCGCAACAAGGGGTTTCATTTTATACTATCAAGAGTTAAATTATTGTTAAACATCACTACATTTACAAGAAGTCTACACAATTAAGAGAAATGTAGAATAATTGTTATTTTGATCAATGTTTCCCTGTTATCTCTCAAAATCGTATCCAAATGGTAGTCCGTGGCTCAAATGCCGAATAATAGACCTTGATATGGAAAGGGTTGAAAACCACTGATATAGACTCATCATAGCTCCATGAAAGTCAAATTGGGTTACTTGACATGAAAACGTTTGAGAACCCCCTGCATTAAACTACCTCTCAACGAACCTTGACTCGACACTCTCTTTTAAAGAAAGATGGAACACTAACATTGCCTTCTCCTCTGAGAAGGAGGCAGGTGGGCTCTTTGGAAGCGCTCTGTGGCATCCTGGACACGTTGTCTGCGCTGCTGCAGGATGCTCTCTCTCAGCTGCTGTTCGCGGGCATCCCACTGCTTCCGCCTCTCCTCCAGAACCCTGAGGTGCACATAAGGCTGGGTCAAGAGAGTAGAGGGGTGTAATCCAGTTGATTATGGGGTTGGAAGTAGTATGTTTTTTATTACCCGAAACCGGAGTCCATTCCTCGAGGTGTGTCATTAATAACTTATGGCAAGCAATGATCAACATGGACTTGCTGTCCGAAGGCATGTTGCCATCGAGTAATGGACACTTTTCTGGGCGGGACACACCAACCGTGCAGTACTTACCAGTCCAGTGAAGACTCAAATGTTTGGAATCAAAAGACATTCACACTAGCTGAGGTATTGATATGGAGGCATGTAATAATGAGGCCATTGCCGTCATTTTATCCATCATTCCGGATCATTCTATTGTTCAACAAACATTAGTAGTAACTTGCAACCTCATCAAATTAAGTATCAAGTTGTGTATACAGTATGTCTGCAAGTCAAAGCTAGCCAAGCGCTTCAACAGTGATCGCCAAGCTCAGTTGGACAACCTAAATACCCAACGAACCAAGCTAAGAAACAGTGTAACTGCCATGACCAAATCAGCTAAAAGTAACTTCATCAATGATAAAGCACTGGAAAACAAAAACAATCCTCGTGAGCTCTGGAAGCTACTAAACAATCAACTAGGCTGCGGTCAGAAACTAAAAACCAGGTTTTCAAACATAAACATCAAATCGGACGACACTCTCATCACTGACAAGCTTGATGTGGCCAACTACCTGAATATCTTCTTTACAAACATAGCAACAACTCTGGTTAACAAACTGCCCTCCCACTCTGGGCTCTTTGGTGTAGAGCACATTACAACCTTCTACAGAAACCTAGGTGTTTGTAAAGACGATTTTAAACTAGTTATGGTAACAACTGATGAGGTAATTAAGAAACTGAGTGCCCTCCAACCCCACAAGGCCACAGGCCATGACAATATTCCCTCCAAATTTCTCAGAGACTCAGCCATCTCTATAGCTCCAATCATCACCCACATAGTAAACCTCTCCATCAAACAGGGACAGGTCCCCCAAGATTTCAAACTGGCCAAAGTAACCCCCTTGCACAAGAAAGGGAGTAAATTAGACCCGGCAACTACCGCCCTATTTCTATTCTAAGCTCCATCTCGAAAGTGATGGAAAAAATAGTCTATGAACAGGTTGAAAAGTATCTTGCCACTAATAAATTAATGTACGAGTTCCAATCTGGCTTCAGAACGTCCCACTCCACTGACACATGCCTTCTCTATTTAAGTGACCACATCAAACATGAGGTGGATGCTGGCAAATACTGTGGCATGGTCATGCTGGACCTCCAAAAGGCTTTTGACACCGTGAACCACTCCATACTTGTTAACAAGCTAAAAGCAATTGGTTTCGATAGCACATCAGTGAGCTGGATGCAATCCTACCTGGAGGGGAGAGAACAGATGGTGGAGGTGAATGGAACACTGTCCCCCCCCCTCCCAGTGAGCTGTGGCGTTCCACAAGGGAGCATACTAGGGCCTTTACTGTTCCTAATATATGTTAACGACATGACTTCAGCTTGGGACTGCAACTTGTTCCTGTTCGCAGATGACTCGGCACTGCTAGTCTCGGACAGGAACAAACTGCAGGTTGAAAAGGCCCTCAGCTCTGAACTCGGTAGAATCTGCACCTGGCTCGTTGATAACAAACTATCTTTACACCTGGGAAAAACTGAATCCATTCTCTTTGGCTCTAATAGTAATCTCAACAAGGCAAATGGCTTCTTGGTTAGAGTGGGTGACAATGTTATCACACGTAAAGATGAAATTACCTACCTAGGTTCCATCCTGGAGGCTAATCTTTCCGGTGATAAAATGGCCACCATCGTAATCAAAAAGGTCAACCATAGAACAAGATTCCTTTACAGGATCTCCTCACTGGTCGACAAAAACACCTTGAAGACCTTAACAGGAGCCCTTGTACAGGGTTTCTTTGACTATGCATGCACCTCCTGGTACCACAGCACCTCAAAGGCCCTTAAAACCAAGCTCCAGACTTCCCAAAACAAACTGGTCAGGCTCCTACTTGACCTCGCCCCCCGAACCCACCTCACCCCTGCCCACTTCGACAGGCTGGAATGGCTTAGGGTCGACGAACCTAAGCAATGGGTCTGGTCCACAAGATTCGATACACCACCAAGATACCCATGTACCTGTCTAGATACTTCCTTAATGTTAACGAAGTCCACACCGACAACACCAGAGGGAGTGCAACGAACCATGTACAACCCAGATTCGGCACAAACAAGGGACTAAATTATATTCGCTCCTATGCCACCAAAATGTGGAACGCCCTACCAACAGTCATTAAGACATGCGAATCCCTTGACTCCTTCAAAACCGCTCTCAAAGGGCACCTACGGACGGCTGCAATTCGAAACTGGCCCCTGTAAAATCGGAATCCCTCAAACACGGACGCAAGGACAACACAAGAGACGGTCGCGGCCACACAGCCAACTCAAGGTATGGCCACTGAGCCGACTTGGGGACCCAACACAAGGACAACACAAGAGACGGTCACGGCCACACAGCCAACTCAAGGTACGGCCACGGAGCCGACTTGGGGACCCAACACAAGGACAACACAAAAGACGGTCACGGCCACACAGCCAACTCAAGGTACGGCCACGGAGCCGACTTGGGGACCCAACGCAGCTCCTCCAAGGAAAACAAACAAATGAACGGAGCTGCACCCCCCCCCCCACCGCCCTTTTTTTCCCTCACTGTATATGTTTCTTTTCCCTTTTTACCTCCTTTATGATGAAATCCTGTTCTGTCCTTTGTCTATATAGAAGTGTCTATTTGTACGTCTCTAAATGTTTTTGATAAATTGAACAATGTGGACCCTATTGGAAACAAGTGTAATGCTTAATTGGGTCGTCCACTCACAGTTAACAGCCTTTGTATTGAGTTTGTGCTTGAAATGTACTGTAATTCTGCAAACTGTTAATACATTTTTCAATCAATCAATCAATCAATCTTTATTACATCTGCACTATAACTTTCCTCTTTTACCACGGATTTGAATTTGGCTGTGCCGAGTTTTTTTTTCTATGAATCTATGAGTCTATGAATCTATCATAGTTAAAATGGAGTTTGAAGTTACAATGAGCTTATGAGGTGTGTAAATAGGGTTTTTTTGGAGTGCTGAATCCGTTCCAACTTCCAACCATTAATTTTCATTTTCAAATGACTCCATGGCCATAAAATCGGCCATGCCTGCTTTTGTATGTCCCAGATATGGGTAATAACTAATATGCCATGTTATGCATATCTCAATGGATGTCTATGGTGTTTTCTTTTCTGTGTGTGTGTGTGTGTGTGTGTGTGTGTGTGTGTGTGTGTGTGTGTGTGTGTGTGTGTGTGTGTGTGTGTGTGTGTGATCTTAATTGAAACTAACTGTTGAAAGTGAAGTAGATGGACAAAAGAACAATCTTAACTGATTTATTCTTTTCAGAAAGACTTTGTCACACCTTACAAATAAATAACAGTAAAATAAGGGTGAAATAAATTTGCCAGGGCTCCTCAGACTTTCAGTTCATCAATAAATAAATAAACAGAATATGGCTCTATATCACTATATAAAAAGATCAACACATAATAAAAAACCAAGGTGCTAAAAAGAAAGTATGCTTTTGTAAACAACAAATATGAATAAACATAAAACTATACTCTTCAACTACCTGCTCTTCACTCACTGCTCTTGTCATCTGGCTTGTTCTCGCAAATTTTGCCATGGCAGTTACCACCAAGCCCGGATTGGACAGTCTGGCAATACTGGCAGATGCCAGAAGGGCTGGGCAGTCATGGGGCCAGGGCTGAGTCAAAACAATAAGAAAAAGTAATAAAAAAACATAGAGTAGCGTCTTTGGGCCGTCTTTGGGTCGGTGAAGACCACAAATGCCAGGGCCGATTTTTTGTGCCAGTCCGTAGTTTACCTGTGCCTGTGCCTGGTTACCACAAACAGAAATGCACTTCACTCCTTGCTTTTTACAGCAACACCTGAGTATGTACAGTCCCCCTCACAGTTGCAACTGACTAACTTCAGAAGATAGTTTGGTGTGATGGGGTCTATTGACGGTCCATCCATACTCCAGTATGTACTGGAGTATGAATGGAAGCTGCCAATCTCTGGTCTGGATATAAGCTCGGAGAGAGTGCTGTGCTGCGGCTCCTGTTGTCGGGGGCAGATTTACTGGTTTGATACTCCCAGTAGCGGCCCGCTTGCTGAAAATGTCATCCCAAAACATTTGTGCGATTTCCCATGGAACATGAACTTGAATAGTTCACAGCAGGCTGTGATGATGTCCTCCTTGTTGGCTTGGATGTCCAAAAACTTCCATAGCCCTCTCCACTTTGTCAGTCTTGCAGGAACTATTACCGCTACTGGGAGTATCAAACCAGAAAAACTGCCCCCGACAACAGGAGCCGCAGCACAGCACTCTCTCCAAGCTTATATCCAGACCAGAGATTGGCTGCTGCTGCTGTCCATCATTGATTGTACAGTACATCCAGTGTAACACCACCAAGCTTCCATCCATAATCCAGTACTGGAGTATACATAATGTACTGGAGTATGTACATAATCCAGTACATAATGTACTGGAGTATGGATGGAAGCTTGGTGACTATGGGCCAGGCTATGAGCCTGTACCGTCAATGAACAGACCTATCTGAAGACTATATCTGAAGTTAGTCAGTTGCTATGAGGGGGACTGTATACACACTGCATTTCAGTGCACAGTGTATTTCTGCTTGTGGTAACTGCCATGGCAAATTTCGCAAGAACAACAAGCTAAATGACAAGAGCAGTGAGGGAGATGCCAAGGAGATGCAAGAGTAGAGATAGTTGTATGTTTATTCATATTTGTATTTATTGTTTACAAAAGCATGCTTTCTTTTTAGCACCGTAGTTTTTTATTATGTGTTGATCTTTTTTTCATAGAGCCCATATTCTGTTTATTTATTTGTATTAATGAACTGAAAGTCTGAGGAGCCGTGGCACATTCATTATTTTACTGTTAATACATTTTTAAGGTGTGATTCTGAAAAGAATAAATCAGTTAAATCCATTAAAGATTGTCCATCTACTTCTGTTTCAACAGTTGGTTTCAATTAAGATGCATTTGTGATATTAATAAAATGCTTTTTATATTTTATATATGCCCCAGCCTCCATCCCCAACATACAAAACAAGAAAACACCATAGACATCCATTGAGATGTGCAATGGATTATTAGTTATTACACTGTCTGGGTCATACAAAAGCAGGCATGGTCGAATTTATGTCCAGGAGTCATTTTTACTGAAAATGAATGGTTGGAACGGATTCAGCACCCCCAAAAAACCCTATTTACACACGTCACAAGCTCATACTGGCCAATTTTAAAATGTCCTGCTTTTAGCCTATAGGCTCTCCGGGTACCCCAACTTTGATTGCCTCCCACAAAGTTTCCCAAGGGAGTTGGCTTGGAACATTTTTTTCTGTGATAGTAGACACCTTTATGAACACATCTGTGAAGAAAGCTAGTGGTAAGCATTTTTTTTTTGCAGATTTGCCACACATTTCACTAACGATCCCTTATTATACCGAGTCAAGCAACTTAATGAAGTGAAACAATTTCAATGTAGCATTCAAAGCCGCATGAACAATAGGGAAATATTTAAATAGTGGGCTGATTCTAAAGAAACGAGAAGTATCAGCTGCCTAAGACAAATACGAAAGAAACATCTCTTACATGTTCAGCCACACTTGCATGAGTCTACGTCTCTCTCTTTCTGTCTGTCCCTGCTGCATCCTAAGCACGTTTAGAAAGACAATCGCTGTGGCATATTATCCTCTGTTGGGCAACAGATTTAGGAGGTTATTATCCGTGAGGGATTTGAGCCGCCGCGTGCTGTGCTGCTGAACTCAGCCGGGCCAATGCCTGTTAGTCATCACTCTGTGCTGTCCCACTGGGATGAGCAGGATCTATTTACAGGCCCAGTTGACAACGGCCTGTCACACCGTGCAGTGACCATAGGCTTGCCTACTGTATGTGTCTCATCCAAAGTACACTGGCTTTATCCTCTCAGACCGGCCGGGGTCAGGTCAGGGCACGTTGCAACTTTAGGGCTGTCACGGTCATGATTTTTTGAGTGGTGCAACCACTCCTACAACCAGCAATGTCCCAATGTCCCTATGTCCTAACCTATGTCCTGATGTTTAGAGTACCAATAGGGGGTGCTGTTACACCACTCGCTTCAGACTGGTCTGATTTTTTACTTGACAATTAACTGTCATACAAATAGTTGCGATTAACAATTTATAAAATAAAAAATGTATACTATTACCAAAATACTTCGATCATTTAACACTTTCAGATGTTGTTGCTGTCGGGCAGAAACCTCTTATCTCCTTATTTTATTTATACTGCATTGACACAGAATAGCATCAAAAGTAGCAGATCGACAAGTGTGTGAGCTTTAGTAGTAACAATTACATTAGGGTTGTCACGATTATACATTTAAGTTGACGATTAGTCACACAAATAAGTGTGATTTATAACGATTTCATTGTCTTTTTGCCATTGGAAATTGGAACTTTATGAAGGCCTATCATTTTTTTAGGCTTCGTAATAAAAAAATAGGTGCACAGGGCAGATGTGACATTCCGATGTGAATAACTGAAATATACCGATGTGAATAACTGAAATATACCAATACATTACTGCCATTTTTTATAAATGTATATAAATGTAAAAAACGATTATGACAAAATAATTGCGATTGTCTCAAATAATTGCGATTAGACGATTATGTAATAATATTGTGACAACCCTAATTGACATAATGAATCAATATGAAACCAACTTTCTGCGGCGTTTAGTCTCCAGACAGAACTTGCGGTTGCGAGCTCTGCATGTCCTCTGCTCTTCCACCAGGAGTTGTCTCTCATCCTGCTGCTCTCCATCAGCTCCTAATCTGGAATTTCTGAAGGTCAACCACTAAGGAGACATGTTTTAAATCATTGGTTCTCAAATGTTTCACACAAAGGAGCCCCACAATAGTTTATTTGGCCGTCGACCCTCATCTGAAAAGGTTTTGTGTCAGGGACCCCCAGAAGGAAAAAATATATATAAAGAATATATATATATATGCCAAACGGTGACCATGCGAAGCCCATGACCATTGGCCAAAGGGTGGCGCTATAGCACTCTGCGATCTGCAAGCTAGCACGGAATGCTAAGAGCTTACGTATCTGCTACTTTTGAATTGCCAAAATATAAAATATGGTTAAAGTGGTTACAATGATTGTGACGCCAACACATTTTGCTGGGGACCCCCTGGAACCCCCCCCCCCCCTCCCCTCCCCCACCCCAGGACCCCTTTAAGTGACATGTCTACACTACCAGGCTTTATTAATTTAAAAAAAGCTGGTTATATTTACTAGAACTCGACTGGCCAAAGGCCGGTCGAACTCTAGCACCACTCCACGCCATCCAGGTAGCCAGTTGTCCAGGTGCCCATTTGTCCAGGGTGCCCACTTGTTCAGTCAGACTATTTGGGTACTGTACTGTACCGTACTGTACCGTGCCGTACTGTACTATACTGTACTGTACCTAATTGTAGCATACTGTAGTAACTGTATTCTGCTGTACCGTACTGTGCCTTACCATACTGTACAGTGCTGTACCGTACTGCTGCACCCTGTGTATGTGTGCGCGCGTCGGGTGGCATGCAGGTTTTTGTGCATGGAGAGATGTGTACCCCCTTTCCATTAAACACACACACGCACACACACACACACACACACACACACACACAGTCACACACACACACACACACACACACACACACACACACACACACACACACTGTAACTTTGCTCACGTTAAAAACAATGCTGGAATCTCCAGCTCTAGGCCTATAAGCACGCACGCATCAACAAACTCTTACGCTGCTATGCACACATTTGACACACATTTCAAATTTGTATATGGGTGTCACTTGCCATAAAAAAAATAACTTATGTAGGCCTACATGCAACAATTGCGTTGTTTGTAGATCAGCTCTTTTGCTCTTTATGGCAAGTGACACCTGCAACTGCCTACTTGGATCATCAGTTAACAGGATACGAGTGGTAGAAGAAGTTGTCCTTCAGAACTTGCATTCTAGGGGCGATTGCAGGCATTGACGGGTTCCACTGGCACTGCGTCTTCTCATCTAACGGTTCCGGAACCTCACCAATGTCACCATGATGATGAAGACGTGCTCACGAAAAGACATTTGAATGAATGCCGCATGTGCATGTCATGGCGGTCGCTTCTTCCG
This sequence comes from Electrona antarctica, assembly GCF_951216825.1. Taxonomy (NCBI): domain Eukaryota; kingdom Metazoa; phylum Chordata; class Actinopteri; order Myctophiformes; family Myctophidae; genus Electrona; species Electrona antarctica. Next base: position 21,451,191 of record NC_136792.1, on the reverse strand, counting down.
TGAGAACGATCAACTTTAACTCTTCTAGCACAAAAAAGACATCGGCCATTTGAAATGCATGCAGAAGTCGCTGATTTCTTTCTTTTGCTCTACATTTCACCGTTCTGTGTACAGTCAAGCCACGATGGCAACGGAGGACGCGCTTCCTTGACAACGGAGCTGCGTCAGAATGAACACCGGAAATGGATTCGTTAGATGCATCATAATATTATGTAACCTGGTGGGCAAGGAATTTACTCTTAGTGATTAAAAATGTATGACTACGCCAACTTGATATGATGTTGGTATCAAGGAAATACAATGAATGACCTCTGTAAATCGGGTTCCCAATATGCACAAGTTCGCCAATGAGAGTTGAGACATGAGTTTCCCCCAAGCATATGGATGTTTTATTTAAGTTAGGTAGAACAATATTCAATAGGCTATATATATATATATATATATATATATATATATATATATATATATATATATATTTAAAACTATTAAATAACCAATTAAATATAATGATGTGGATTGTAATCGATTTCTAACATAAAACAAAACATTACAAAATAAATGGCTCAATTAATAAAACCAAACACTAAAATCAGTCTAAACAAAACAGCAGTGGTGACATCTATAAGGAAGTGAAAACAAAACATTTAGTACTAAGTACACTATAAAGTTAAACAAATAAATCATTGCAACAACAATTTGATATGTATATACCTATTTGAGTCTGTGTTCATTCACATTGGACCCTCTGGCACATGAGCTCATCACTTCCAGGCACATGAACTCACCCTGGGTAGGGTAGTAGTAACAAATAATTAAAATACTTATTTAGAAAACACTTATTTAGTACAATCTAAATAACATCTATCCATCATGTTACTCACCAAGGCAGGGACAGATCAAACACAATTAAAACATGATCTCAGGACCCACAGCCAACACCAAGAAACCTGTTTTGATTAATTGAACATGGTGGACCCTGTTGTAAACAAGTGTAATGCTTAATTGGGTCGTCCACTCACAGTTAACAGCCTTTGTATTGAGTTTGTGCTTGAAATGTACTGTAATTCTGCAAACTGTTAATAAAATTTTCAATCAATCAATCAAAAGTTTGCTAGACTGCAGGGCCTTTAAATAGTCAACACTGATTGACAAGGAAGTGGCAGGGCAGCCAGTCTACGGTGGCCCTTGAGGCTCAACTTTGCCTGGCTACACATATATAACACACACGCACTAAGCCCTCTTGATGAATTGAATAAACAGGAACACATTTTATTATTGTATTAGCCTACTGTACATCTGTACATTTTGCAGACTGTCAATCAATCAATCAATCAATCAATCAATCAATCAATCAATCAATCAATCAATCAAGCAATCAATCAAGCAATCAATCAATCAAACAAAGCAACACACTAAGCAACAAACAGAATCATAGCCCCAAAGGTCCAGCATGGCCTAAATATTCAGAAGATGTCAAGAAAAAAAAAAGGAAAAAAACACCCGCATGATATAGGCCTACCCTCAGTTTATCTAGTACAGGGGTGGGCAACTTTGATGATGGAGAGGGCCACTATATATTTCCACACTCACTCCAGCGGGCCACATTGCATATTACTTTACTGTCGTAGCAAAAAACGATCTACAAGCTCAAAACGTGTCTTGAGCTTGTAGATCAGCTATTTTTCTGAGATTTTAATACTAGTCATTAAGTTACATAATGTACATATAGACTTAGTAATTAAGTAATTAATATATCAGTATTCTGATATTAACCTGCGGGCCGCATTAAGTGAAGGTATGGGGGCTGCATGTTGATTGAATACTTTATTATCAGTTTGCAAAAAAACAACAAAAAACAAACAAACAAACAAACAAACAACAAAAGAGTATACAGTTGAATACAAACAATGCTGGCTTGAACCCAAGAAAGCACTATGGCTTGTCCTCATAGGCTATACTGAGTATAGGCTAATCTAAAGAGCTCTGTTGGAAGGGGACTTTTGGATGTCTATGATGCAATGAACAGTAACAAAGGCAAGCACATTTAATTATGCATTTTAATACTTTTGACGCCACTAGGCTACATTATGAATAACTAGCCTATTTCAAATATGGTGAAAATAGCAGATCTATAAGGTCAGATTGTGAGCTTGTTGGTTGTGAATTGACTATTGCGAAAAATGTGTTTGTGAAATTGGGTAGGCCGCCCTATATGGAACTTTTTTCCGCATTCTGAGATACTACAACGTTATCAGGTAGTCAGGGACATAATGCACCTTTTGCAACAAACTAAGGGTGACATCTAGTGGTTGAATGTTGTCTATTGCACTTTTAAGCCTTTTTGCAGAAGTAGGGGCTAAACCGATTATCTTAATTTCTTCTTCCAGTCATGCTGCCTTCAGTTATTATTAAGGGACCAAGCCCAAAGGGCCTATGGTCCCTTATTGTATTTGCCTGGATTTTTCTTCTCCTTTCTTCTTCTTCCGCCAAAAATAGCAGTTCTGGCTTAAACGTGTAGTCGGTTTTCGTGAAACTTGGCAATATGGTAGTAGGTGATGTCACAATTTGCCATTGACGCCAATGTTAAACAATGATTACCCTACCCTCGCCCTGGCAAGGAAAGCCCAGAAACATGACTGCATGCTACCACAACGACAGAAGCACTTCCATGCAGACTCAAGTAAGGCAGCACAAGAGATACTCCGTTCTATCCCTGAGGACATGTCTATCAATGCATGGCTGACAAGATCTTGGAAGCAGCAGTGGGAGACGGCCCCAAATCCATCAGTACATTCGGTACTCAGGGGATGCCATCACAGTTGAAGGCAATGGACCCTCCTGAACCACCACCTACCCACTGGGGTTAAATGCTTCAAATCATCAATGAAGTGGGGCTTGGCAAACACCCGCATAAGCCTGCCTCTTCGACGAATAGGACCATAGATGAGGGTATGCCTACTATGTGATGTTAAGCTGGACATCTGACATTACATCAGATCCTCTTGAGTAGCTTGAGTGATGGACCGTACCACTATTGGACGTATTGGATATGGTCCACAGTACATTTATACCACACAGTTAAAGTTAGGTTCCAATTTTGGGGTTTAGTAATACAAAAACTAAATGGGCTGATGATGATGATGATGATGATGATGATGATGAACATAATTATTCCTTCATACAGAAAATGCAGTGCATTCCATCAACAAAATCACATGAGCAGTACTTCACACACAATAATGCATATGAAACTAGAATAAGTGCCCTTCTGGACACAGGTCTCCACCAGGAGGATAATGTGTGCAAAATGTTTAGGAGTAATATAATGTTTTTTGTTTGTTTTCTTTTTTGCAACAATTTCTTCATTTTGTTGAGGAAATGCAAAGCCAGATCATTCATAGCATCTCTGAGGATAGAATTCTGGATGAGCAGGACATTTGCAGCATTTTGTACGAAACGAGCCACTCCTGAAAACTTTGGAAGGCAATCTTAGCCAATCAGTGTAGAATCAGAGAAATCCAACAGACTCGTCTTGATCATGTGTACCGATTTGCGTGAGATGAAATCTGTGCGACTAATATAAACAATGTGTTTTGCAGAAATCGGCCTCATGGTGGCGCTATAACCGGCAGATGTGGAGGGATGCAGGGAAAATGTTTTTCCATGGCCTCTAGGGAGTGTGCATACAAACTAAAGTTGTACACAGATCGATGCAAGTATAGGTAAAAACAGGAATTGATAGCGCAACCGTGAGGCTGATTAGGAAAGAAATTAGTGGCATGTCGTCCTCGGCCTAGTGGAAATGTGCGTGTATAATTTCACGGAAATTGCACACTGTGTTTGTGATTTGTGGCATTTTGTTCGAAACGGACCAATCATGTGAGCTTTGGAAGCCAATCTTAGCCAATCAGGATGGAAGATGGGAAATGGTGCAGATCCGTGTTAATACATATTGTGGACAGTTCTGAACCTTTTGTGTGGAAATTAGACAAGAAAACATGTTTAAACTATACTGTTTGACATGGGCGTCAATGGGGAAAAACTATTTTGGCATTTTTCAATGTTCCCCTACTTGGATTTCTTAGGACTTTTGATATGTTATTAGTGACATATTTATGAAACAAAAAAAGTTGAAAGAGTTTGTGTTGCAATTTGTTTGAGGTTAAACCCTATGCACAATAAGCGGGTCTGTTTGGGGTACGAACAGCTGCAATACCACTGGGTGACCTAAAGTGGCATTGTTGAGCAGCCTAAAAGGGCCATTCACATAGAAACACTATAAACTGCAGCCAGTCAGCTGTGTTGTTGAGCAGCCTGCACCACTCAGTTCAAACAGGTTTGATGTTTGATGCTCGCCCCTCCGATTTGATTGGCTAAGCAATGTAGGCATGTATTAACTAAGGACAAAAAGTGAGGACATAAAATTGAGGACGCCACAAGTGATTAGCCGCTGCTGAGATTGGCTTTGATTGATTGATTGATTGAAGAATTTATTAACAGTTTGCAGAATTACAGTACATTTCAAGCACAAACTCAATACAAAGGCTGTTAACTGTGAGTGGACGACCCAATTAAGCATTACACTTGTTTCCAATAGGGTCCACCTGTAGGGTGGCACACCTGTAGGGTGTGCCATTGGCTGAGCATCACATAACGAGTTTTTCATTTCAGAATTTTTAATGCCCGGAATGAGATGATGTATTCTACACAAATTGGCGAGCTAATTTGTGTAGCACCCCAGGGATAAAGAGGTTATAGCTATAACTTATATTACTAGGTTCTAGGCAGTATGGGTGAAAGACTCACATTGAGACTTCTGTTCCTTTGACACAGAACAGCTGCAGGCAATTTTATTACACAAACATAGGCTACATACACAAAAACATAGCCATGAACAGTCAGCCAATGCAGCTGGCCACACTGCATCCAAACGCTCCCTCTGCAGACTGTTGCTCACTGGGACAAGCTCGCCATCATATATAGGCCTCACTCACACCTTTCGATCTAGCATACAACATTGATGCATGCTAGATGTAAAGAAAGGGTTTGTTACATCTTGCCCCAATGCATTTCCAATGGAAGTCACATGGTTTGACACAACATTTGTGTTGTACTTTCGGCTGTGTTTCGACTGCCCCCCACCCCCTCATACAACACAAATGTTGTGTCAAACCATGTGACTCCCATTGGAAATGCATTGTGAGCTTGCCAGTCAATAAGTCTCATGCATCAGCTATACATCAATCTGTTGTCCATGTGTGAGTCAGGCCATAATACTCAGCATGGTTAGAAACCAGACTTCCACCAGGATCACAAAAAAAAACAATTGGAGTTCTCAGCAATATAAGAACACGGTAAAACTCCACAGGAACCGGGCTCTCACAAGCTAGCCTGGTTAATAAACCAGACCGAATCAGCCGTTGGCAAAAAAAAGTTGCCTACCATACCGCGACAGTGTTGTGTGATATTAGTCTGGCTTATTAGCCAGGCTACTCACAAGCAGCACTTGGTGCTTGCACAACTACTTTTCTGCAACTCTGCAGAGTTGCAGAAAAATAGTTGAAATCTAAAACATGTTTTAGATTTTAGAAATCTAAAACATCTTTTAGATTTGACAAGAAATGTAGTTTATTTCTTTGTTTATCAAAAACGAGCAGGAGCTCTCTCTGTCAGCTTCAATCTAGGCTGGATCAGTGAAGACTGAATGGAGTGAAAAACGCAGATGCCCTCTACTGGTCAACATGTGAATTGGTGTTGAATTACATACGGCTAATCTTCTAGTGACAGTAACATGCATTTGAGACACCATAAAAAGACAGTATATTCAGTGATTTGACTTAATCTAAATATCACTTATTTTTTCTTTTTTTCTGGATAATCCTCCCTACTATAGAGTGTGCTGACCATATAAGGAGTTCCTCCCTGTCCCCAGTGAGCCCCTGGGGTCAAAAAAACCTAGTTTCAGTTTTGGTGGCGGGTGGCAAAGCCTTCATCCAATCAGGATGAGAGGGGCCTTCCTCCAATCATGATCGAGTGGGGTGCACATGCTGTTGGCCTGTTGCACTTCCCCCCACTGTAGACCGTGCATGTGCACATTTTGTTACCGGGGCGGACTGGGTGGTTCTCCAAATCACTCAAATCACTGAATGCTCCTTAGAATTAGTGACACCATATTCCATATGGGTTACACTAATAATACCTGTTGTCAGCACCCGTTTTAACTATCTGTCTGTGTCCCTTTTGTGTCCATACTGTATAATGGAGATCTCTGTATCTGTCTGTCTGCCTGTGTCTGAAGAGTGCAAAATAACTGTGAAAAGTGGACTGGTAATCAATTGGCAGGTGTGGGGTTGCCATGGCAATCAATTGGCTGCGGCAGAGGCTGGAAATTGCACAGGTGAGGGGACTTGGGCTCATTAGGTCCACTGGCAGAGCCTGACCAGAGCCTTTTGTGGTGTTTCTGGACAACAGTGTATGCCACCGACTCAAGGCCGGGCACTGCACCCCTGTGGGGGTGTGGAACGTGTGTGTCAAATTTGAAGTCGGTGGGACAAACGTTTCTCGAGTTAAGTGCATTACAACCGTACACACACGCACACATACACTAGACCTGTACGTGCCCGTCGCAGTCGGCCACCGGCCTACTTGGGAACGATGCAACTCGGGAACCTAATGATATACATTGTCATAGCACCCATAGTCAATCGGTTGTCCCACATGGAGATCTGTGTATGTGTGTGAAGACTGCAAACTGAAGAGTGTACTTGGAAATCAATTCGGCCCACTGGCAGAGCCTGATTGGTTGAGCCTTATTGACTGAGGCAGAGGCTGGAAATTCCACAGGTGAAAGGAGTTGGCCTCATTAGGCCCACTGGCAGAGCCTGGTCCAGGTAAAGGAGTTGGCCTCATTAGGCCCACTGGCAGAGCCTGACCAGAGCCTTTTGTGGTGGTTCTGGAGAACCATGGGTCCGACTGACTCGATACCTGGCACTGCACTCCCCGTGGGGGTGTGGAACGCGTGTGTCGAATATGAAGTCGGTGGGTCAAACGGTTCTCGAGTTACGTGCATTACAACCGTACGCACACACGCACGCAGAGACGTGGCGCATTATATAGTAGATTAGATTATTGGACTGGTGCCCTTTGGGTGCCGGCCTATAGGGCCATGCAAGGCTGTTATTTGATGTACTCGTACCCATGGTCAGCTATATACACACATCACACTACCATAGAAAGCGCTCTCCTTCAGCTATTAGTGTAGATTTTTGTTTTACACAAACATTAAATTCCCATTGACAATGAAAAGAGAATTCTACGTCATAGTGTCTGATCAAATCGGCTTATTTTTGTCCTACAAAAATATTAAATTATCATTGACATTGAATGGAGAATTTTACATCAGTGTCTGAGCAAATCGGCTTATTTTTGTCCTACACAAAGATTATATTACCATTGACAATGAACAGAGAATTTTACATCATAGTGTATGAACAAATCGGCTTAGTGTCTATTCTTGTCCTACACAATTTTACATTAGTGTCTGAGCAAATATACATGTTACATCATGATGTACGATGACAAGAGCGCTCCTCACTTCACACGGGTGTGATTTTTGTTAGTTATTTTAGTTTTTCAAACTCAACATAAACAACCAAAAGTAGGTGGAGACGAGGTCGGAACAAGGAGGTAGGAGCCTGCTGGTTGGTCAATCGGGCACCAATTAGAAGGCTGCATCTAATGCATCCTCTATTGCATCCTCCTCTTCGGGGTGGTAAGGCTCGTCAACCTCATCTTCTGTTTCGTCATTTCCCTCTTCCCGGATCTTGCCCTCGTCCTTCATCCTCTCCAGGTAGGCATCGTGCTGGTGGTCATCGTCAGAGTCACTGTACCTAGTGTCATTGTTACCCTTCATGCTCTCTTTGAAGCCTCTGTTTTTGATGTTGAGTTTCTTGCCGTTGACAAAGTCAAACAGTTTCCCGTATTCTTCTTTCTCGATGCTGCTGAAGGTGTACTCGTTCCCCTGCTTGGTCTCCACCTCAAAGTCAAAGAACCGGGTGGTGGTGGTGCCTCGGGCGAAGTTGACAAAGGAGATCTCGTCAAAGCGCAGGTGCACCGGAGGCCTATACATGTAGATGAAACCTCTCTCCAGGGGATACAGGAGGCCAGAGGAGCCCTTGTAGGAGCAGGTGATGCACTGGGCACCTGAGTGGCCATTGAAGTTTCCAGGCAAAGTGATCTTGGAGTTAACCAGGGCCTTCATCACCTTGCTGACTAGCTCGTACAGAGGGCCTGACATGTTCTTACTGAGCTTGCCCTCAAACCGACGCTGCACATCCTCCTCGCTCATGTTGAGGGTGAGGCTGTTGTCTTCCTCCTTGGAAAAGAGAAGGGTGAGGAACTGGTAGCGAGTCTGGCCCACCTTGATGGGAGGGTCAAGACTGATCACAAAGAACATGTGCCTCTGGTCCTTGTGCGGAAGCAGGAAGAGACGCAGCATTGTGGTGTAGAGAATCTTGAAGTCAAATGTCTTACCGTGGAGGTGAAGGAATGTTGGATAGATAAGGATGTCATACCTTCCTCTGGGCGTGAGACACTGCAGCTCTTTGAAGATACATAGGGAATCTCCTGTGGCCTGGATGACATCAGCCTTGGACAGCACACTCTTGGCAAACACTTCCACGGGATCCTGTCCCTCATCCACCTGACCGGGGGGGACATAGAACCGGACCTCCATGAGGGAAACCTCTGCATCGTCATTCTGGTGGAACTCCAGGTTGACCTCGTTCTTGCCCGTAGTACACTGGGACACGTTGGAAAGTGGGATCTCGAATACAGTGTTGTCGTCGATGTCGAATGACAACATTGGCCCTGACTGATTGGCGGTACCCCAGTTCCAGCCCTTGACACACATGTCCTTCTCTGTCAGCTCCACCTTGTAGTTGGCCTTAAAGAAGTCAGAGATCCTCTCAAGGTCTGTGTCCCTAAAGCCGTCGTATTTATAGACATGTCCAGTGCTGGTTGATAGTTTGATGCCATGTCCCAAACACACATGTCTCCACTGGGCCACGCTGAGCTCCCCAGCTGGGATGTTGTCCAGCTTGCCTGTCTTGCTGTTCTTGTATGCAATGTTCTGCTTGCTGAAACGCAGGCACCCATCATTCCAGAAGCCTTTGACTTCCTGATGAATCCCATTAAACTCCAATGTGTCTCCCATCTCATTCACAGTTGATGACTGATGCTCTCATTGTGACCTTAGGAGACCTGACCTACTTCACATAAGCAAGAGTTAACACACATATGGCAGAATCTCTGCTTCTTATGGTCTAAGCCTCCATTGTGACGTATTACCCATATGTCACTGGCGCCTCCATCCACCTTATACCATATATGGTAAACCAATAAAACCATGATCACATGTTAACCATATAACACTTGAGAAGTGAGGGGCACAATATGTATTTATATTGACTCACATGATGTCACATGACGTTTACTGCTATAAAACAAACATTAAAAGTAGACTTGGCTGCCATATGACGTAATTTCAAAAGTCAGACAGAGGGAATAGCACCCCTCAAAAAACAGGTGGTGGGTCCTGCAGTGTCATGAAATAAACGTTGCGTTTTGGACATATTGGGAGATGTCCAACCTGTGTTTTTGGTTAATTTTGCTGACAACACGACAGTCGAAGAAGATATCTGTATCTGCCAGTGCATGTCCCTTTATGTCAGGTCATTATACAGTATACCCATATATTGGAATGTCCATATAGAGCATGGGGTTCCCAACCTTTCTGTTATCACGGACCGGCTGACAGTTCCCCCAAAAAATTGCAGACCAGCATGGTTTATTACTTCACCTGGGTTAGCCTACTGTACATCTTTTGATAGTTGTAGGCCTACTTGAATGTTCACATGAAATAATTATCCCGTTTAGTGTTTCATTAGCACAATCGGGACAAAATAGGAGTAAAAGAGTAAAAGCAGCCATGTCTTTCTGGCACCCCAGAGCTTCTATTTTGAAGGAATCTACACTGATTGTGTTAAACGATGCAGTCTACCATTCAATGTCAATGGAAGCCAGCAACGTGAAGCTACGAAGCAGCTATGACACGTGAAGCTGCCGCAAATTATGCTGTGATCCGTTTTTGCATCGTTTCATCTTCCATGATGAGATTAGGCAACACACTTCATATTTGGGCATGCCTGACACAGAACTCCATATATAGAAATAAAGGGACACAAAGAGACAGATGCAGAAATCTCCATATATGGGCATAAAAGGGACACAGACAGATGGGTGGAACGGGTACTCTGACACGGGTACAATGGGTATTGCATAGCCGGGTGGGGCATGGATCTCCATCTTCCATCGTTATACCACTCGATGCTCAGTCTACAGACGGGCAACTGTCTACTGGAATAAATAAATAAATACAAAACTAGGAAAAGTAGCAAAAAGTGTGTTTCGAAAGAAAGCGCAAAATGGAGGAAAATGTAATCTGGCAAAAGTGGCCAGGGCCTACAGTATATGGAGGGTGAGAAACCAAGGAATACAAGGACAAATATTTGTATTGTATGAGCTATGGTTCAAGGACTTATTGGCCAAAATATTAGGCGGGCTGTTGTACCACCATGAGGCCGATGTGAAAGATTTGGGGTGGAGGTTCTTCCTTGGCCAACTGTGAGTGTGTGATACATAAATAAATATATGTATTGATTATTCAATATCAGTAATTAGTGAATTTTGATAACTCATAATGAAGGGCCACTTGACATCACCAGATATAACCATTTACCAGAAATACTCCAACCTTTGTACCACATATATTTACCAATATGTACATAAACCTTTAACTTTACTGTTTAAAGTTAACCATAATATGATTCAGAGTATGAATACCTTTTTAGCAAAATTATATACTTTTTAGAAAGACCTTGTAAAAATACTTAGGGCTCAATTTTCATCCATGCTAAACCCCTTATCCATAAACTACTTTGCCTTTTGTTTTACTATTTTGAAAAACATTTTTCAATATTTAAAATAGCCTAATATCTACGAGCTCACAACGTGTCGATGTAGATTGGCTATTTTAACTATTCAAAAATGTTTTTCAAAATAGTAAAAAAAAGGAAAAGTAGTTTAGGGATAAGGGGTTTAGCATGGATGAATAATATAGAGCCCTTAATATCTTAAAAAGAATTGGAGAAGAAACTAGAATTGAGTCCAGGCAGGTTTCATAGAATGGAGGTGTAAAGTTAGCAGAGTGGTCAAGGCTCTAAAAAGTTAACAATTCCCAAGATGCAGGTTTTTGTATTTAATTTACCTCCAGTGCAGGTTGTGTAGCCCAGGCAAAATAATAGTTCACAATAAATAAAACTGACCAAAACAACACTCCAAATTTCAGAACTGAATAAACACTTGACAACTAAAGAAAATGAAACAAAACAGTAACTTAAGAAACTAAACAGGGAAAACATTTAAATACAAAGACCCTGGTAGTGGTAGCTCTCCCCTGGATGTTGTCACTCTAGCCTCAAGCAAGGACTGAAGTCACTGAACCCCTGCCTTCTTCTTCTTCGTGGGGTTTTATGGCGGTTGGCATCCAAATAGTTGCATTACCGCCCCCTTCTGTTACTCTCACTTTTCTCACTTACAGTCTATCCCATAAACCAGTTTCTTTAATACATCTGATCACCGTGCCTCTCCCTGTGTTATCCTCTGCTGCATCAATTAACTTATTAAAAGTGATTTCTTCAACTCCCACTCCCCTCAGCTCTTCCACCATACTCTCTCTTTCTCTCTGGCACTGTCTACAGTCCATAATGGCATGCACCACCGACTCCTCCTCCTGGCAGTGTTGAACCCCCCCCCCCTGCCTTCACCTGTAGCACCTGTTTTAAGCAGGTAAGGCAAACCATCACCTGATTGCTAATTGGTAACTCTTATAACATAACCAAGGCTAACTAAGGCCCATAAGTTACTTTACACAATTGCATCAGGAATTATAATATCAAAGTTAAATATATTCCATAAAGAATGATAATTACAGTATAAACACAACATGCACCCCTCCTCCTCTACAGTGCTTGGTTCATTCCAATCAACAGGATTGCCAGCACTGCAGAGGAGAGACACGTGACCCAAAGATTATTCATTTATAAAGATGGGCAATCTTCATTGGAGCCACTAGAGGCAAAATGGTACACAATGGCCTACAAATGGAGCACTTGATGGAGGGGAACTGGTCGGGATAGAGGGTATGCACATGCAATGTGAATGGCAAATCGAGTGGCAAAGTGAGTGGCAAAGTGAGTGACAAAGTGAGTTTAATGTCGTTTATCATCGTTTAATGCAATCAAATACAACTTTTCTGTTCGGATGTATGGGCTATCAATGCCAGAAAGTATAGTTTTTTGCCACTCAGTAGGCGTTCCTGCAAAATCTCGGGTTTAATGATGATGTCACGTGCATACCCTCATATAACGTGTTCCTTCCACACCCTACGTCCTGCCGGGGAAACTCCCCAATGTCAGGTGAAAAGAAGAAGCTTGGACTCCTCATGCATATAAGGAAGCATGAGGTCTGTCCGCTGCCCCCCCATGTTGGCAGAGGAAGTGTAGCGCCCAGGATTACATTAGATAATTGACACTGGCTGAAAAAATGGGTTGCAAAATCGTGGGAGTCGTGTCCATTAATTTCACGTTATAATATTCACATATTCACATATTCTCATCTTAAATATGGGGCCAGAGCCCCCTATGTGTCGTCCGTCAAATTGCAGATGGACAGAGAGACTCTTCCGGACTCCTCTCAAATCTCGCGAGAGTTTGTTGCTGCGATAACAAAGTAGATGTTCTCCTGATTTGTCTCGCTAAAAGAAGTCATTTTAGTATGAATATCTTGTAAATGAGTCATTCCACGAAACCTTTTTTTGAAAATTTGACCGAAAGGTTTTACTTTTCTGAATAGCCCACAATATTAAGGACATCTTTAGCTATCAGAAAAACATAATTTCCCATATCAGGCATTCAATTAATATTTTTTATGTATTTCTATATAGAATAATATAATAACGGGGTTGAAAATGAAAACGGGGTTGTGTCAACCCCGTTATTCACAGGGTTGTGAAGATGGCCACTACTCTACCTTTGGTGATTAAGAGGAGACCACATAGCATGCATGTGATTAAGAAATCAGATATATTGTTGAAATAACAAACATAATTTTCACAAATAATTGTTTTCTATCTTTATTCCATGTAACGGAGTTGAGCTGTTATGCTTTACGACCACATGTGAGAGTATAAATTACTCTAAAACATTGTAAAATAAGGCGTGAAATTTCCTCTTTCTGTAGCATGTTGTTCAGAAGACTTGTAGAATGCCACTTCCTGTTGGTCACTAAAGGGCCAGTTAATTATTGTTATGGAGGGGAGAATGACTTGTGTAACGGGGTTGAGTGCGATTATGGGACAGAGCTATATAATGCTATTTTAATGATTAATCATCTATTTATTCAAAAACTAAACATGACCAGCAATAAAGCACTGATAGTTATATGTGAATGGCATAATTTATGGATTTTTGTACATTTGTAATAGTCATACAGTATCTCTCAAGTCCACTTTCATCGAAGGCCATTGGGGACATGAAAAAATTGACAAAATAGGGGGTGTCTACTGAAAGAAAGCAAGATAATTTCTGATATGAAGATAAAATCCATGTAATCTTTACACAATATTAAAGGGAACATTTAAATTGATGAAAAAAGCTTTTAAAAATACATTTTGGTGACTCAATTGATGAAATACACCTTAAAAGGTAAGAGGGACTGCACAGGGCCCTGCAAGCTGCAGGACAGTCTGCATCATTTCAGTGTATACCCAGATATTGTAGGCTATTATTATACCACCTGTAATCCTTGTTGCCCCCCCATACAAAATGTGTTTATACTATATATAAAATATATAATAAAATAAAATAAACTAATAATAATAAAAATAGGAAATTGCACCTAGTTACCACCTTGCTGGCAACATGGCTGCGGTGTGCATAAGGTCAATTGCAGGCAGTGGCCAGTGCCATTGGCTACTGTGTGTGAAGACTAAGAGGTGTGTATATTGTCCTCTGGGATGCAAGGTTCCACTTCACTTGAGTGTACTCCTCTTATCAAAACCCCTGTTTTAGAAAATGTATACATTAAAGTCTGGGGGGGTCCCTGACTCCCTGGCACAAAACATTTTCAGATAGGGGTTTGTTCTACAATTAGATTACTCTCTTGCATAGCCCTAGTTTTAGTAATAGTAATAAAAGTAATAGTAATAACACTGTACATACAATTTATATAACGCTTAAAAACAACTTCATTAGGATAAAACTATAGTTAAAAAGGTACAAAAAATAATGTATTATTTATTTGTATTCATTTTTTAAGATATGTCCTCCAGTAGAATGTTAACAACACACATGGTGGGTATTCAAGGAAAGAAACATCCAAACATGCTTCTAAAGACAGTCCTCTCTGAAAAAATACTTCCATATGAAAATAAACTCCAAATACAAATCATTTAGCTATAGTATAGGCTGCGTGCGTGCGTGCGTGCGTGCGTTCAATCTGTTCATGTTTTGGCCTCCAACATCTCCAGCAGTAGTTTGTGTATTGGGACATGGTGTTGGTGGTGCAGGCGGAGCAGAGTGACTGCGGCGAGGTCAGCCGTCTGACGGAGCAGCGGGAGGCTCATGAGCAGACGGCCGGCTCGATGCGGATCACGCCGGTGCTGCTGGGACTCGTAGTCCTGAAGGGCTTCATGGAGGCCATCACGGAACCACTGGACCGAGTCTACACCGTCTACTGGCTCTGCATCTACAGCAGAGACAGGGACAGGGAGGGTGGGTCAAACAAAGACATGGACAAATGGACAGAAATAGAAACATACGGTAGGGGAGGCAGAGACAGTCGAGGTCAGTATCTCTCTCACGCACGCACGCACGCACGCACGCACGCACAGTCGCACACACAGCTGCATCATTTCAGTTTGCTGGAAGAGGAGACGTATATTGATCACAGAGGAGAGCATTATTGATATTGATTGATGTCTGGGAACTG